>NC_034594.1:44503338-44521763 GCF_900095145.1 Mus pahari
CTGGCATATGCAATAGTGTCTGGGTTTGGTGGTTGGATATGGGATGGATCCCCTGGTGGGGCAGTCTCTGAATGGTCCTTCCTTCTGTCTCAGTTCTGAACTTTGTCTCTGTAACTCTTCCCATGGGTATTTTGTTCCCCATTCTAAGAAAAAATGAAGTAAGGGAAGAACTTCTAAAATGTGTATAGGTAAAACAGGTTTTGAATACTGATAGTTATTATTCATTTACCCTTTGGAGGCTGAGACACTTATACAGAATTTTCTCTTTCAAATTGTGCTTAAGCTTCCATTGCTAAAGTAAAATGGATAAACCTGAGGTTACACAAAACCAGTTATCTTTATTTTTATTATTTAACCATTTGCATATGGCATACACATTTATCAAGCACAAAAATAAATTTTATCATGATTTTAAAATCTTATTTTATGGTATTTATTGGATTAAAGTTCCATGGAGGCTTCTAGAATTGTACGAAGACTATAGAAAGATAGTTCTGGGAAGAGTACATAGTTTAGAAGTGTAGTAAAAAGTTTAATACAGTAGTTATGGAAGCCTCAGACTGATTGTTGTAATATAGATCAATGAATGGCACATGTGTGTCTCCTCCTCCTTCTTCCTCCTTCCTTCTCCTCTTCTTCCTCCCTTCCTTTTCTTTCTTCTCCTGTTTCTCCTCCCCATTCTCCTTGCTATTCAGTTTAAGGTCTGACAATGCTTATATTTCCCTATTAAGCACTTTTTTAGTTGTGTATATCTCTATTTTGGGAAAGCTGTATATATGATGGCAGAGTCTTGTGGTAGCAGGATCTTTAGATGACCAGCCAAGATTCCTGCCTTCTGGGATGAATGCCTTGATGTGGCAATACCTGTGACTAACACAGTAGTTCACACCCCTGGTTAAGATTCTTTGGGTGGCTAGAGTGAAATGAAGTTGATTTGTTAGAAAAAAAAGAGCACCTTCCTGTCTTACAAGCCATGAAAGCCATGAAAGAAACTTCTTAGAAGGAAGTAGAACTACCCCACTGGCTGTGAAGAAAGAAACAATCATGTGAGTGTTGTGTGTGGAAAGCTTGTGAGTTTTGGACTCTCACATTTAGTTTCCTGAGTTCAAAGTCATGACCCATAGAACAGACATGCTATGCACTCACTGGATATTAGCCCCAAAGCTCAGAATACTGAAGATACAATTCATAGAACACAAAGCTCAAGAAGAAAGAAGACCAAAGTGTGGATACTTTGGTCCTTCATAGAAGGGGTAACAAAATACCCATGGGAGGAGATACGAAGACAAATTGTGGAGCAGAGACTGAAGGAAAGACCATCCAGAGAATGCCTCACCTGGGGATCCATCCCATATACAGTTACCAAACCCAGACACTATTGTGGATGTCAAGAAGTGCTTGCTGACAGGAGCCTGATATAGCTATCTCCTGAGAGGCTCTGCCAGAGCCTGACAAATTCAGAGGTGGAATCTGAGCATGGGATCCCTGATGGAGGAGTTAGGGGAAGGACTGAAGGAGGTGAAGGGCTTTGCAGCCCCATAGGAAGAACAACAATATCAACCAACTAGAAACCCTATCCCCCCTCCACCTCCCTAGAGCTTCCAGGGACTAAACCACCAACCTAAGAGTAAACATGGAGTGACCCATGGCTCCAGTCACATATGTAAGAGAGAATGGCCTTGTTGAACATCAGTGGGAGGAGAGGCCCTTGGTTCTGTGAAGGCTTGATGCTCCAGTGTAGGGGAATGCAAGGGCAGGGAAGCTGGAGTGGGTAGGGGAACACCCTTGTAAAAGCAGGGGGAAGGGGGATGGGATAGGGGGTTGTCAGAGGAGAAAGTAGGAAAGGGGATAACATTTGAAATGTAAATAAAATATCTAATAAAAATTCAAAAAAAGAAAGGATTGCAATGACAATTTCTTCCATATATATATATATATATATATATATATATATATATATATATATGTGTGTGTGTGTGTGTGTGTGTGTGTGTGTGTGTGTGTGTGTTCCTCCATAAACAGAAAGCCAGTCCTTCAAAATAAGGGTAGGGCTCTGGTGTACCTTTTTGTATTTACAGCTAATAGACACAGTTGGTGGTCTAAGTGGCTCTTATGCTAACCGACATTGCAATTTCAGCTCTTAGTTTCTGTTTGAGTTTTTTCCTCCCTTTACTACAACCCATCATGTTTGCACAGATGAGAGTGAGTTCAGTTCATGCTGCACTTCTTCTCTATTGCATTATCCCATTAGTGATCAAAATATATCTGTATCACATTAGCTGTGTTTGGCTCTGGCTTTGACACTGCCATCATGGGATAGAATGAAGATTATAAATTAATGGTCCATAGTCCTGGGATTCTAATATGTTTTGTTAAACTCTCTTAGAATCTTGATTTCAGTTTTACATCTCAAGGAAAATGAATTAAAGCTGACAATAAAATGTTCCTTGTTATTCTTTAGGTATAGAAGATGCTGAACTAATTTGGCTAGAATTTTGGATATTAAGGATTTAGAATATGTACACATAATGTCACTTGTTTTGGCATTTTTTTTCATGTTTTTGTTAAAAATAAATTGCTTTACCTTCTAATCATTCATAATATCTATGTTTTCCTATTCTAAACACAAAGGATTGATTATTTAGAGTTCTATCTTGCCAACTACAAGCCAACTGGCTGAGTAAATGGATAAAAATTCTTGGTCCTCCAGAAGTAAGAATTTCTATCAGTCTCTGAATGACCTGAAGATGCAAAGGTTTTGTTACTGACACAGGTACAGCTGTCTACCGTCAGGCTAGCAAGTCTGGTGAAGGCAGAACATTTAAATTACTTCTCAGAACACCAGTCCCTCACTGCAGGCTTCATTGAGCAGAGTCTCCTGTCTGGGGACACTCAGGGAGCTCTCACAATGCTCAGAAGAGATTCCTCCCTGGGATACAGGGCACTATATAACCCTGTTGTCAGCACATGCTCTTGTATCTGCCCTAGAGTAATGTTTTATATAAATATCTAAACAAAAGAAACATTTGTGGGTTTTTGTTTTAGGACTATTAAGTTAAATGACTGATTTAAGTTTGTTAAAAGGATTTTTTTCTTGTTCCTCAGTGAATGATTTTTGGCTCATTGTGGTAGGAGAATGGACTGAACACTTGATTAGAGCCTTTTTCTTATAAACCCTGGAAGCCTCAAAAGAAGAGTATTGATTCTAGTTCAAATAGAAAGAAAAAATTCCTAAAACAAAATTTATTTTATTTTTCATGACTATTTTATAGAAAATGGGATTTTGGTTTTATAATTGTTTTGTGAATATAGGGTTTTATTAAAATTTAAATTACATCACTAACTATATCAACAAAATGTTTATTTCTTTTATTTTATGTGTATGAGCTTTTGCCTGATGGTATGTACAGCATGTATGGTAGGTGCACACAGATGCAAGAATAGAGTATTAGATCCTTTTGAACTGGAATCACAGACAGTTGTGAGCCTTCCAATAAGGGTAGCAGGAATTAAATTCTGATTCTGTGAGAGCAGCAAGTGAGCCAACTTTCAAGCACACTAATTAAAATTTAAGTTTTATGTAAAACTATACCTTTTCTGTTTTACCATTCTCACTCTATAAAATTACAATTTTAACGAGTTAATAGTAAAATAATACATTGTAATTGGTTCTACTTATTAAAAGCTTGGTAATGCAATTATTTATCCTGTGTAGGTATATTTCAAGAATAAAATGTAGTGTAAACAACAGAGACATCTTCCAATCATCATAGTATTTGGAGGCTTTGGGCTTTGTTATTCTGAAGCCATTGTTTGTGAGTTATAGACTAAACCAAATGAATAATTGTGATTTAAAAATTTCAGTGTGAGTCAAGACTATAATGTCAGAATCCAAGTGAAACCCATATTCCTGTATTTGTACTGTATATTTCACTATAAACTCAGGATAAATTTTATCTTAAAAACTAAATATAATAAATCAAGGTCCAAAAAACTTAACTCTGAATAATAAAAAGGCCCAAAACAATAATCAATGTAGTCACAAAGACTCTCCCCACTGGATGTTACAGTATCTAAATACTGTCACCCATAAAGAAAATTAAGTCTTCGGAGAACTGGGTAGTCTCAAGCTTGAAGAAAAAGATGAACATCTTGTCAATCATGGTAAAGAAGCTGTCAAAGGGCTGAGAGGCTATTAAGAGATTTCCCCTAAATCAGTGTGGCAGTTCCTCAGAAAGATGGAAATTGATCTATCTTAAGATCCAGCCATAAGATTCTTGGGCATATACCCAAAAGGCGCTTCATCCTATAACAGAGATGTTTTTTCATCCATGTTCATTGCTTCCCTATTAATAACAGCCAGAAACTGGAAGCAAACCCAATATCCCTCAACAGAAGAATGGATAAAGAAAATATAGTAATTTACCCAATGGAATATTACTCAGCCATTTAAAAAATGACATCCTGAAATTCATAGGCAAATGACTGGGATGTGAAAAAAATCACCCTAAGTGAGGTATCTAAGATCCAGAGAAGTAAGTATGGTATATATCTATATGTGAATAGTAGCTGTTGAGGTAATGACAACCAAGCTACAATCTGTAAAACCTCAGAGGTTAGGTATAGAGTAAGGGACTTGGGGTAGAGATAGATCTTATTAGAAAGGGAAATAGAATATAGTTATGGTCTCTCTCTCTCTCTCTCTCTCTCTCTCTCTCTCTCTCTCTCTCTCCTCTCTGTATGTGTGTGATCTAAATGAAATCACCTGATAATGGGGGAGACACAGTCGAAACTATCTCTGTCACCAAATCTAGTACTAGGATTGGGTTATATCTAATTGAGTTTTTGGCTAAAAGGATTCCTTAGAAATCCCCAAACAACCTAGACTGTTGCCAAGACTATACATTGCTTTCTATTCCTGATTACAGAAGCTCATTGATGAAGACATTTACATACCTCTTTGAAAATAGAATAATCAAGTTGGTACCTACATGACTACTCCAAAGAGTACCTTTTTGGTACTCTGAAAACATAAACACTAAGCCAGTCACAAAGCCTTTGATCTACAATAGAATCCTGCCTATGCTGGAGCAAGATATGCTAGGGCATATGAAGGAATTTTAATCCATCAGTCTTTCTGGATAGAATGCAGACATGCCCTTGGTACATACCTTTAATTTGAAACAACGTAGGTAAAATTAGTTTCTAGAAGGGAGCAGCCATGTTTGAAAGTTCAGTTTAATTGAGGGGCAGACAAAGTGATGAATCAGAAAAAGATTTGACAGAATGAGTCAGAGATAGTATATGCTCAACTCTCACAAGAATAGCACAGGAAAGAGAAGCTATTTAAGAGAAGGAGAGAGAGAGAGAGAGAGAGAGAGAGAGAGAGAGAGAGAGAGAGAGAGAGAGACGGGAGTCAGTGTAATTAGTGCAGTGCAGTGGAGTTGAGCTTGTTTTGTTTGTGAGTTCAGTTCAGGTACAGTTCAATGCAGGTAAGCAGAGGCTGTTGAAGCCAGAGAATATGAGGAAGTCAGAAGATTAGAACAAATTGCTAGAATAGTTTGAGGTCAAGCAGAGCAATTCAGTGAGAAGCTAAGAGAAGACAAATTAAATCAGTCAGCTTGGAGAGGAGTTAGGTCCAGAACAGTTGAGTAGAACCAGCCAGCCAGAGTTTAAAAAAAATTTAGAAAGTGTGAGCTTATTCAGCATTAAGCCTCTGAGACAACATTTACATCAGGTGAATAAAAGTTACTTTTATAAGGGCAATAGTGGCACAAATCTTGTAGGAGTGATCAAGCAATATTAGATTTGACTTAAGGCCCACTCCATGAGATGAAACCCATAACCAACACCGCTTCAGAGATCAAGAACCAGACAAGATAGCCCAGGGCTCAAGGGTTAAATCAAACACTACTGTTCTAATAACACAACAGGAACAATAAAATGACTCATAGTGACATTCTGCTCTACTCACAGACCAGTGTCCTGCTCAGCTGTCAAAGAATCTTCCTCCTGCAGCAGATGGGAATAAATACAGAGACCCATAGTCAGACATTACGCAGAGAGTAGAGTGAGAGACCTTGAAACATTCAGTCCTAAATGAGATTTCTCTATCAAACCCTTCCCATCAGGGTTCAGGAAACTACATAGAAGAGGAGACAGTTTATAATTCTACCATCAATGGAGGAGTATTCCTCTTTCTCCACATCCTCCCCAGCATCTGTTGTCACCTGAGTTTTTGAACTTAGCCATTATGACTGGTGTGAAGTGGAATCTCAGAGTTGTTTTGATTTGCATTTCCCTGATGACAAATGATGTTGAACATTTCTTTAGGTGCTTCTCAGCCATTTGTATTGCTCAGTTGAGAATTCTTTGTTTAGCTCTGTACCCATTTTTAAATAGGGTTATTTGTGTCTTTGGAGTCTAACTTCTTCTTTTTTTGTTTTTTGTTTTTGTTTTATTTCGTTTTTGTTGTTGTTGTTTATTTTTTGTTTTGGTTTTTTGAGACAGGGTTTCTATGTGTAGCCCTGGCTGTCCTGGAACTCTCTCTGTAGACCAGGCTGGCCTCAGACTCAGAAATCTGCCTGCCTCTGCCTCCCAAGTGGGATTAAAGGCATGCGCCACCATGCCCTGCTGTAGTCTAACTTCTTGAGTTCTTTGTATATATTGGATATTAGCCCTCTATTGGATATAGGGTTGGTAAAGATCTTTTCCCAATGTTAGTTGCTGGTTTGTCCTATCAGCAGTGTCCTTTGCCTTACAGAGCTTTGCAATGTTATGAGGTCCCATTTGTCAGTTCTTGATCTTAGAGCATAAGCTATTGGTGTTCTGTTTGTGAAAATCTCCCTTGTGCCCATGTGTTTGAGAAATCTTTCCTGCTTTCTCCTCTATAAGTTTCATTGTATCTGGTTTTATGTGGAGGTCCTTGATCTACTTAGACTTGAGCTTTGAACAAGGGGATAAAAATGGGTCTATTTGTATTTTTCTACATGCTGACTGCCAGTTGAACCAGCACCATTTGTTAAAAATGCTGTCTTTTTTTCCCACTGGATGGTTTTTGCTCCTTTGTCAGAAATCAAGTGACCATAGATGTGTGGGTTCATTTCTGGGTCTTCAGTTATATTTCATTGACCTACCTGCCTGTCTCTGTACCAATACCATTCAGTCTGGAAATCAGTTTGGCAGTTCCTCAGAAAATTGGACATAGTACTACCCGTGTACCCAGCTATATCCAGAAGAAGCTCCAGCATATAATAAGGACACATACTCCACTATGCAGCCTTATTTATAATAGCCAGAAGCTTGAAAGGACCCATATGTCCTTCAAAAGAGGAATGGATACAGAATATGTGGTACATTTACACAATGGAGTACTACTCAGCTATTAAAAACAATGAATTCATGAAGTTCTTAGGCAAACGAATGGAACTAGAAAATATCATCCTGCATGAGGTAACCCGATCACAAAAGAATACACATAGTATGCACTCACTGATAAGTGGCTATTAGTCCAAAAGCTACAAATACCATTCACAGACCACATGAAGCTCAAGAAGAAGGAAGACCAAAGTGTAGATGCTTTGGTCTTTCTTAGAAGGGGAACAAAATACTCACAGGAGCAAATGTGGAGATAAAGTGTGGAGCAGAGACTGAAGGAAAGGCTATCCAGAGACTGTCCCACCTGGGGATTCATCCCATATACAGTTACCAAACCTAGACACTATTGTGGATGCCAAGAAGTGCATGCTGAAAGGAGCCTGGTGTGGCTGTCTCTTGAGAGGCACTGCCAGAACCTTACAAATACAAAGGTGGATGCTTGCAGTCAACCATTGGACTGAGCACAGGGTCCCCAGTAGAGGAGTTAGAGAAAGGACTAAAGAAGCTGAAGGGGTTTGTAACCCCATAGGAAGAACAACATTATCAACCAACCAGTCTCCCGAGAGCTCCCAAGGACTAAACCATCAACTAAGGAGTATACATGGTTCCAGCTGCATATGTAGTAGAGGATGGCCTTGTTAGGCAACAATGGGAGGAGAGTTCCCTGGTCCTTTGAAGGTTTGATAGATACCCCAGTGTGAAGAATCCAGGGTGGGTGGGTGGAGCAACACCCTCATAGGAGCAGGGGGGAGGGAGGATGAGATTGGGGGTTTCTGGAGGCAGAACTGGGAAAGGGGATAACATTTGAAATGTAAATAAAGAAAATATCCAAGAAGACAAAGGAGGAGGAAGAGGAGGAGGAGGAGGAGGAGGAGAAAAAGAAGGAGGAGGAGGAGGAGGAGGAGGAGGAGGAGGAAGAGGAGGAGGGACAGAAATAGTGTAAGAGGAGGAGACACCAAGAAAACAAACCAGCAGGCTCCAAGCTCAGAAGAAGTCAGAGGCTGAGGCATCATGTAAAATATCTTCGCAGGTCTGGACCAGATCTTTTGTGTATATGTTATGGTTTCCAGTTTAGTGTTTTTATGGGATTCCGGAGTGTGTGAATAGGTGAGTCTCTGATTCTAGAGACTTCTCTTGGACTCTTCCTCATGTTTTGTTTCTGTTGTCTAACTACAATGTGTTAGTTTTTGTTTTTAATCATATATCATATCGTAATTTCTTAGACTCCTGTTTGTTTTCTAATGAGAGACAGAAAGGGAGAGTGGATCTGGATAGAAGGAAAAGTGGAGATGAACTGGGAGGAGCAGCTGTAATTAAAATATATTATGTGGCCGGGTGTGGTAGCGCACGCCTTTAATCCCAGCATTCAGAAGGCAGAGGCAGGCAGATTTCTGGGTTTGAGGCCAGCCTGGTCTATAAAGTGAGTTCCAGGACAGCCAGGGCTATATAGAGAAACTCTGTCTCGAAAAACCAAATATATATATATATATATATATATATATATATATATATATATATGTGAAAAAAGTCCATTTTTAATAAAAGGGAAAATATAAAAAAGTTAAAAAGATAAATTTAAATCTGCTATATTATTTTAAGATTTTACCAGGAAAATATACATTGTTCATATAGTATAATAAAAATTATTTTCATGATTCAGTAAAATAACAACAAAGAGACATGCTCTAGTAAAGAAGGAAGTAGATTGTATTAGTCAAATGAGTAAAATAGTGACAATAATGGAGAATAGCCATTGAATTAAAATATAAATTTGAGTCGTTAGTGATAAAAAGAATTTCTATTGAGTCAATGAGAGACAAGGAAAGTTTTTTCTCATAGAATTTTCAAGAATATAAATATAGAAAAAGAACAGAAAATTTCCATTTGTTGAATAGCACAGTAATAATTTTTTTTAGGTAAGAATATTTAGCAGGTATTAAAATTAACTGGCTGAGACCAAATCCCAGCTTGGAGTAGGTAGATGGGCACTAAGTCCCACCCTTAGCTGAGGCACTTGATAGATGTTCAGAGAAGGAGAGTCATCTTCTAAAACATTTTACTAATTCTTTCTGAGTTTTACATCATGTACACCAGTCTTGCTCATCTCCCCTTACCCTCGTATTTGCCCTTTTCCCTTGAAACCTTCCCCACCCAAAAACCACATACACACACACACACACACACACACACACACATACACACACACACACACACAAAGCATAGAAACCATATCCTTGGGTAGTCACAGTTTATGCCACAGTATAGGCCTCTGTCCACACATCTTCGCTTGAGTCATTGGTCTGTTTTGAGATCTCTGGCTTCCTTGACGCCATCAATATTGGATCTTCATTGGAAGTCCTTCCAGTTATCCTGCTGTTATCCTATGTCATGGAGATTCTGCAGCTTTAGATCACCAGTACTGACCCTTTCATGTTCTCCAAAAGTTCACAGATGATGTAGATTTTGAGTCTGGGTGGTAGCTGAGCTGGGCAGCACACCTGGGCTACACTACCAACGTGAGCTCTCCAGTACTGTTCCAGTTAGGCCACCCAATACTACAGTTGGGAGGAGGCAGGAACAATTTTCCTGCTTTCATACACTCTGGGGTGGCTCACACTCAAGCCTCCAGAGCCAGCTCTACTGTGCGATCCAAGCATGGTTTAGGGCCCCCCTCTCCCAAGGGCTGCAGACTGTGAGGGGCAGGGCCAGCTCACCTGCTCTTACAACCTCGGGGCCAGCTCTTCAGACTGTCACAGGTGGTGAGGGGCAAGAGGGAGGAGGCCATCATCTCCACTCCCACACCACCTCACAGCAGACAGTCGCAGTTTCTATCTTGGTGCTGGCTCGCCTATGCCCCACTACCTGCATCAGCTTTCCTGTGCTGTCTAGGTAAGGTATAAGGCCTGCTTTCCCCAGTTCTGCCACCTGTGAGAGATGGGACCAGCTCTCCAGGGTGCCATAGTCAGTGAGAGGTGGGTGTCTTAGTCAGGGTTTGTAGTCCTGCACAAAACTTCATAACTAAGAAGCAAGTTGTGGAGGAAAGGGTTTCTTCAGCTTACACTTCCACATTGCTGTTCATCACCAAGTCAGAACAGGAACTCACACAGGGCAGAAACTTGGAGGCAGGAGTTGATGCAGAGGCTATGGAGGGTGTTGCTTACTGGCTTGCTCAGCTTGGTTTCATATAGAACCCAGGACAACTAGCCCAGGTATGGCACCATCCACAATGGGCTGGGCCCTCCCCTCTTGATCACTAATTGAGAAAATATCTTACAGCTGGATCTCATTGAGGCATTTCCTCAAGGGAGGCTCCTTTCTTTGATAACTCCAGCTTGGGTTAAGTTGACACATTAAACCAGCCAGTACACTGGGGCGAGCTCTTCATAGTTTCCAGACATTCATGTGATCCCTGGCAGTTGCCAGAACCAGGGACACGCCCATGTTATCTAGTAGTAATATGAGCCACAGACTTCAATTTGACCCCTGCTGCTGCTTAGCCATAGAGCTAGACGTGGCCCTCAGCAGTAATTCATGCTGGGACCTGATCATATTTCTAGGTGGTGGGGCTAGCCACTCACAATAGGCTACTCCTCTCCAGATTTTCTAGTTCATAATGCTCAAGTTGCTCTACTTCTCATTCTCTCCCATATGAATACTAAATATTCACATATTGTGGCAGCTCTCATGGCGGGTTGACCGCTCATCTGGTGAGCCCCTGTGTGATATCATCCATCCATGTAGCATGGCATTCAAGTACATGTCTATGGCTACCCTGTGCCATGTTCTGGAAGAAAGGTCTGTGGGTGGCCTGGTGGTCTGCAGGTCTCTGTCTGTCTCCCTTCTCCTAGGCTGTGATTCATTGAAATAGGCAGGACTCTGTGTGTCTATGGCCTCTGGTACCATGGGTGGAGGGAAGGTCTTTGGATGCTCGCACTGCTTTGCATAGCAGAGTGCAGGCCTCTGTCTTCCTCCTTTCACGAATCCTAGACATAAAACAGCTTTCCTCTTTTTATGCATCCTAGGCATAAGACAGCTTTGGCCACCAAGAGGACAAAGGACTGTCACCTGCTCTTCCCCTGACTGATAAAAAAAAAAAAAAACAAAAACAAAAACACCACCGTCAACAAGGTGTTGCTTTGCCCATTGCCCTGGGTGAGAGGCATATCAACCACACTCCAATAGATGGTCACCAATCCAAGAATATATGGGTATCACAAATTTGACTTGAGGAGTTAAAGAAAAAGAGGACATAACATTTACTGGGTAGGGAAGCAGGGGTCAATCTTGGATTGGCTGGGGTGGGTATGAGTATAATCAAAACACTACAAATTCTCAACAAGCTAGTAAAAATAAAATTAGTTGGCTGAACATGCAGCAAATAATCAGATATTTAGTCTAGCCTTAATTTATTTTTCCTTTATATTTAGAATAAATTTCAAAGGGAAAATTGTAATTTTATGATTGAAAAACTAGGCAGATGATTTCTACAACAGGTTAAGTTGTGTTCCCTCTCTTTCATACACTGAAGTCTCAGCCCCAGTAATTTAGAGTCTGGACTTATGTGGAAATAGAACCATCACAGTGAAGTCATCCTGGAGCAGGGTGTTCCTCTAGTCCAATACGATACTTTTGACACAAATACCCACATATACACAGGAAAAATACATCCAGAAATAAAGGGCAGGATTGGGATGGTGTTTCCTCAGGCATGAGGCCTGAAGAGAATCTGGAAACCATTAGGACCTAGGAGGAAACAATAGAATGAATGTGTCCTTCCTCAGAGCCTAGAAAGGACCCAACTGAGCCATTGATCTCAGACTTCTGATTTTCAAGAGACTTAACATCTGAGTCAGCTGAAGAGTGGATCCTAGCCTATGAAAAGGACTTCAGTGGGAAAATTGTTAAACTTTGAATTGTGAGATTGGCCAAAGAGATTGTAGCAACATTAATCTCCTAGTTTGGTAATGGTTTCATGTCTACATAAGATGATAGATAATGTTTGGGGAATCCATATGAGATGTACATAAACTTTTAAACTATTTCTGCAACAATTTTGTGAATGACAGAGGATCAGGGAGCTTGCTGGGAGATTGTGTCTTTTAGAAATATCAGAATCTACAGCCATAAAGACTCATCAATGTGACTGCCTAAAATTGAGCAGAACATGGACGATAACTACAGACATGCTAAAGTGTAGAGGGAGGCCCACAAAGCCTCAACCCTACACAAAGAATTAAATGCAGCTAAGGAATGTTGAGAGCAGGAGAAATGGTCTTAGGGAAAAGTATATCAATTGGCTAGTCAATACCAAATTGACTAACCCTGAGAACACACATGTAAGTAACATTATACATACTGACAGGTTATATTTAGAAATATGCATATGTGGGAGGGCGGCTGGGGGTGTGCTGGAGTGCATGTGTGCATATTTGCATGTATGTGTATATACATATATAGGCATGCATGCATACAATAACACTTAGTGAAATAAAAAGGCCATAAATTTGAAGGACAGTAGAGAGGGGTATATGGGAGGGTTGGAAGGAAGAAAGTGAAGGGAGAAATATAATAAAATTATAGTCTCAAAAAATAAAAGGAAAAATAAAAACTTTATTAATGAGCATCAAAGCCAAAATCATGTTATAGGTGTAATCCAGGAGAAAAACTTTGAGTTTTGACTTGCAATTGAATTATTTTGTGCTTATAGGTGTATCTGTCTTAGGTTCCTATTGCTGTCACAAAACTCCATCTTGGAGTAGAAACCGTTTATCTTACAGCTTATTGAAGGGTCTCTGATGAACTTGAGCATGGTGAGCATGGCTGTAGCAGGCCTTACTATTCTGCCCCATTCCCTCTGCTAAAACCCACTAATTACAGCCCTAAAGCTAGCCTCCAAGTCCATTCCCTTATCTGGCCTCTTCCTCCTCCTGAGGCTGATTACCAAGGTCCACCTATCAAAGCATTGACATACAGCCATCAAAAGTCCGCTTTGGCTCACCTATTTAACATGCCCAATCAAGATTAAATGCCTCATCCAAACACAGGGTTTCCCCCTTTATTTTTATAAACCATCATTTGCCTGTGGGCCATGTCTGTTTCCCCTCTATCTAGAGACAGTCTTTTTTGTCCTGGCTCAGGACAAATGTCCTCCCCATTTCCCTTGCTCCTTTCTCCCCTCTCCCTTGTTCCCTTCCCCTTTCCCCTCATCCTCTATCTTCTGTCTTTGTCCCCTATCCCTGCCCTCTGCCCCTCTGGGGCAAATAAATCTCATGTTTTTGCTAAGAATTTGGTCTTTGGTGTCTTGATCAGACTCTAAGGTTCCTATACTTTTAGTTCATCTAGGAATGTCAGGGCAACGATTCAAGTCAGGCACCTGGAGGCAAGAACTGCAGCAGATGCTGTGGAGGAGCACTGCTTACTGGCTAGTCGCCTGGTTTGTTCTTTTTGCTTTCTTATATATCTCAGGACAGTCTGCCCAGGGTTGGCACCACCAATTATCAATCAAGACAATGCCCCCAAAATTTGCCTCCACACCAGTCCTATGGAAGTGTTTTCTCAGTTAAGATTCCCTCTTCCTAGATATGTCTAGGCTTGTGTTAAATTGATTAAACCCACAAAGCACAGTTTTTAATCTAATCATGCCCTTGTGTGCCTATTGGTATGCATTCATATGGAGGCCAGAGGTCAATATCCAGTGTCTTCTATTGCTTTCCAATATACATAGAGCTCATCAGTTGCCTAAACAGGCCAGCTAGCTCTAGGGACCCCAGTCCCTGCCACCTGTCCCCCATGCTAGGGTTTCAGGCACACACTACCATGCTCTGTGTTTCATATGGGTGCTGGGGATCCTAACACTATGCATAGAGCCAAAAATTGACTCTTACCCTCTACCAACTGCCAATGAAATACTTCTAGGCTTTTGAGGGAGGGATTAGAAGCAACCCCACTGCCTAAGTCCCACAAATGAGACTTGTAAAAGTTATGTGTTATACCTATGGTTTTAGGTGCATAACTGACAAGCTGCCACAATCTAAAAATTTAACAATAACATTTAATTGTTAATTTCTTTCGACATTATGTCTCCAAGTTTTTTTCTTTATCTTTTGAATTATTTTAAGCTCCTTAGAGACAAGAATTCTGATTGTCCAAAATTGCATTTAAATCCAGGAAAATTAAAATTATCTTCCAGAATCCCCCAAAGAACTTTACTATATTGCATTGGGAGGGCCACAGAGATGTTTATTGACCTTGTGGATAATGAGGCTACAATGGTGGCAAACAGAGCAGAAAATGCCCGATGAAACCAAATGATTTCTCAATATAAAGTAGTCTCTCCAGTTGCATTACAAAGGAAGTTTAAATCCCTTTTCAGGGATCAATAACACATTTGGGTAGAATGTCAATGCTATGTATAAGAAGCATACAAATAAAGAATTTTTGTTTTCTTAAAAAATTGTGGCTTTTGGTTCCTATACATATTCTGAACTCAATTTTTTAAAATATCTTTTTTGAGAGTGGGTAAAGGATTGGGCATAGGAATTTCCTGAAATTATAAGTAAACCATATTTAGCATGTAATTAAACGGTTTCTCACACTGCAGCTGGGTGTTTAGTATTGCCACAGCAACAGTTAGTAGACAACACCTGCCATCTGGCACAATTAATTTACAGTTAAGCTTCTGAGTTGATGGCTGCTATTTAGAGCAAGAGAGAAGCTGTGCCCAGGGACATTCGGATAGGCTATGTGCATCAGAGGAAACATGGTCTGGCGTTGTGGGCTCTGAAAGGGGAAGGTTGCCATATCTATATCCCTACAAGTTGGAATTCTGTTGACTTTCTGATGGAACACAGTGCGCACGTTTCAGGATGTTGGGTGAGTATATCCAATGGTTTTAGTGGCAAACACTTGTGAGATACCCTGTGGCTCACAGCTCTGTACAGCCCCCCTGACTTGCCTGTGAGCAGGACCTAACCTTTCTTATGGGTAATAAAATTTGGAGAAGTGATTGCATTTTACAGCTTGGATTAGCCCACATTATGTACTACTTCCTTTTAGTGGAGGAGAGATATCTGTGGATGGTTTTGAATAATTAAGCTGACATGTTCTGAGGGTGTCTGTGTGGCCACGAACCACTAGATGCTGGTTCGGTCTGAGAGAGTATCTGGATAGTAGCTGTCAATAAATGAAGAAACTCAGCCCTCTGGCTGTAAAAAACGGTTAGGTTCTACCCATAATCTGGGGAGCCTGAGAGTGGGTCTATGTGGATCCAGAAAAAAAGGACCCTCTGTTGATACAATGATTCTACTTAGTAAGATGCTGCAGTTCAGATCCCAGGCTTTTGATCAAAGGCAAAATCAAGAAAATGTGTGTAATTTGAAGCCAATAAATTTTTAGTAATATGTTTCATGTGGAAGAAAAATCAGCCTTCTTCACCCTGACTCACTCCTTGGATTACCATGAAAGACATGGCCTTTCTTTAACAGACACTTCTCTTTAATGAGATACAGGATGGTTTCTGCCTTCTCTTTGACTTGGCTTGCAAGTTGGAATGGTGGGTATTACATTGTGCATTTAAGCTTACTAAATCAAGTAGAAGCAACAGAGCAGACTGGAGATTGTGTTCTTAAAAACCATCCCTTGGTGTGAGAAAATGCCATGGTAGGTAAGGAAGCTGCTATTCACCAAGCATCAGCCCTGGCCGGGAACCAGGCGATTATCCCTGGCTGTACACACAGAGGCAGAAAGGAAAGAGCCACCTGCAGACTGAGCTAGTGATCGGGTCTATTCACATTGCTCTCAGTCTCCCGAGCTTGCATTGTCCAGTCAGTCTGAGCTTCCCTAAAGTTCCCCGTCTATATAAAGCTGAATGGGTTTAATCTTAAGCCTGTGCCATTACGCCCATTCTTTCAACCTTTCGGTGACAGCTGCTGTGGTCTTCTACCTCAGGTGGCAGAGTTAGGGTGGATGATGCTTCCTTCAGCTTCTGTCTCTGGAGATACTTGGAGAAAAGACTCCCCTCCCTCTCTACTGGCCTAAAGGGTATGCCTAGCATGACGGAGAAATGACAATTTGGGGTCACATGTCACTAGAAATTGGGAATTAATTTTTACAAGATGATCTGGCTAATACCCATTAAACTAAATGTCATATTAAACTTAATACAGAGAATGAAAATATTTTATTCAGCCAAAATGGCTACAAATAAAAAAATAAAAGTGGAACACAAATCAAAATACTAATAGTGACTGTTTCTAAGTCCAGAGCTGGATAATGAGATCTCATTCAATTGCTTCCTATTAACCATATTACAAATTTTCTAAAATATCTGCAGCAAATAAAGATTATTTTAGAACAAAAACCATCAATGATATACTTAATAATATATTTATGTCTCATTCTTTGTATATCTATAAATATATCATACATATGGGACATACATATATCTTGCTTATGAAAGAAAAACTATAATCCACTGCTTTCCTTTTTAATGCAAAACTCTGTAACACTAAAGGCTATAAATAAATTTGAAAAATAATGTAGCCACTAATTAGAAGTGTAATTTTCAAATTTTGAATGTCTTTTGACTTTATTACAGATCACTTTTTACCACAAATAATTTTTAATGTGACTGAGAGATTCACTTTAAAAATACTTTTTAAAAATTTGGGCAACTTTAGGTACATTTAATTAAATGTTCCTTGTTTATATTCTCTGCACTCAAGGGTCTTGTCGATAGAGAGAAGAGGGGGCCAGTGGAGATGGAGTTTTACCATGGCAACATTTCTTTTATTAAGGGTAACTCTTCATTATGGTATTTTTTCTATCCGTGAAACCATTTCTTGCTCTTACCAGGTTGGAGATATCTGTATAATACAGCGTAAAACTTTTATAAAAACGGCTATCTCGTAGAAAACCTTTCCTATCTAAATCCCTTTCTATCTTAGTCAGTAGATGGATCAGTCTCACCCTTTAGCTTTCTTTCGAGTGAAACCAAATGGCTTCTATCTTGAGACTTTGAATGGGAATCTGTCTTCTTTCACCAGCACAATTATGCAATCTCACAACCACACAAAGCACACAGCCAGAGGCATCCATCCACTCTGCTTACGCAGAGCATGGGCAAGAACACTTGGTACATTGGGATAAGCAGAAAAGTGCTTTTGATGTTCTCTAACAATTTAATGGAAAATGGGTTTACTTTATAGCCAATTGTATTAGCTTCAACCAGATACACATTAGATGATTCGGATCACATTGGGGTCATTGGGATTCTTGGTGATTTGGGACATCTCTGTTTCAATGCTAATTGAAATTCAAACCTTAGGAAAGGGAACTTTACTTTTGTTTGAATTAAGCTCTGACTTATGAAACAATCAATGACATGTGACAGATATCAGTGCACTTTTTTGTTCTACTGCTTATTAGTGTTCCAAGCTATCCAGGCATCAGATGTTGAGGTGGCCCTTGTAGCAACTATCTCCATGTGATTTGCTGCATTTGTCCTAACTCTTAATTTTACCTGTCAATATGTACTTGCCAAGGGGTGATGCTTTAAAAAGAAGTGAACATGGAAGTGTTCAGCTGAACTTAAGTGCACTTTTAACTAATGTTCTGTGTAAGCTTTAGAGTTAACAAGAACCACTGGCAGCTGGAAAGATAATTGAAGGGAATTTTGACACAGCATCTGCTCTCCTCAATTCAATATTTCAGTGGTTAAAATGGAGCGGGGAGTATGGTTCAAGATACTGTTTCCACTAATTGGTCATTGTGTTGGTTTTGTTATTAATAAGAACAATAAAGGATGCCAATTTGGCACCAATTTATGTACAGTGATGTTGAACATTTTAAAATCTGGATTCTAGCAAAGTTAGGAAATGGAATGTAACCAGCTGCCATGATAGTCTTGCCTGAGAGGTCAGATCAGATATGTAAAAAGACTTTCCTTGAATTTCCTTTCCCTTTCCTTTCCTTTCCTTTCCTTTCCTTTCCTTTCCTTTCCTTTCCTTTCCTTTCCTTTCCTTTCCTTTCCTTTCCTTTCCTTTCCTTTC
>NC_034594.1:44522448-44523431 GCF_900095145.1 Mus pahari
TGTGTGTGTGTGTGTGTGTAGGGTATGCTAGTGACTCACCTTAAGCACTTAGAGTTCAAAAAACTGCACAGTATAGTACTCATGGTATGCTGATTTTGTAGTATATAAAATCACTACTCCTTTGGGCAGAGTTTAAGCACATGAAATTTCAGGTCTACACACCCTCTTTGGAGATAGTTAAAGTAGTGATATATATATATATATATATATATATGTCAGTGACACATATATATATATGTCAGGTTTGAATATGCTTGGTCTAGGGAGTTGTACTAGTAGCATGTGTGACCTTGTTGGAGAAAGTGTCACTGTGGAACTGTGCTTCCTTCCTCCTGGCTGCTTGCAGATGACAGTTTCTCCTGACTGCAGTTAAATAAAGATGTAGAAATCTCAGCTCCTTCTCCAGCACAATGTCTGACTGTATGTTGCCATGTTTCCTGCCATGATGATAATAAACTGAACCTCTGAAACTTCAAGCCAGCATCAATTAAATGCTATCCTTTATAAGACTTGCCTTGGTCATGGTGTCTCTTCATAGCAATGGAAACCCTAAGATAGACAGACAGGCAGACACATAACACACACACACACACACACACACACACACACACACACACACACACATTCCACAGACCCACGGTCTTATATTCAGTCTTTAAAAATCCAGGTAGTTATCACTTTGATACCTGTGAGAACTGAATGAGAGTCCCTGGGCACATGCTAAATATTGATGGTTTTCCATGTGATCCCGGTAATTCCAGTGTCCAGGAGGTTGAGGAACTGGGACTGATTTGCAGCGGTGAATAGTTAGTTAATCTGCGCTTAGCTCCTGGTGGGTCATGCTTCTAACTACCAGCCAGAGCTCTCTGGATTTGTGAATGAAAAAACACACACATTCAGCATTCCTTTTAATATGCCTTTACTAGCTCAATAGCTGGGCACTTTCAAACCTCCCTGCTTTTTTTTTTTTTTTTTTTTTTTTT
>NC_034594.1:44523451-44537422 GCF_900095145.1 Mus pahari
TTTTTTAGATTTATTTATTTATTATATGTAAGTACACTGTAGCTGTCCTCAGACACCCCAGAAGAGGGAGTCAGATCTCATTAAGGATGGTTGTGAGTCACCATGTGGTTGCTGGGATTTGAACTCTGCACCTTTGGAAGAGCAGTCGGGTGCTCTCACCCGCTGAGCCATCTCACCAGCCCTGCTCTGGTATTCTTGAATTAATATTTGCTAAATCTTTATTTTATCTCTGCTACCCCAGACCCAATCAGAGTAGTGGCCCCTGGGGCCACTTTCCCGGATTCTTAGATGTCAGCAGGCCTTTAAGTCTGATCTTTCTGCTTCCCTGTTATGGGGACTCTATTCCTTCTCTCCTCTGCATTTCATTCCTGGAAATCCTAAAAGTCCCACCTCTTTCACCCTGCCCAGCCATTGACTGTTGGCTCTTTACTGATCAATCAAAAATCAACTGGGGACAGGAACCTTCAGTGTCTGGACACACAGATTCTGGTACGATTTTTGGGAGCCAAATTAAGGCAAAGCATTGGACCCAATCTCCAACACTAATAAATGCCCGTGGAAGGTGACTGTCTAGGCAACTGAACTTAGACAGAGGCTTGTTCCAGACCCAGGAAGACTGACCAGTTTCCTTGGCTACGCTGAAGAGTTGGGCGGTTCTTGGAATATGGGAAGCCTAGTGACTGTAGTGATGTTGAAGACAGTACACTGGGTGTGGCTTTCTGTAGACATCAGCCAGAACAAAGAACTGTGATCATGGTGAAATGGCTTACACCATCCCAGCAGCAGACTCTACTGCTGCATACATGGTCCAGAAGATCCCGAACATAAAAAGGGGGCAAATGTTACATTTGTGAATACATATAAAACATGCCCTTGAGATACACAAAAATACTTCAGAAAGTGCTAGAGGGCTCAAAATAATGAGCAGAAATAAGAAGCAACTATTTTATGGCTCATATGAGTACACTTTCCTTCAGGCTGAAGGAACCTCTCTCTAATGTATTTTATACTCAAATACAAGTTTTAAAACAGTCAACAAATTTGCTCCGTGCCTAATTAGACAAATAATGAAAGTTGTCCAATAAAATGTGGTTTTGCTAGAACAACATATTTATACAGAATAAATGTTATCTAGACATAGGAAAATTGAGTATCTACATTGATAACTAACTACCTGCTTCTAAATTCTGTCTTTCTAATAATCAACTATAAAATCCTAGTACTTGTTTTTATGACAGGCTAGTGGAAAATAATTCATTTAGTTAGTTTGTTTGTTTGTTTGTTTCAAAGAAGGTCTGGTATATATAAAGCAGGCTGTCCCAGAACTAGTTCATTTCCATGAATGACCTTGAACTTCTGATCTTCCAGCTTCCACTTCTCAAGTGCTAGGGTCAATTTATTCAGCACCAAGACCAAACCCTGGGCTCTATGGATGCTAGGGAAGTCCTCTGCCAAGTGAGCTCTGTCTCTGGCCTAACCTGTAAAGGCTCACTTGAGATGCTAACAATCTAACCCATTAGAAAATTCAATGGTTCATTAGATAAGTAAGTGTGTGTGTGTGTGTGTGTCTAAAATAATTCATGAAAGAAGACATTTAAATGGAATGATACAATATTCTTCCTTTTGGGTTTTTGATGATAAAATCCATCATTCTGTCTTTCCTTGATCTTTGTATGTTTATATTCTTTTTTTTTTTTTTTTTTTTTTTTTTTTTTTTTTTTCTCTCTCTCTCTCTCTCTCTCTCTCTCTCTCTCTCTCTCTCTGTGTGTGTTTTTGTTTTTTGAGACAGAGTTTTTCTGTGTAGCCCTGGCTGTCCTGGAACTCACTTTGTAGACCAGGCTGGCCTCAAACTCAGAAATCTGCCTGCCTGTGCCTTCCGAGTGTTGGGATTAAAGGCGTTTACCACCACGCCCGGCTGTATGCTTATATTCTTAAGGAAATCTATGAAAAAACCATTATTGTTCCTTTATAAAGCCTTCTTTGCCCACTGTTCAGTATGAATCTACTAAAACAAGAGATTAAGCAAAGAGAAAGTATTTATTAATGAGCAGTCAAGCATGACAGCGGGACTGCCAGGTGCAGATCTTAATTAACATTGGCCTAGGGTTAACTATGAGCTACTCAGGGTGATCTCAGGTGAGAGGAAAGATGATTGGTGATCTCTGGTGATCAGAATGTGTGATTATTTATGGCTGTCTACAAACATTCAGACAAAGGTGCTGTTAGTGTAAGTGGAGGGTAGAGCTTTTGACTGTAGTTTTTTTTTTTTTTTTTTTTTTGTAGACTTGAAGACTTGATTTTAACCCCCTAGCAGTTTGGCATGTTTGTCAGTTCTTATATGTGGTTCTTTCCTGTGTTTATTTAAATAAGATGGTAAGAAGTTTGGATACTATTTTAAATGGAACTATTTTCTAGATTTTGTTTGATATTGCTTATTGTGAGTATAAGAATCACAACCTATTATGAAATATTTACCTTGTATCCTGTAACTTTGTAGTTTTTGTAAGGTACTTGTGATTTGCTTATAAAGAATTTTCTGTATAAACAACTATGACATTTGTATAACACTTATGTTTTTCTTTTTATGTTTGTGATTTTAAAAATCTATTCTCAGCTTTAACATGGGTGTCAGGGATCTGAATGTAGGATTTTTTTTTTTTATCATAAAAGAAACAAATGGAATTTTAATGTGACCAATTAATGAAAGATTATAATTTTAAGGAAACACAGAAAAACACCCATACTATTCTTTACAAAGCAAACAGAAATCCCATCACAAAATGCATTGAGAGTCATAGTCTTATTTTAAGTTGGTTCCTTTGTCCAGGGAGATCCAAGGATGCAAATCTCTGGTCTGGACCACACTGCTGGATGTGTCAGTGGTAAGTCAGGAACAAAGGCCCAGTAGACTTCACTCTGTGCAGGAACCATCATCTTCATCAGTAAGGGAATCAGCAGGAAGGAGGGATTGTCCCACTTGTCGAATCAGCCTTTGTAGTGGCTGTTCCTGGTTGTCAACTTGACTATATTTGGGATGAACTACAATCCAGAATTGGAAGGCTCACCAGTGACCCTAATCTGGAGGCTGGGAGATAGAAATTTCTGATCTGGATCTTGGTATGGAGATCTTGAGGCACAGTGGCTATGGATTCCAGAAGATTAAGACAGGGAGATCTCCGAGTTCAAGGTCATCTGGGATTAAAGGTGTGGTGGCACATACCTTTAATCTGGGCTACACCTTCTGCTGGAGACCATGTAAGGATATTGGAAGAAGGGAGTCTTCTCGCTCTTTTGCCTGCTTGCCGTGTGGGACTAAGCAACTGCTAAATCCTTGGACTTCCATTCATAGCTACTACTGAACCATTGTTGGGAATTGGAATGCAGACTGTGTCATCAATAAATTCCTTTACTATATAGAGACTATCCGTAAGTTCTGTGACTCTAGAGAACCCTGACTAATACAGCCTTTCTGGCAATCACTGTGCCCCATTTTCTTCCAGTGAAAAACCACAAACATGCCTTCCTCCCCATATAAGAATAGGGTCAGGTCCATACCATTGCCCTGTCTTAGGATCCTTTCACTTCACTTAGGCATAAGTATGCTGAGTTGTAGGATGACATAGACACTCAGCAGAGACTTCCTTGACACCCAAAATTTTAAAGATTTAAATAAACGTGTGATGTACAGGGCCATAATTCCCCTTTTCTTATTTTATGAAGATATGTAATTTTGGAAATTAAAATCAATTTTTAACAGTGTAAACAATCTATTTTCTCTAAAATCAATATCAATTACATTAATTTTATGTTACAAAGTTTGGTTACCAGTCCTTATATATGAATGCATGATGGTGCAGCTTTTAATGCCTCATAATTTTAAATCCTATCTTTTATAAGTCTGGTTTCTAGAACAGGAAGTACATAAAATATTATCCCAATTTAGAGGTATCTTTAGAGACTTCTGAATGTAGAATTTTATGCTTGTGTAGCAAGCACTCTACCCACGGAGCTTTCCCTCTGGCCTGTTAACTTTTATGATTGTCTTCTTTTATTACATTCCTCTGCTGGTGAGGAACTCTAGTGTCACATTAGTTATACAGTAAGAATGGATAGACTTGTTCCTGGTGTTCAGTTTAAATCTGAATATGTCTGATGTTATCTGTAGAATTCATTTTGTAGCTGCTAATGAGGACATTCTGCCTGAATCCCAATTTGCTAACATTTACCCTGAATGGGCAAGGGTATTTGTCATGAGCTCTATCTGTGGATAGATAGTTTCACTGTGCAGTCTTTCTGTTAGCATACACCATTGTTTTGAAGGAATTGTGAAAGTTGGACATGATTTATTATAGTTTTAATATATTTTCATATTTATTATGTTCATATGATGGCTTTATGTAGTTATATTTCTGGAGGTTGGTTTTCTTTTGAGTGAGTGTGTGTGTGTGTGAGATCAGATTTATAAGATAAGTTGGGTGGTACTGTACATAACTGGTGTTATTAGTGTTTTTTATTTTCATTTTGAAATCAACAGTAAATGTATTATAGACTTGGAAGATTCTTTTGAAAGGAAATTTTTTGTTTGGTTGTTTTAATTGCACAAGTATTTTTAAGACAGGTTCTGTGTAGCCAAGGCTGGCCTCAAACGCGTTATTCTCCTTAGCCTGCCTTGTGAATGTTGGAATTAGTGTGGTGACCCCCTGTGTTTGCCTGATTGTTTTAAAAAATTAACTTTTTTAAAAGTCTACTTCTTTGGGAGTTAGATTTATTATTTATACTGTACAACTTTGTCAGTTTCATTTAGTTTAGTTAACTTCTCCACTTAAAATTTGCTCATAGCATTTACTTATTTAAATTCTAACAAGTGAAGGATCTGTAATGATTTCTGAAATATCAAATAAGTAAAAAAAAATAAGTAAATAAGTAAAAAAATAAATAAGTAAAAATAATAAATAAAGTAATAAGTAAATAAAGTAATAAGTAAAAAAAGTAAATAAGTAAAATATTTACTGAAATAAGTAAAAAAAAAATCCATTTGTTTACATTGAGAAGAAAACCAGCATGATTTTCAAAATATGGATCTTTGGGGAAAAAATAACTTTAGCCAGGAATGTCAAAGAGTGTCAAATATTTGTATACAAACCCACTTAAAAGTCAGACATGATATTTTTAGACCTACTATTGATAAAAACTCTCACATTTTTGTATGTTTGCTGGGATTATGCTGATGATCTTGCTTGTACACGATAGCCAATATCTACTGAGTTACTTCTCTGTCCCAGCATGTTGGTTTTTTTTTTTTTTTTGACAAAAAGATTTAAATTATGTAATAGAACTGTTTGATTTGTTACAATTCGAAACTTTAAAATACTGCACAGAATAATTTTCACTGGCTCTGAATAAAATGTCTCTTTAGTATGTAAACATTTTCTCCACAAAAAGAGGTATGTGGTTGTTTTCTCTTCTCTTAAATAGCATGAATGTAATGAGGGGCTTTTCCCACACTCACCTGAGTTCATGAATAACAACTCAGTGGTTTATTAGTTATTTAAAAATGCTTGGGCCATAACCTAAGTCACTCACTTGTGACTTAGGTTAACTTATTTATACTACTCTATGACTGACCCATGGCTAGTTACCTTTTTTCAGTCTCATTTATCAGACTTCCTCTGTGTCTGGGAGGGGAATCTTTTCCCATGCTTATCTCCCGGAGTTTTTTTCTCTCTCTGATGTATGTCCGACCATCTAATCCTGCCTGCCTCAGCTTATTGGTCATCAGTTTTTTATTACAGGAAATGCTTCCACACAGTGCACAAGAGATTATCCCTACACGTGAATGCATATGTAAATTCCTCTTTAGCTGCCAAATGTCAGTGTGGAAGAACATCCTTAAGGATATCATATATTTGATAACACACAAAGTCATAGAATTTCCAAGGAACATATCATATAATTCTCAGAAGTCAATATTATAAAAGGTATGTAGCCATATGCTTTAATCATTGACTTTATTTTGTTTATTCCCATCTATAATATAAGCAAGAAGGAAAAAATATATAAGAAATGAAGCTAAAAATATCATAGATATGTGCTAGAAAATTACATCAAAGCCTGACATCACATATATATGCATGGAAGTTATGAGACTGATTTATAATTTTGCTCTTTAATTATTGACACTCATTAGGGAATGTTTTTATCCTTTGTTTCTGAACTGGCTTAAAAGGCTGTAGATAGATTTCAGAGTTTTTGAAATGAATTCACTGGTTCAGTTTTTTAGTTTAATAGTAAAATTTGTTGAAATTTAACAATTACTCATGTTTACATATCTCTTAGAGATTGTCCTGTGTGATCAATGCCATTATACTGGTTGTTCTGATTCCTTGTCTCTTGTGTGTTTAAATTGTATATATAATTTAAAAAATTATAATAGATACTTCTGAAGTTTCTCATTTAAGAAACAACTTTGTTTGTCTGAGGATCACACTTTTAATTGAATGTTCGTAGAAAATAATATTGAAATAAGTCAGACCTCAGTTGGAATCATGTTCCAGCTCTGCCTCTGTGTCTTGGGAAAATCTTCTAGTCTTTGAAGCATTGATTTCTCCTAACAAAAGCAAATTAACTATTTTAGTTTTTGCTGAAATATAAAATTATATGAGCTTCTGTACTATCATGAGTAGACACAGCATGAACCTTTGAACAACTTGCTTTCAGGTGATGTTATTTAATATCACAGTTTTAAAGTTGGCGTGGCATGCACTATTAATGATAGTTTGTTTAAGTTGCAGATAGGAGCCTATCATGGTTGTTTTCTGAGAGGCTCCACCATTTAGCTGACTCAGACAGATGTAGACATTCACAGCCTAACAGTGGATGGAGCTTGGAGACTCTTATGGAAGAATAGGAAGAAGGATTACAGGCCCTGGAGAGGATAGGAACTCCACCAGGAGACCAATAGAGACAGGCAACTCACCTGAACCTTTGGTTGAGAACTACTAACCAAAGAATATACAAGGGCTGGACCTAGGCCTCCCTGCACAGTTGTAGAAGATGTGCAGCTTGATCTTCATGTGGGTCCTGAACAACTGGAGCAGGGGCTGTCCCAAAAGCTGTTGCCTGTATATGGGGTATGTTCTTCTAGCTGGGATGCCCTGTCTAGCCTCACCTAGCCTTGTAGAGACTTGATGTGCCAGGGTAGGGGGAATACCCAGGGGAGGGGGCAGTCAGAGGGGAAAGGGGTGTGGGATGTGGGAAGGATTGTGGGAGGGGGTGACCAGGAGGGGAGCAGTGAGTGGAATGTTAAGTGAATAAATAAAACATAAATAAATAAATAAAAGATATAAATGCATTGCTTATATGATAACTTTCTGTAAAATATTTCACTTGAATTATGGGATATAAGTGGTTAAGCACATTTACTTGAATATGTAAACTCATATGTATTGTAGTATATACTCCAGTCTGATATTAGGATCTGAAACACCTTAATTATCAATTCTTACTCCAATTATGTTTTCATACATTCTTAAAAACAGTTACCAAACCTAGTGGATTCACCAGTCAGAACAAGGAATTTTAGAAATACCATAGGCAAATGAATGAAATCCAAGATATATAATTGGCTGTAGAGGTCCAGCAGTCAAGGATGAACTGGGTTACCTGGAAGGGGGGCTAGAAATGAAAAAGGATAGATTCAAGAGAAGAATGAAGCCAAGACAAAGGTTCTCTGATCAAGGTTCAAAGGTTACTAGTCAGCCCACAGACCCATCCTTTGTTCCAGCTGGATTGACTTGCTTTCTTTCAGCTGGAATATGTTGCAAAGCAAGCTCAGTAGGCAGTCTACTCCTGTAGGAAATTGACTCCACCTGGGTTCTTAAGGTCCAACCTTGGCAAACACTTCAGGTCTATTTAGCCTGCTCAAGGCTGGGGGAAGGGCACAATAGGCTGAAACAATTGTATAGACAGCATAACATTCTATGGTCCAGGGGCAGAGTTAGTTCAAACTTGCTGTCTGGTATCTGTGTTCAGTACCACAGTCTAGGGATTCATTTGGTGTTGTATAATCTGTTTGGCATTTTGATGAGGAATAACTTGTTAGAATACTATTATACAATGTCTCAGGATGAGGGGCTCCTTTGGTGAGCTTCTGGCCATGAATATATAGGTAAATATATAGGTTTCTTCATGCCTGAAAGAGCAGGTTCCATGTTTCCAGTATACTCTCTAATTGAATGGTTTTTTTTTCCTTTTTTTGAGTCTCTAATAGAAAGAGAATACTGGCTGAAAGATGGAGATCTGAAATAAACTCTGTGCCTTTAAGGGACAAGAATGGAATTGTAACTGCTGCTCATCAGAAATGAGAAACCAATATGAGGGAGCTTTGAGGTGAAGACTGAAAAGGACATTTTCCTTTTCTGTACCTTTGATTAACTAGGGAGTTTCATTTCCTTTACAGGAAAAAAAAGCTGACAATAAAAAGCTTATTTGGAACTAGACTATTAAAAATTATAAAGGGAGATTGAAATAAGACTATAAATAGGACAAGATCTCTCCAGAAGGACACATCCTACTGAAAGTTCCTATTGTGTGTTTTGAGAGCACTTGGGCTTTCTGGCAACCAGTATTTCTTGGATCCAGAGTGCACTCAAGACTCAGTATAATCTTAATATCAATGAGTGGGGGGCAGAAAAAAAAACCCAGCTCTTAGCCAATTCCTTTATCTATTTCCAAGAAGTCATCTTTTCAGGAAGAGCAAGCAAGCCATTTTTAAATTAAAGTCTTGGGTGAACAATTGTTCTTTTCACTTGGGGTTGAATGAGTTGTGACCTTTACAGTGTGTTATATAAAGATCTGGGCTCATGACACAGTATGCTGCTGTTCTTAATGGCACCCTGCTCTGCTTATATGTCCTATATTTTTAATAAAGGCTAAAAATGTCCTGTTCCTCATTATTTTCACAACTCAAGTATATTTTCAATGGCCCTTCATCATATATAGGTTGAAGCTTTGAAATGTATGATTCTTATTTCCACTTTACACCTTATCCAAGGTAATTAGGGCTTTATTAAAACATTATGGGAAGAAAGGGGTCTGCATAATGAGTCCTGAATTAGTCCAGGATGATCTATGGCCTGGATAAACATCACTCAACATTTCCTAAATATGGATAATGGTACTTTTCCTTTCTCTGTATTTTGATGGTAGACAATGGCATGCTTATCTCAGGCCTCAGCTCACTCACAAACAGATGTGTGGCTTATGTCCTCTAATGGTTCGCAAGTCCTCCAGAATTCTGGGATCCCTGTTTCCTTTAACTTCCAAACAAAATAACAGGCTTCATGTAATATAGTATCAGAACAGAGCTCAAGAATGGAGTCTTGCGAGGGGAATTCTGAGTGCCTGTGAGAAGACCCAAGAAAACAAGGCAATAGTCTAATGACCTCACGTTCTTCAAAAACATGGAATTATTTTTGGAATATGTTTTTTTTTTGTGTGTGTGTGTCCCTTCCAGGAGTAGTAGATCAGCTTGAGCTTACTTTAGATTATTCATCACAACTGTCTATTGTAATTTGTTTATATGCCTGCATGGAAACATTCGTGTTTGGCTTGTCCTTGTGATTGTACGCTTTACTCAGGTGACTCCTCTTAAGCCTCAGAGTAGAACTTACCTGATGATCTGAATAAAGTTGGCTTTTGCATGAGGCCTTAGCACACCTCATTTTTAGGCCTTGTTATCCCAGGTTCACAGTGCTAACTAGAGCTGTAAACAATAGAGAAATAGAAAACACACACGTGCTCTCTGCCTTTCTTGGTGCTTTTGGATGGTATTCAGTTTTCTATTCTTTTTCTTGCGTATCTTTTCCAGAACTGTTCTTGATTCTCTCAAGGATTTTTCTCACTTTCCCAACAACAATGGCTCTTTACCCTCATTGTGTTGACTACTTTTGTCTGAGCATTTGTATATGAAACAAAAACTTTAGCACAGAAAGAAAATATAATTGAATCATCTTCCTAAAATCTAGCATTTAACTCTTTCCCTCAAAGAATTTTCCTTTTAAGCCTAGACTGCTGCCATTTTGCAGGGGTCCCCCTCTAGAGTCCTACTCCCCCATTTTAAAGTAGTTTTTTTCATAATTTTATCTGTTCTCACACACTTTCTTATCCAAACCCAAAGCAACCAAAACTTCATTTTTCATGAAATCCTATAAATCATATTGCAAGTCAACTTTTTTGTTTGTTTGTTTGTTTTTTGTTTTGATTTTTTGAGACAGGGTTTCTCTGTACAGCCCTGGCTGTCCTGGAACTCACTTTGTAGACCAGGCTGGCCTCGAACTCAGAAATCTGCCCGCCTCTGCCTCCCAAGTGGTGAGATTAAAGGTGTGTGGCACCACCACACAAGTCAACTTTTTAACAAAGTTATGAAAGTATTGTTTTTAACAAAACAAGCAATGAGATATAGTTTAAAACTCAATTTTATGTCTCCAAAATTAAAAGCAATGTGTAGAAAAATGTGGAAATCAGATTAAGGATAATATCCATTTTTATGGGGCTATTTTAAACTTCATATTCATAGTAACTTGATTATAAATTTAAAATGCTTTATGAATATGGTCTATTATATTGTTATAGGAATATTTTTGAGAAATTAATTATATCAGCTCAGCAGAAAAGTGCACATAGGCACGATAGTTATTCCTAGTCCCCTCAGCTGCCTATTGTGGAGTATAGCTTCATTTTAATTTAAAAAAAATGTTGAAATTAAAATGCAGTTACATCATTCCCCCTTCCCATTTCTTCCTTCCAACACCTCCCTCATGCCCCTTAAACTCATGGCTTCTGGCTTCTTTTTAAAGATAGTTTTATATATGTTTCTAAATATAATCTACTCAGTGTAATGTTTTTTTCCTATATATACCTAAGATAAATGTCAACAGCAATAACTAAAATAAATCAATTAAAACAACAGTTCATAATAAAACTTACGTAATGCTTTTTAAATTTTACTATATCTTATTATACTTCAACTTACAAGCCTCAGCATAAAATGTTTTTCTTTCCTCTTAAGTGAGAGCTGCTACCTTGTTAGATTAAGAAGTGATTTTACAGATTCTTCCTCACATGTCTAAATTGTTAGTATCAATTACCCTTACATAGTGGGGACATTACTAAGGAAAATAAAGGTTACTGACCACAATTATTATGGTGCCATGGTCCTGTGATAATCCATAATCAAGATGGCTACTAAATGACTTAAGGGTCATTAATACAGCACAGGTCTTTTAGACAAAGGGCTCATTCATATATCACCCGAGCAACGAGAGATAGATTTCACCATGGTCCTTAAGAATGGTACACAAAGCCGGGCAGTGGTGGCATACGCCTTTATTCAGTTTTGATAGAAATATGGTCTTGCCGAAGCTCCTGAGTCCTCATGAATGACTGTGACTTTGGTGACAATTATCAAACCCACCAGGTAGTCCATTTGGATTCAGTGCAATGAGTAATTTTATATTCTTTTGAGTCTGGGCTTTTACTTTCTTTTGACAAATAAGAATTCTCATTTTCCCTGAAGTATTCTGAAGAATAAATCTTAATCTGAATTTAGTCCTTGTGAGCCTTAGAGTCACACTATGGACCCCAGATCTCACCTTCCATACGGTCCTGTTGTCTTGGTTTCTGAATCCCACTAATTATTGTTTATCTGCCAGCTTAGTGCAGTTGTAGTCTAGGCAGAATTCACAAGCATTCTTCAGCAGCTCATCACTCTGGGTATCAGACAATATTCTCATTTTGTACTCAATTTAGCATTTATTCCCACTGATTCCCAATAAGGTTTCAGACTGAAGTCCAAGTTCCTCACCACTGCTTAGGAAACTGTAAGCTGCCTTCTATGCCTCTCAGCTTCGGTCCTCACTGTGGCCAGCTTACCAAGTCATCCTGATTTAATATACTTTTCTACAATCCCACTTGCTCATGCTAGCTATTCTCCCTATATTTGCTTCCTTTACCCAGCCTGATTCTGCTTCCTTTCCATCATCTGTAGCATGTATATCAATGTAATTCTTGTATAGTCTGTGTTCTTTTTTTATTATTATTAGTATTTTCTTTATTTACATTTCAAATGCTATCCCGAAAGTTCCCTATACCCCACCCCCCACCCCTGCTTCCCTACCCACCCACTCCCACTACTTGGCCCTGGCCTTCCCCTGTGCTGGGTCATATAAACTTTGCAAGACCAAGGGGCCTCTCTTCCCAATGCTGGCCTATTAGGCCATCTTCTGCTACATATGCAGCTAGAGACATGAGCTCAGGGGGTACTGGTTAGTTCATATTGTTGTTCCACCTACAGGGTTGCAGCCCCCTTCAGGTCCTTGGGTACTTTCTCTAGCTCCTCCATTGGGGGCCCCGTGTTCCATCCAATAGCTGATAGTCTGTGTTCTTAATTAGTAACTATTACATGTGTAGCAATGTGATTCATGTACAGTCTGTGTTCTTAAAGACAAAACTATCAGAAAACAAAGGAAATGCTTTTTCCATTTTAGCTTCCTGGGCTAATAAGAAAAATGATATTTGGTTTTTAATAAATATTTTAAAGCAAATAGAACATACTGGGTGAGAGGTTGGGCCTTTGAAATGCACACCAAACGAGATGCTCCAGGGATTCACAACAGATGAGACAGCCATAAACAAATTTACTTACTTTTAAGTTTTTATTAGTTCTTTGAGAACTTCCTACAGTGTTATATCACCAGTCACCCTCCATCTCCCTACTCCTCCTAGGTCTTTCCCATTCTTTCAACCTACCCGGCTGCTAAGAAGTTAGTAAGATAGTTACACACCCACATTCAGGACAGAATCATTTTCAATAGACAAAAAGTAGAATCAATTCAAGCATCCACTTGTGGAGAAACAGGCAAGTACAGTGTAGCATATACATACATTTAGATGTCCTCAGCTGTAAAAAGGACGAGGGCTCTGACAGTTGTAACAAAATGAACGGTCCTTGAAGGTATAATGCTCCGTCTAATAAGATAGTCATAAACAAATATTTTATACTTTCCCACTTCTATGAATTGCTTATAGTAGCCTATTTATAGAGATAGAAAGCATAATGGTGACAGACAGAAGTCGTGAGGAACTTTATGGGTTTTATAATGATGTAAAGCTTCTGAATACTGGCTCCCCAGCAGTGTAGATATGCTGAATTAATCTGTTAGGATGTTCAAGATTATGACTTTCATGTTTTATAAATTAGACTACAGCTTAAATAAGAAGTTAATGAGAACAACCCTAGGATTAGAGAAGGAAAGACACGGTTGCCTCATGCAACTCAGGGTATCATGAGGAATCTGGAAGTCACACAACGGAAACACAGTTCTACATTTGTGGCTTGATGGACAATAGAACAAACTACCCAGGAAATGAATGCATGAATGGAAAGGCAGCCTCATCGTATTGAATGAACTTGCTGTGAGCTAGTGTAGATGACAGCTGTGCTTTTGGAAATAACGAGCTTGGCTCCTAGATCTCTAAAATTATGTTCTCTAGTGGATTTCCAGCAGAGATAAATGGCAAGATTTAAAGCTTTCCTCTTACAAATTAATTTGAATTACTAGGACATAATAAAGGTCTCCGGGTAGTTCTTTATATGAATGGAAATTCCTGCTGAGTAGGCAGCTCTCAGCACCAAAAGAGACAAATTCAAAGGTGCTGACATATCTAATTGAGCACCTGCATGGAGGATATGAAAGGATGATTAGTAATATGTATCAGGGACTTCCTTAAAGATGGGTCTTCCAAATGCAAATCAACATTAGTGTTTAAATATGAAAATTATATATCAGATTAGTACAAATCCACAGCTGGGAACTTTCTCTAATTCATCTCTGAATTTGAGTTCCCTATTATGTTTCTGATATATATATATATATATATATATATATATATATATATATATATATATGTATA
>NC_034594.1:44537572-44550697 GCF_900095145.1 Mus pahari
TATATATATATATATATATATATGTATATATATATATATATATATATATATAGAGAGAGAGAGAGAGAGAGAGACTTAATTCTATAGTTTATTGTCTAATAGAATGGGTAAAATTTTTACCCATCACATCATGGCGAGTTGCTTTGCCACAATATGTTTTTGTTAACACTGAGCAAAATATTTAAGTGGTAATTGGTATCACACAGTTCAGTTATGGACCTGATGAAGTAGTTCTGCTTAGGATCTTACAACACTGAAATCAGCATGCCAGCAAACATGATACTGTTTTGTTTTGAGGACCCAAGAAGAATTCATTTGTAAGCTGGTTCAGGTTGTCAGAATTTTGTTTCAGAATGAGGTTCTTGGTTTTTTTTTTTTAAGAATTATTTATTTTATACATATGAGTACACTGTCTGTCTTCAGACATACCAGATCCCATTGCAGATGGTTGTGAGCCCACCATGTAGCTGCTCGGAATTGAACTCAGGACCTCTGAAAGAGCAGTCAGTGCTCTTAACTGCTGAGCCATCTTTCCAGCCCAGGCTCTTGTTTGTTGAGTGACTGTTAGGGTTGCCAACTTCTCCTAGAGACCATTCTTGGGTGGTGTTCACATGATTCCACCCCATCTTTAATGCAATGAAGATGCAGCACTTCTCAAACTGAAGGACATGCAGTGGCTAACCTACTTTCTTCTTCCCATCCCTCCCCAGCTTGCTGGTTCTTTCCTGCTCACCTCGGAGAATGCTAAGTGCAGAAATAGAAACAACTGGAGAGCCACCAATGGAATCTAATACAATTTTGAGGTATACCCTGCTCCAGCACCAGCTCCTCTCCGTGAGGTGCATCTTTTGTCCTGAAAGACCTTATTTTCTGCTCTGCTGAGCACAGTCTTTCTCTCTGTGCTTATATCCTGATCCCTAAAAGGGAGATTTCCATTTCATTCCAATACTCATTCCATGTTGCAACACACTGACTAGTCACTGTGTCCATACCCAAAGACAAAATAATCAAGAATTTTGTTTTTCAGAATAGGCCAGGTGTGTCTGTTCCGTTGTTCGCTGTCCACTCCCTGGGGGAACCCTTCAGGCTTCTTTCTTTCCTTTTCTACCCCTGATTAGCCCATCATGTTCCTGGCAAAATGTAACAGGGTTAGGCTAAGTGAAATTTCATAAGCAGGTGCAACACTCTGAGGTTTTTGTACTATACGAATGTTTCTTGGTCTGTGAAATAATTTACTGATGAATATGAAATAGAAATGCCTTTCATGAAATCCTATCATTATGATGTTAAACATTATCAGGTTTCAGGAACCAAGAATTTCTGCTCTAGGCGATTTATTTTCTTCTTCTGTCAGTCAGAATGGTTGCTCAAGCAAACCCACTCCAGTATAATGGTTTTTAGATTGTAAACCATCCCACTAAACTAATATATTTAACTATCACTATCAAGCTCAGTAATTTCAAATAAAGAAAATGAAGTAATGTTACATTTATTGAATAGTTATTCCATGCTAAACTTGCACACATTGAATGCAATAGTGATCAACTCCCAGTTACCAATCATGCATGTGTGTCATATTAACAGAAGGAAAAGTACTTACCCTTGGAGTTATTTAGCCAAAAATGAGTACAGATTTGAATTCTGTGCTTCATGCCCTCTGTGTCTTCCATCCTCTGTCTTTTGTGTGAGTCTGAGTCTGTTCCTGCTTAATAAATGATGTCTTGTAAATATGTCTATCCCTGTGAGTTCCTGTGTGTGTGATCCTGTCTTTAGTGTAGTGTGTGTTTGCGTCTGTGTGTTTTGTAACATCACATGTCTGTCACTCACAAAGTGCTTCACCCAAAAGGAATAGGGTACATTTTACAGAAATCTTTAAGAGAGTTTTATAAAAGATTAAGTCCCTGGCTACAACTGATCCCAGATGACTCAGACAGCAACCGATATTTTAAATTTTTATGGTATATTTTGAAAGGTTTCTTTCAACCTCAGTATTTGCTGTTTTCAGCACATGATACACATGTTCTGGATCAGGGCATGAGAGAGGATACAACTTAAAAGTACAGCTATGGTTCAGCTTAGGCTGTAAAAGTTAATTACCAGGGAAATCCAAAGTAATTGTTACCTTATTCTCCTAAAGGTAGGTTAAACACACGGTCTGAGTAGACAGTAGGATACAGTCTTTTAGGTGATCCAAAGGTGTATAATTAATAAGCTCTGACTGTGAGGTCCTACACAAGTTTCAATCTCTTTGAATGTAAGATATTTTCAGAATATTTTATCACTATTATGGTGATTTAAAAAGGTTTGGCCCCCATAGAACGCTTGGCTCACGGGAAATGGAGGTGTAGCCTTGTTGGAGTACTTGTTGGAGTAGCTTTGTTGGGGGAAGTGTGTCACTGTGGAGGCAGGCTACGAGGTTCTAAATGCTCAAGTTACACCCAATGTGAAACACATCCATTCTCCTCCTTGTTGCCTGTCCATCAGCTCCTTCCCTAGCATGCCTTTCTGGAAGCTGTCATGCTTCCTGCCATGGTGACACTGGATTAAACATCTGAAACTATAAGCTAACCCCACTTAATTGCCTTCCTTTATAAGAATTGTCATTATCATGGTATCTCTTCACAGCAATGAACTTCGTAACTAAGACAGTTGCAAAACACCGTACTGGATGCTTTTATTTCTTTCAATGTTCTTGTTTTACTGGTGAGGTAAATGGGCTTGAAGAGGATCAACTGTTAGTACCAGGACACTCCAAGCCCCCGCTTAACTATGTGACCCTTGACCCGTGTTGCCAGGACAATGACCCTCAATCCCACAACCCACTTGGCTCAGTTCCCACCCTCACTGGTGTGATGTCATTTTCTGTATAAATTAGGGGATCACACCCCCTCTCTCTTTCTTCTCTTTCTTCTCTCCCCCCCTCTTTCTCTCTTTTTCCTCTTCTCTATCCTTCTACCTGCTTCACCGCCTCTCTACCTCTGCACAATAAACCTCTCCCACGTGGAACCACCTTGACCTGGTCTGCTGTTTGGTTTATCCGCTATATATATATATATATATATATATATATATATATATATATATATATATATTGCTTGATATTAATTAATTCATAAAATCAACAACTTTCCAAGTTCAAATTAAAATCAACATTTGAAGCACAAGCTTTCCCTGTAGCCCACTGAGCTGAGTTTTCCAAAGTACTGCCTTGGTAAATGTGATTTTGTTATGAAATTCCATGTTTATAAGGTGATCGTTTTAGGAAAGAATAAAAACATTCATAATTATTTAGCAGTATTTTTTTTTCAGGTGCTGTGCTGAGTACTTTCCCATTTGATAGCTAGATTTATGTCAACTTGAAACAAATAGCTTTCTGAGAGGAGGGGGCTTCTATTGAGAAAATGCCTCCATAAGATCAGGCTAGCCTATAAATCCTTTTACAAACTAATGATTGATGAGATAGAGGTGGAGGTAGTCCAGATCATTGTGGATGGTGCCACCCATGGTCTGGTGGTCGTGGATTCTATAACAGGCTGAGCAGGACTTGTGGAGTGAGCCAGTAATCCACACACCTCCATGGGCTCTGCATCAGCACCTGCCTCCAGGATCCTGGCTGTTTATGTTCCTGTCCTGGATTCCTTCAGTGATGGACTACAGTGTGGAAGTGTAAACCCAATAAACCCCTTTCTCTCTAACTTGGTTTTTGGTCATGGTGTTTAAGACACATACTCAGCAACTTACTTGTTTTTTTTTTCTATAAGAAGAAGGAAGTACAAGTTTGAGAAATTAATAGTAAGTTCAAGATAAAATGATGGAGCTAAATTAGAACCTGTCATTTCTGACTCCCCTTCACCAAAATGTGCAAAGACCCCCTCCCCACACACACATCTTGGATTGTGATACATGAACGTGTGTATATCATTGTCATATTACTGAGCTTGAGTATATATTCGAAAATATTAAACACTAAAGAACAAAAGATAATTATAAGGTTACAGAATTTATCATTGCCATAAACTGAGGAACACCCAAATTCTTCTCTTATAAACTACTAAGAGTGAGTTCTGAGAAAGTGAGTTAGAAAATGATCCAAACTGTGTGCTCATAAGGTCAATATGGTTGAGTTAAATCTTAACCCAACTAAAGAATTCATTGTCCTCCCTGTATGCTTTCTTACCTTCTCCTATATGTTGTTAGTATCAGGTCACTGTCACCTTGAAATAACACTTACAGATGGATTCGTAAGATCTTCCTTGCCATGTGTTAAGCAAGTTGCTTTCCTTAGCATTATTATATAAGTGGAATGGGAGTGTCTTTAAAACCCATAAACATACTTCAACTGGGAGGCCTGTTGTTTAGCAAGGTCTGAAATCTATATGAATATACTTCTATGTTAATAGCTATTATTAAGGTGAATAGTTTTAATTATACTACAGATTGTCTTTCCATTTATTTCAGCCCATCAACTATTTATTTGCACATCTTTTGTACTTAGGGCACTTGGATGATGGCTAGAAACGTTTAGATGAACAAAACAGTGTCTGCTCAGCTTCTGTTGTGTGACAGATGGATAAACAGATGGCTCTCACTTGCAGGAAGAGACCAGGTTGAGTAGGGCACATAGAAATAAGAACACACAGGTGCCAGACTTCCTCCAAAATTCAGTCCAGATTCCTAACTCACAGTTGCTCATAGTTCTCCCTCGTGGTGGCCATTACCCCAGGTAAAAGTGCAGAAATATGACATGTTGAACTTCCTTGAATGTATTATTTCCATTTTCTGTATTCCCTAGATATCTTGGTGAGTTAACTCCTAAGAGAAAAGAGAATTTTTTTTCCAGTAATTTATCATTTAAAGGAAAATGTTAATGTGTTTTGAACATTTGAGAGTATCTCAGAGTTCTGATAAGTCCTTAGAATGGATCTCTCTGGTAGTCTGTATCACATGGTATGTGAGGCAGATTTCTGATGCTGCTTTTCCGAGTGCTAATTTTTTTTTGGGGGGGGGATGTGTTTTATCAATGTTAACCATGGTGTTCTCAGCAATGTGCTAACCTTTTCCCTAGAAGCCCCCCCCCCAACCCAACAAAAGCTCCTGATAATTCAGTTCTCAAATACGAGACAATAAAACCCAACTGTGACACTATCTTGGGAGAAGGCAAATACAGTTATCTCCTACCTGTAATCTTATAGCCTCAAAGAAAGTTGTTACCAAATTCAGTTTGGAAAATACCAATATCCTTCACCCTACCCAACTCATGTGCTTCTAGGGAAGGCCAAAACAAGATTTGGTTTCTTCTAAGCATAGATGGCCTGGCTTTCCAGCTTTATCTTTGAACAGTTCTCCACCTTCCTATTGATGTGTATGAGAACAGCTCTTAGCAAGGCTGTGGGGAGCAGGCCTGGACCCACTAACCTGATCCATATGGATTCCTGGCTTCCCTGAACCCATAAGACCTCCTGTCTCCGCTAGATGTGATAGTGACACAGCCTGGCATGACTTTAGAGCTGTGGGTCTCAGCTGAGCAGGCCCCTCCCCAGTGGAAGAGTTGGCAGTGGTGCCACGACTGTCTTTGGCTCATTCTTCTGATGATAACCCACAAGTTCTCAACCTCATCTGCTTCCCAAGAGCTCAGGTGTAGCATTCTCATACACTAAATTAACTGTGTGTGTGTGTGTGTGTGTGTGTGTGTGTGTGTGTGTGTGTGTATGTGTATGGGTGTTGTTATTCCTGGTCCTAAAAAGCCTTTACCAAGTACAGAAGTGAGATCCCAAGCCCACCCTTCCTGAATCAGACTGCAGAGTGAGTCGGCCTGCTATACTTCAGATGCAGGCATTGAGTAAGGCAAGAAAGCGGCACAGAGGGAGTGGAGATGCTATGGGCAGCTGGGCATGAGGTAAGGTCAGCATTCCTCTAGAAAGCAGATCCCACCTCTCCCAGGCTTCCCTGACACCTCCCCAGCCAGGCCTGTTGGACTGGCTTTGGATTCCAGGGCCTCCTCTCTGAGGCAGCTCCTCCACCTCCTCCACGGAGACCTTGAACTTCAAGAGCAGGGGATTTCTGCTGGTGACTGTATAATACACCAAGGTCCCATTGCTGCTGTAGCAGGAAGTTCTGCCTCCAATCAAGGGGGCCTTGCCTTCGCTGCTGCTCTCACCCCTGACCTGGCTACGCTGCTGCCCAGGTGGGTGCTTAAGAATGGGTGGCTGGGCAGCTTGGCTGAGGCCCTCTGCCTCTTCAGCTCCAGGAGAGGTTGGGGGCTCTGCTCTTGGAAGCTGCTCCAGGGTGGGGGGACATCGGTCACACCGGGGTTGTAGGCCATGCTGTAGTCAGGCATCTCGAGCATCTTCCCGTCTGTCCTCATTGGCCAGTGCACACTGATAGGTGCTGACAGGAGCCCGGAGGCCATTTTCCACAGGCCCATCCAGTTCTTACCAGGAGATCTTGGTAGAGAATTCTGGGAGCAGCTCGGGCTTCTCCAGCCTGGGGTTCGAGTCCTTGTTCTCCTGGTCTGTCCTGGTTTCCCTGATATTTCCATTGTAGGTGGAAGTACACTGGTCCTTGGCTGCACTCTGCTGCTGCCACAAGATGGCCTCTCCTTCATATTCTTTCCGGTATAGGTTGACTCTGTCTGATAGACTGGCTAGACGCACTACTTTCCCATGTCTGCCTGCAATGGATGTCTCTGACCAAGGGACACATTGTGCCTCAACTGGGACTTCATGATCACATCATGCTTGAATTTAAGCTCCAACAGCAAGACCTTGAATTTCTCCTCCTCACACAGGTCTATTGTATCTCATCCACGGATATCCTGGAACTGAGACTAGCTCCATGGGACACCAACAGCTCTGCCATTGGCATCTGTCCCCAGAAGGCTGCAGCATGCAGAGGCTCCCAGTCCTTCACATCCACATGCACTCCATGGTCCAGGAGGAGCTCGGCTGCCCACTGGTATCCATTGGCTCCAGTTATGTGTAGCAGTGTGGCACCCTGACCAACTATCCAGTCGAGATCCTGGTCTGCTGCTATCATGCAGTGGATGTTGGGTCTCTGTTTCCTACATTATTTGGTAGTTTCTTTTAGATAACCATCATATATGCATTTTTGGAACCTTCATATATTTTTGGAAGTGTTTACTATATTAGATTTCCATAATACCCCTCAAAGGCCCCTTAATTTTAGCTGTGTATGTCACCATATTCCCTCCCTTTTTGTCCTCTCCTCTCTTCCTCCTCACTTGATCCTTTGGTCTGGAACCATCCATCTTGAATATCTATTTTCCTTTCCTAATAAGATCTATCTACTCCCTCTAGTCCATTATGCTGTACCTGCCCTCTGTGGTTCTATAGATTGTGGCTTGCTTTTCACTGGCTTAACAGCTAATATTCACATGTCATATTTGTCTTTTTGTGTCTGGAATACCTCACTCAGGATGATATTTTTTTAGTCCCATCCATTTACCTGCAAATTTCATATCATTTTTTTTTTAAACAACAGATGAGTAATGCTTGATTATGTAAGTGTGCCATAGTTTCCTTATCTAGTTCTTTGTTGAGGGATACCTGTTTTGTTTTTTTGTTTTTGTTTTTGTTTTCAATTTAGGGATATTATGAATAGAATAGAAATGAACATAGTTGAGCAAGTGTCTCTGGGCTTAGATGCAGTATCCACTGGGTATATATCCAACAGTGGTACAGCTGGATCTGGAGGTAGTTCGATTCCCCATTTTCTGAGGAACCACCATGTTGACTTTCATAGTAGCTATGTAAGTTTGCACTCCAACCACAATGGAGGAGTGTTCCCCTTGCTCCACATCCTCACCAGCATGAGCTGTCACTTGTGATTTTGTTTGTTTGTTTGTTTTTTTGTCTTTTTTAATCTTAGCCATTCTGACAGATTTAAGGTGAAATCTCAGAGTAGTTTTGATTTGCATTTTTCCTGGTGGCTAAGGATGTTGAACACTCTTTAAATGTTTCTCAGTAATTTGGGTTTTCAGTTCTGCGAATTCTATTTTTAGACATATACCTGATTTTTAAATTTGGTTATTTGATTTCTACTTTCTGGAGTAGTTCATGTATTTTGGATATTAGGCTTGTATTGGTTGTGGAGTTGGTAAAAATCCTTTCCCATTCTGTAGGCTGCAACTTTGAATGATGGTGTCCTTTGTGGTGCAGAAGATTTTGCAATTTCACGGGGCCCTATTTATTAATTGTTGATCTTGGTGCTTGTGATCTGTTCAGAAAGTCTTTTTCTGCTTTCGCAAGTGTGAGGTCTGTCCCCCGCAGCCGCTGCCCTCGGGGACAACTCCTCTTCTAGCACCAAAGACATCAAGAAAATACTAGATAGCGTGGGCATCGAGGCGGATGATGACCAGCCCAACAAGGTCATCAGTGAGCTGAATGGAGAGAACATTGAGGATGTCATCGCTCAGGGTGTTGGCAAGCTGGCCAGTGTGCCTGCTGGTGGGGCTGTGGCTGTTTCTGCTGCCCCTGGCTCTGCAGCTCCTGCTGCTAGTTCTGCCCCTGCTGCAGCAGAGGAGAAGAAAGATGAGAAGGAGGAGTCTGAAGAGTTGGACGATGGCATGGGATTTGGCTTGTTTGATTAAATTCCTGCACCCCTGCAAATAAAGCCTTTTTATGTATAACACCTTTATATGTATGTATGTATACCTTTTTCTGTGACTAGTTCAAAGGTATCCCCATTCTCTCTTTTATCAGGTTCAGTGTATATGGTTTTATGTTGACATCTTTGATTCATTTGCAACTGTGCTCGGTGATAAGTACGTATCTATTCACATTCTTCTACATGCTGACACCTAGTTTGACCAGCACCAGTTTGTTGAAGATGCTGTCGTTTTTTTTTTTTTTTTTTTTCTCCCAGTGTATGTTCTGGTTTCTTTATAAAAACACATCACATATCCATAGATGTGTAGATTTATGTCTAGGTCTTCAATTCTATTCCACTGATCAGCATGTCTGTTTTTGTGCCAGTGCCATGTATATTTATGTAGTTGTATAGTTTAGTATCAGGGATATAGACATTCTTTTATTGTTCATGGTTTTCCTGGTTTTTTAGCTTTCCTGTTTTTGTGTGTGTGTGTGTGTGTGTGTGTGTGTGTGTGTGTGTATGTGTGTGTGTTTCCATGTGAAGCTGAGAATTATTCTGCTATGATCAGTAAAGAATTGTGTTGGAATTTTGATGAGGATTGCATTGAATCTGTAGATTACTTTTGGTGGGATGACTATTTTTTACTATGTTAAACCTGCTGATCCATGAGCATGGGGGATTTTTCCATTTTCTGATATTTTCTTTAATTTCTTAAAAGACTTACAGTTTTTTTTTAATCATACAAGTCTTTCAGTTGCTTGCTTAGAGTTGCCACAAGATATTTTGTATAGAGGTTAATGCAAAATGTTGTTTCCTTGATTTATTTTTCAGCCCATTTGTCACTTGTATATAGGAGAGCTATTGATATTTTTTGAGTTAATATTGTCAGCTATAAAAGTTCTTCGGTGGAATTCTTTAGAATCATGTATGTATACTATCATACATTTGTAAATAAAGATATTTTGATTTCTTCATTTCTAATTTGTATTCCTTGATTTCTTTCCATTGTTTTATTACTGTAGCTAAGACTTTGAGTAATATTTTGATTAGATATATAGAGAGAGTGGGCATCCTTGTTTTGTCAGTGATTTTAGTGGAATTGCTTTGAGTTTCTCTCCAGTTAACTTGATGTTGACTATAGGCTTGCTGTAGACTGCCTTTGTTATGTTTAGGTGTGTCCCTTGAATCCCTGATCTCTCCAAGACTTTTATCACGAAAGGGTGTTATGTTTTGTCAAATGCCTTTTCTACATCTAATGAGATAATCATGTGTTTGTTTTCTTCAGTTTGTTTATATGGTTGATTATGTATATAGATATATTAAACTATCCCTATGTCTTTGGGATTACTTGATTATAGTGGATGATCTTTTTGTTATGTTCTTGAATTTAGTTTGCAAGTATTTTATTGAGAATTTTTGTATCTATGCTCATAAAGAAACTTGGTCTGTAATGTTTTTTCTTTGTTTGATCTTTATGTGTTTTCTTTATCAGGGTAACTATGGCCTATGATTTGGGGAATGTTCTTACTATTTCTGTTTTGTGGAATAAGTTGAGGAATATTGGCATTATCTAACTTTTCCTTAAAATTCTGATAGAAGTCAATTCTTCATTCCTTTGTACCATTTGTTTGTTTGTATTTTATTGATTTCAGCCCCGAGTTTGAGTATTTCTTCCTGTCTACTATTTTTGGTTGTGATTTCTTCTTTTCATTCTATAGCTTTTGGGTATGCTGTTAAGTTACCTATCTGTGATATCTCCATTTTGTGTGTGTGTATGTGTGTGTGTGTGTGGGGGGGGCACTTAGTGTTGTGAACTTATCCATCAGAATTACCTTCTTTGTATCTTATAAGCTTGGATATTTTTTGCATTAATTTTCACTTAAATCTCTAATTTCTTTCTTAATTTCTGTCTTGACCCATTTTTCATACAGAAGTGAGTGCCTCAGTTTCCATGAGTTTGTAAGCTTTTTATTTTCTACTGGAGACAGGAGCCAGAGTTTGACAATACTGTTTTATAATTCTTATCTGGCTTCATACACAGTTACAGGACCTCACCTGATGACAGATCTTGCTCCAGTCCCACTGCTCCTGTCTATTTTCTTTCTAAATGTGTATTAAAAACCTACTCATAGAAGCAAAAGAGGATGCACCCACACAGTCTACCAATAGTGGATTGATTGTGTAAACTCTATGATCAGGGTGTGTATGATCACAAAATGTCAAACAGTCTTAAAAGTACATCTTAGTTCACTATGCTTTCTGCAAGAAGTATAATAAATTTTTCATAATAAGCAGGAAAATAAATAAACGTAATGCCCCCATTTTCATGACTAAACAGAAATAAAACTGAGAAATAAAATGAAACTGAGAATAGCCTACACTATTTACTTTGTGTCAGGGGGTAATATATTTACATTTCAAGTGCTGAAACAGGTTGGCAGTATTCAAAAAACATTAATCAGAATCCTAGGTGTTATTGGCTTAGGGAGATTTCTTTAAGTCAGCAAGTCTGACAGCATCTCTCTGGAGGTATAAATGTTACAGGGAGAAAATAATTGCATGTTCAGAATAAACAGTCCCCAACTTTCTTTACCCTGAATCTTGTTAAATAAACTACTAGAGTTGAGTTTTGGAAAAAAGGCAACTGATACAAAAAAAAAAATGGTTTTTCTCTTTTGACAAGTTTTCTTGCTTTCCCTTTTCTATGTCAGCATTTTGCAACAAACAAACTGTCAATTGGGAACACTAGCATCCAGAAGTTGATATTTTACCCTGAACATACTAATAAATTGTCTATAGATTTCCTAATAACTTTGATTCTCATGGTGTTTTATGTTTCATGGCAAGCTCTCCTTGTCCAACTACTTCACAAACATTTATAGCATGAATGACTTGAAACTCTCAGAATCATCACATATTAGGGAAGGAAAATATCTTCCTTCAAAGCTTTCTGTGTTTGTGTTGAGGAATGGGACCTTGCCTTTACCTCAAATTTGAATGGAAATATGATTTGAGGACATGAGTAAGGGCAGGCAAATATGTCAGGTCAGTAGGGCAGGATGTATTTTATGTTTATTGAATTACCCCCTGGTCCTTCACTCCTTCAAATCAGAGACTTGATGATTCTATAATTGGACTCCTTATCCACACTGATGGTGTGCCCTCCTCATCCTTATTCACACTGATGGTGTGCCCTCCTCATCCTTATTCACACTGATGGTGTGCCCTCCTCATCGTTATTCACACTGATGGTGTGCCCTCCTCACCCTTATTCACACTGATGGTGTGCTTTCCTCACCCTTATTCACACTGATGGTATGCCTTCCTCATCCTTATTCACACTCTAAGGGTGTGCCCTCTTAGGCTACTCTTTATTTTGAGAATTTTTTTTCCTGGAGAAATTGCAAATGAGAAACAATTAAAATTTTAGGACCCAAAATATTCTTGCTTACTTATATTTTTCTCTAAATTGTAATTTAAATCTAAACAGTTTCTTTTTCCACCCTCTTTCTTTTTATCTTGCAAGAACATTCTTACTATCTGTATTTTGTCTTATAGCAGTGGAAGAAGTCAATTAGAATATCATTTCATCACATATATTTTCTATTTCCTGTATTGCTGCAGGTGATAAATTGACAGGATTCTCTACTGTACTATAGTACTTTTACTAGATTAAGGTCAAAACTGAATGATATTCAAAGGCCAGTGTATCAGGAAATTTTTAAAAAGCACCATCCCACGCTAACGCTTGCTATTCTCTGGCCCCAGTGGTTTTGTCTCCTCCAAGGTTAGCCCCAAGCAGAGACCAACCATCTCATGGTTCTCTTGCTGTGGATTCTGCTCCCATTCCCAGCCATCTGCTCCCTATGGAGCTGTCACAAATCCACCATAACCAGGTAAAATAAACTCTAGAAGCGTGTAATTTATCAGTCAGATTTATATCAGTAAATTCTCACTCCACAAAACGTCCACACAATGAACTCAGAGCCAATTGATGTTGATACAAACTGCCCACCTAAATAAGACCAATTGTCCTGTAATTATCCTTTTAAGATATTAAAAATAGTGAAGAAAAGTAGTGGAATATGAAGGCTGCCTGCGGAGGGTGGGCTTTGTCATTCAGAAGTTGTCTACTTAATTCAAGTGGACGTTTCTGGATATGTCAGGTGATACAGACTCACATGGTTGATGGTACTAAGACAGATTCACATCTGTGTTTGGCTGAGGAAACACCCATGGGAAGGCATGAGATGTTTGGATAAAGTATAAATAGGACTCAGTGAAGAGTAACCAGTCTCATGCTTGCACAGTTAGCTTTGCAATGCTTCTTTGGTCTCGAGGCTTCATCTTTGCTGATTTTCACTTCACCAAGAGAGGCACAGCAGAGGACTTCTGGCATCTCGGCTTATTTGTTGGAGGACCGGCTATTTCTGCTGGACTGTGCCATTCACTGCTGCCGATTCATGTTTGGTATCCTGACACTATGAACTAGACTGCTGATATCTTTTTTTTTTT
>NC_034594.1:44550857-44557719 GCF_900095145.1 Mus pahari
TGATGGCCGATTAGGCCATCTTCTGCTACATATAACTGCTGATATCTTAACAAACAGAGACTGGAATCACCCTAAAGAACTTCTTCTAAACAGGTCCACAGTTCCTTGTTCTATTTATCATCTTCTCTTCCCTGCCTTTGGACAGTGGGTTAGAAGGGGGATTGAAGCATTTGAGAACCATTATTAAAAGTAGGTTTAAAAACTATCTAAGCCTGCACTTAATTTCTCTCTTGTTCTAGAATTTGCACCTGTGTCTTCCATTTATGGTTCATATACTTTTATAAAAATACATAGATTATTTTTTCTACTAGTAAAAAAATTAAACTGAATTGTGTGACTTGTGATAATTAATGTACAAAACTAACTCATAAGGAGGGTGTTCAAAGGTTGCCAGAAGCTCAGAGTTCTATAAATCTAAAGGAAAAGTATTTAGCAGTTAACATCATTAACCACTTAACTGGGGATTTTATTTAGAACTAGACTTCCAAGAAGTATGGGGGTTTCAAACTTTTTAAAGGGGTAGGGAGGGAACATTGAAGAAATCAAGGAAGGTATTATGATAATTAATATTGATTAACAACTTAACCTGATCTAGAATCACCAAGGAGAGAAACTTCTGGGCATGCCTGTAAGGGATTATCCAGATTATGTTAATTAGGGTGGGAAGACCCATCCTAAGTTTGGGAAATACTGTTCTGTGTGCTAGGGTCTCAGATTGAATGAAAACAAGAAAGCAGGCTGAGCATAAACACTCACCAATCCCTACTTCTTGATCATATATGTAATGGTCCCCCAGAGACTTGAGCCCATGGCTCCCGGCCATGATGGGCTGCACCCTGGAACTGTAAGCCAAAACAAACCTTACTTCCTTGAGTTGCTGTTGTCAAGTTATTTTATCACAGCAACAAAACAGTTAACAGGAGTTTGGTGCTGAGAAGAGGCAGGGCCATTGCTCTGATAAACCTGACCACACAGTCCTAAGGCCTTTGTAGAAGAAATGTGGAAGAGTTTGGAACGTGGACTCCAAAAGCCTTGGGATGGAGTAAGCAGAGTACACTGGATCATCCTTGGGCAAACTTATAAAACCAGGATGCTGAGAGAAATGTTGCAAATGGAAGCCTAGCTCATAAGGTTTCAGAGGACAGCTAGGTAACTGGGTGAGAGCCATTTGTGTGATATTTGGGAAAAGAATCTGGCTGCATTCCAGCCGTGTTCTGAGGACTTGAGTGAGGCTGAAGACAGGAGTAGTGGATTAATTTATTGGTGGATGCCCCACTTGGGGATCCATCCCATAAACAACCACCAAACCCAGACCCTAGGCAGATGTCAACAAGAGCCTGCTGAGAGGAGCCTGGTATAGTTGTCTCTGAGAGGAGTCTGATACAGTTGTGAGGCTCTGCCAGTGCCTGACAAATACAGAAGTGATGCTCACAGTTATCCATTGAATGGAGCACAAGGTCCCCAATGAAGGAGCCAGAGAAAGTACCCAGGGAGCTGAAGAGGACTGAAACCCCATAGGAGGAACATCAATATGAACTAATCAGTACCCCCAGAGCTCCTTGGAACTATACCACCAATCAAAGAAAACACATGGTGGAACTGGTGGCTCTAGCTGTATATGTAGAAGAGGATGGCCTAGACAATCATCAATGGGAGGAGAGGCCCTTGGTCCTGTGAAGGTTCTAGGCCCCAGTACAGGGGAATGCCAGGACTAGGAATGGGAGTGGGTGGGTTGGGGAGCAGGGGGAGGCAGAGGGTATAGGGGATTTTCAGAGGGGAAACTAGGAAAGGGGATAACATTTGAAATGTAAATAAAGAAAATATCTAAAACAAAAATTGGTGGATGAAATTTAAAGATGCAACATAGCTACTGCTTACTTCTCTTATTCAGATTTATAGTGAAACAAAACAGAACTAAGGCAGAAAGATTTTTAAAAAATGAGAAATTTGTTTAGGAAAAGTTTTCAAAAAAGTTTAAAGTTGCAGCCAAGGCATATGAAAATGAGGGTATACAGCACAGGGGAATGCCAGGGCCAAGAAGTGGGAGTGGGTGGGTAGGGGAGCAGGGGCAGGGGAAGGGTATGGGGAACTTTAGGGATAGCATTTGAAGTGTAAATAAAGAAAATAATAAAAAAAGAAAAGCAAAAAGAACAAAAATAAGAACAGCAAAATTGACTTGTCAATGTGACACATAAATACATTATTATTAAGCCAAAAAAAAAAGAAGAAAGAAAGAAAAGAAAAGAAAAGAAAAGAAAAGAAAAGAAAAGAAAAGAAAAGAAAAGAAAAGAAAAGAAAAGAAAAGAAAAGAAAAGGAGGGTATAATTGCCATAAAATCAGCTGTCTTTCCAGCGATGGGGCAATAGGAAAGATGCCTGGAGGACAGCTATCCAAGATGCCAACTTCTGAAAAGGCAGCTTCATTTGAAAGGAGAGCCTAAAATAATGATGCCACTTCAGGCACTCAGAAGCAGCTGCCTAAGAAAGCATTTATCCAGGGTTAGCACACAGAGGCTAATGCAACTCTCATCCAATAGGTCCAGGTTCTAGTGCAAGCTGCTAGTGTTATTTTTGTGGTATTGATTTTACAGGCAAAAAGAATGCAAGATTGATGGGGAGAGGGGTAGACAATCTTTCACTACAGTTCCAGAGTTTTTGAGGCCATATATAATAAATAGGGTTAGGGTCCCTGCAAAGAGGCTTGAGAAGGAGCTGCATGGCGCTTTCATAGTAAATCCCAAGTTGCAGTGAGGACCCCAGAATATTGATGACTATAGGAAGTCATATAAAAAGGTACATATATGTAAAGGAGCTAGCCCAACAGGAAATGGAACTCCCAACCTCAACCTTCACACAAAAGAAATTTTACATCGAGATTATTTTGCTGGGAAATTTTTCCAAATACTTACGGGAATGTCATATCAATTTTAAATAAATAATCCTTATAGATTGGTTGGATTGGGTTTATGTTCAGTCCCGTGCTTGGGACAGAGACACCCATCCTAAGGAGAGAAGTGTCTGTTACCAATAGAAAGGAAAAGGAATACTCAATGGACATTGGGCCAGGCCTGTGTCTTGGTGCATGAAACTTACTCTCTTATCTCTACTTTTCTAACTGCTATTTGAACAACTGATGACACAGGAACCATGGAACAATCTAAATGGGGGACATAGTTGCTGTGTTTGTGACAAAAGCATCCTGGACAAGAGTTTTTGTTACATCATTGTAATGTCTGTAAAACAGAAGTGGATGTTTCTATCCTGTTATCTGCCACTCATTTCTTCATCACCTTTTTTTTTTTTTGAACTTCAAAGTTTACTTTTATAAATATATGGATGTCAAATTAAACAGTTTTTATGATATAACATTTATCATTGTAATCATCAAAATTATTTTGTCCAAGCAAGAGTCTATTGGAAAAAACCAGGGTAAAAGCTTTTATTATTCGTAGTGACTGTTGCTGAACATAGAACTAGAAAGCCCATTAATTTGTACAGAACTGTATAATTTGCTGAGAATCTGTACCATTACAGTCACTTTTGAACTTATAATAACCATGGCAGTTTCTTAGGGCTATTGTTAAACTCCTTGTATTACAGAAGAGCTAAAGTGAATATATGACAAACTTTTACATGTTTAGCATCAGTTACTACTAAGCTGTTATAAAAGCCAAATACCATAAAAGTTCAAGTTTATCCTATAAATGAATCCCATCTCATGGCAGTATGAGACATCATGACACTGGAAAATAAAGAAAACTGAGAAGATAGGAAAATGAGAAAGAATGCTCTCTCTATATATGTCTCTCAACATAGACTCAACTGTGAGTGGTCGCCAGCCATATAAAGATGGATCAATCTGTTATAGATTGATAAACTCAGGTCTAAGATCTCCCAGGGTGATTGTGAACTTTGTCACACTTCTGTAGTGTTCACTATAAGCCACTTTACTGTGGAAAAGGAACTCAGATTAGTTACCTACCTTTGTGTTCTGAAGCCAAACTATATGAAAAAGAAACAACTTCAAAACAGGAATGGCTCATTTGGGCTTGTGGTTTTATATGGTTCAGTCCATAGTTATTTGGTCTCATATCTTGGATAGACCACTGTGGTGGCATGTGCATGTACATGCACATTTGGTGTAATAAATTAGATAGGTCGGTAGGTAGATGGGTAGGTAGATAGATAGATAGATAGATAGATAGATAGATAGATAGATAGATAGATAGATAGAGGATAGGAGAATCAAAGCCCCAGTTACATCAATTACATGTCCTAAGTGATCATTTTCTCCAGCTAAGTCCTATTTCTTAAAGTTCCCACTAGTCAGGACTAAGGTATAATGCATGAGCCATAGGGGGCATTTTATTTTCATGAGATAAAATAGGCACAGAAAATAAAATCCTGTTCATTTCAGAATATATGCCAAGTAGAGTTACTATCTATTTAAAGAACCAGTCTGGGCTGCATAGAACTACAAACAGGACTGTTTAAATAGAGTATCTTGTTATAAGTAAGGTTTATCTGTTAATAATAAAACTGTGATGGCAAATGCTCACTATCTCACGGTGCCCTTCCTAGTGGTTATTGAATATTTAACTAGTAAATAGCATGCATGGGATGGCAGCGGACAAGTTTTAGTCATCAGAAATGAAAGCACAGTTTGAGAGTGTCAGAGTTAGCATTGTTTCCCATGCCACCTGACAAGATGCTCTCTTTAGAAGATAGAATAACTCTATAAATAGTTTAACAGTAAAGCCTTTCAGAATGGAATGGGATGAAGATGACTAGTAGCTTCCCCTGTCCCTATTCTTAACACAATACCCAGCAGGGCTTGAATTCCTGACATGTGGTAGTCCATGTAGATCTGTAGTGGTAGATGGTGTTTAGATAGTTTTTGTGGGCAGAGTTTATTATTGAATACGGGTGTGAACCTTGGACACCACAGATTGGGTGCAAATGTTTGCTGAGCTTAGAACTGAAAAAGGGAGAGGAAACAAAAGCTCTCTTTAAGATACCAAACATGTTTTTGACAAATGAATAAATAAACAAAAGGTTATTAGCCCAAGCTCTTAAAAATCACTTGTCAGCATTTAAGAGCACTGGTTGCTCTTGCAGAGGACCAGGGTTTGAGTCTGACACCCACGTGGCTCAAAAGTATCAGTAGCTCTAGTTCTGAGAGATCCCTACTGCTCTCTACTGTCCTCTATCGGCATTAGACTCATTTGGTACACATACACATATAAAGTAAGTAAATTAATAATAATAATAATAATAATAATAATAATAATAATAATAGTAATAATAATAGTAACTAAAATGGATTAAAAAAAATCAAACCCAGCTATAACCTACTATTGTAGAGTCTGACAGATGAATCCAGTAATGCACCCTGTCTTAGGGTTTTACTGCTGTGAATAGATGCCATGACCAAGGCGACTCTTTTTTTTTTTAATTAGATATTTTCTTTATTTACATTTCAAATGCTATCCCGAAAGTTCCCTATACCCCCCTGCCCCTACTCTCCTACCCACCCACTCCCACTACTTGGCCCAGGCCTTCCCTTGTGCTGGGTCATATAAAGTTTGCAAGACCAAGGGGCCTCTCTTCCCAGTGATGGCCGATTAATCCATCTTCTCCAAGGCAACTCTTATAAAAAACTATTTAATTGAGGCTGGCTTACAGGTTCAGAGCTTCAGTCCATTATCATCAAGGCAGGAGCATGGCAGCATCCAGGCAGGCATGGTACAGGCAGAGCTGAGAGTTCCACCTCTTCTTCCGAAGGCAGCTAGGACAAGACTGGCGTCTAGGCAGCTAGGATGAAGGTTTTAAAGCCCATGTCCACAGTGACATACCTACTCCAACAAGGCCACACCTCCTAATAGTGCCATTCCCTGGCCCAAGAATATACAAAACCATCATATACCCCTTGCAACATTACTATATGTAGTGTATTCTTAAACTCTCAAATTTTTATTAATTACCTTTTACCTTTTATGTTTCCAGTGCTTTGCCTAATATTTCAGATGCTAATTTAGCATTAAATATCAGGTTTCTGGTGGTATTGTTTTTTTTTAAATGTGGCTGAGGTTTTATTTACATTCAGCCTAATATTTTGTGGACTATTTAAATAACGTCTGACTTTTATACACTCTGTCTACCTTTCTGGGTTAATTACCACCAACCCCTAGATGTGTTCAGTTTCCTATTCACATATTCCTATTCACCTATTTCACCTTCTAGGAAAAGAGTAAATATATACAGTTACTCTCTACCCGGTCCCAAACTACTTCCTTCCTACTCAGAATAGTCTCAATTTTGAGATAGCCAGCTGCCTTTGTAAATAAATAGTTTGCTTGGTTTTGCTTTGCTTGAAGCTTCCCCATATATTTCTTAAATACTAAAAACACCTTTAATCCATTCCAGCTGTTGGCTTTTATTCCTATATATTTGGTTTTGTTTTAGTGGATTGTAATGTTTCATACACAATTCCTCTACTCATAAGTTACAAACCAAGTGACTTCTTTTGTGATTGGGTTACCTCACTAAGGATGATATCCTCCAGATATATCCATTTGCCCAAGAATTTCATAAATTCATTGTTTTTAATAGCTGACTAGTACTCTATTGTGTAAATGTACCACATTTTCTGCATCCATTCCTCTATTGAGGGACATCTGGGTGTTTTCCAGCTTCTGGCTATTATAAATAAGGCTGCTATGAACATAGTGGAGCATGTGTCCTTATTACCAGTTGGAAGATTTTTCTGGGTATATGCCCAGAAGAGGTATTGCTGGATCTTATGGTAGTACTATGTCTAATTTTTTGAGGAACTGCCAGACTGATTTCCAGAGTGGTTGTAC
>NC_034594.1:44558418-44565229 GCF_900095145.1 Mus pahari
GCAAGATTTTGCTGAAGGGACCCTGATATAGCGGTCTCTTGTGAGGCTATGCCAGTGCCTGGCAAACACAGAAGTGGATGCACACAGTCAGCTATTGGATGGAACACAGGGTCCCAATGGTGCTAGAGAAAATACCCAAGGAACAGAAGGGGTCTGCAACCCTCTAGGTGGAACAACAATATGAGCTAACCAGTACCCCCAGAGCTCGTGTTTCTAGCTGCATATGTAGCAGAAGATGGCCTAATTCCCATCATTGGAAAGAGAGGCCCCTAGGTCTTGCAAACTTTATATGCCCCAGTATAGGGGAAGGCCAGGGCCAAGAAGTGGAAGTGGGTAGGTAGGGGAGCAGGGCAGGGGGAGGGTATAGGGGACTTTCGGGATGGTACTTGGAATGTAAATAAAGAAAATATCTAATAAGAAAATAAAAAAAATTAAGATGACAAAATTAAAAAAAAAAAAAAGTTACAAACCATCGAAGTGAGCCCGAACTCCTACTACTTTATATCATACTGTGCTGGCTGTTTTTTGTCAAAAGGTCTAAACTGAGACATCCCTGAAAAGAGGGAATCTTAATTGAAAAAGTCTTTCCACATGACTGACCTGTAGGAAAGTCTGTAGGGCATTTTCTTGATTATTGATTGATATGAGAAGGCTAAGCTCTCTGCAGGCAGTACCACCCCTGGGCAGATGATCATCAAGGTATAAGAAAGTAGGCTGAGCATGACATTGAGTGAAAGTCAGTAAGCAGTATTTTTTTTTTTCATGCCTTCTGCCTATCTCTAGGTTCCTAGCCTGACTTCACTCAGTGATGGAGTGTGACCTGAGAGTCCTAAGCTAAAATAGACTCTTGTCTCCCAAAATTGCTTTGTTTAGGGTGTTTTTATCATACTAATAAAAACCTCAGCCAAGACAATAAGGGTCACGAGAAACTACTTTTATTTAATTACTCAAGCAAAATATGTTACTTCTTATGACAATCTCTGCTTCCTAGAAAATTTACCACTATTACCATAACTCTTCCCAAGAGAAGAATATTTGCTATTAACCACAATTTGGTTTTATATCTGCTATGAACCATAGGTCAAAAACTACAATTTAGTAATTTCCTGTCTCTCTCATTATCATCTCTAAACAGCAAACCTCAAGATCAGATGCCTACAGAGGTCAAACAGGTATGTCTGTGTGTCAGTGATAAGGCTTTTTAACAATTTCCAGGATGCTAAAGGCTATCATAAAGCCAAAAGGCTTGAAAATTGAACTTGCCTATGTGTGTAAGAAACTGAACAATGCGTTCTTTCAAGGGAGAAGAATAGCTCGTTAGTGACCTCAATTAGGTCAGCCCATTAATTTCACAGTGTCAGTCAGCCCCAAGGCAGAAACCAAAGGAAAGAACTTTCACAGATAACGGCAGGAATTCACAAGTCCAAGGGTGGTGGGCTATCATTAGATGTTTTCTGGTCCATTAAATAATCACTGTGACTTCAGGGGTGCATCAGGGAGGCAAGTAATGGCAGGAAGATAGTAACTATAGCTTAATTGGCTATTCATCCTGATGGATGAATGGCTCCTCTGAGCTGCACACACTAAGACACAGCTGAATCAATCAGTAGCAAAAGGGGAGCAGAAAGCAGCTATTCTCATAGCTAGGGCATGAGAGTAAGAGACTAATGGAGACTGTATTGGCATAAAACAAATGAAAGAAAAATTTAGATAATTTAGAACACCCTGCAGATCTTCCTAAATTTATGTCTGTCTTCTTCCTTCCAAGTAGATTCAAGATATAAATGAAAGTTTGAGTCCTGAGGAGAGTGGTATCATGAATATCCATGATGCTTTTGTTTCTTTCACACTTTTCTGTACTCCTAAGGATAAGCATCTGTGTATGAATTATAGAAAGCATGAGTTTTGTGTTTTCTATGCTGAATGGCAGGCAAAAGGATCTTTCCAAAGAGTACACATGGAAGGACCATGGCTCCAGCTGCATGTGTAGCAGAGAATGGCCTTGTCAGGCATCAATGGGAGGAAAGGCCCTTGGTCCTGTGAAGACTGGATGTCCCAGTGTAAGGGAAGGCCAGGGCAGTGAGATGGGAGTGGATGGGTCAGGGAGCACCCTCATAGAAGCCGGGGGATGAGGGATGGGATAGGAAACCAGAAAGGGGGATAACATTTGAAATGTAAATAAATAAAATATCCAATAAAAAGAAAGAATGGGGAAAAACAAGAAACCATGGATCTCTCATGTAGCACGTGACAGTTGTCTTTTCCACTTCTACTCAAGTAGAGTTTCCAGTGGTGGAAAGCAATGTCTCTTCTGTGATATTAGCCTTGGAAAATAACAATAGTATTGCTTTCTCTGAAGCGTGGGCAGGATACTGTCCAGTATTAACAATTTGGGTGCTCAGTGCTCTGAATTTTCCTATCATATCACATATTTGGTATGCAGCTGCTGTCTGAACTCCTTCATTTGATTTGTGCAAATTGAACTCAAGAAATCAGTAACAAGGAGCTGGTAATTGGGCTTTTGTTAATGCTCTGGGTGATAAATTGTTCTTTGTGTTAGAACAGAAGTTTTAGATTTTCTACAGGTATCCACAAAATTTCTATTTTTCAGGCCATTTGCGGTTCCTATAGAGTTTACTTCTTAGTGTACATATTAGCTATTCATCCATCCATCCATCCATCCATCCATCCATCCATCCATCCATTCATTCATTCATTTATTCATTTATTTATATTGGTTTTTAGACAGAATTGCACTGTGTGGTCCTGGCTGGTCTGAAATTCACTAAGTAGACCAGATAGACCTTGAACTCACAAAGATCTTACTGCCTCTGTCTTCTGAGTCCTGAGATTAGCACTTTCTTTAATAGTCAATAAAGCATAAAATATGTGTAGTGTCATACTTTATACTTTCATTAAAGCACATGTCCCACTATCTATTTTATACTGTATTCTGATTTCTCTTTTGTGATGCATACTGGATTATGCTTTTTGTCCATTTTTAGTAAACTTGTTTTCTTAGGGAGACATTAATCTGAAATGTTGGCATAATTTAATTATACATGTCTCACCTGTGCAGACTGCAACAGGTTAACAGTTAATTTCAAACCCAAGGCTGAGACTGAGTGTATAATTTTGCATATGATTTGGGGCAGATGTTTCATCTGGAATTTTTTATTAATTTTTAAGATTATAACATCAGTTTCCCCTCCCCTTACTCCAAACACTTTCATATACTCCTCTTTGCTCTCTTTCAAATTCATGCCTTCTTTTTTCATTTATTGTTATATTCATACACACATATACATACATATGCATATGTATATATAAATATATTTGTATAAATAAAATCTATGTAAACATATGTATATATGTATATATTTGTGTATATATATGTGTATATATATATATACACACACATATATATATATATATATATATATTTACATGCCTGCTCAGTTTGTATAATGTTACATGTTTGTATATGTTTTCAGTGCTGACCATTTGATGCTGGATAACCAATTGTTCTTTTCCATGAGGAAGAGTATTTTTTCCACTCTCAGCATTCCTTATCTGCCTATAGTTCTTTTGTGTAGAGTTGAGGCCTCACAGGTCTTTCCCAGCCCACTTTCACAAGCTATAGTTGTTGTCCTTGTTTAGCTCACATTGAGGCAGTCTGTTGGCGATACTTTATGAGTATTGCTTCTGACATACATAGGACACATCTCTCAGCAAATTCCCTGATCTTTGGTCTCTTATAGTCTTTTTGCTTCCTTATAAAATGTTTGCTGAGCCTATTCATGCGAGTTCTTTTGTAGATGTATCTATTGTTACTGGAAGGGACAACTCTGCGTTTTGATGGGTTGAGGGTTTTTTGTAATCTTCTTATGTTGCAGAGAGAAGTTTTCTTGATGAGGGATGAGGGCTACACTTCTCTGCAGGTTCAAGGACAAATATTTGAAATGCATTTTAATCACTTGTGTTTTATAACAGTAAAAGGTTGCTTTTTTGCAGACTCACATTTCTTTGAATGAAATCTCAACAGAAGCTTTAAGAATTGCCAGTATAAATCAGCATTATCTGAAAAGTAAAATGTAAAGACAGGGAAACAAGATGACTTAAAAAGAAGCATGGCCAGGGGGGAAGGGGGTATAGGGAACTTTCGGGATAGCATTTGAAATGTAAATAAAGAAAATAATAATAAAAAATTTTAAAAAATGTAAAAAAAAAAAAAAAAAAAAAAAGAAGCATGGCAGTCCTCATCAGACATGGCAAAGCAGGGTCAGAAAACACCTAACTCAGAGGGGAAATGTCTACTTTCATACTGAAGATCCCACTATCTATATTTAATTTCAGTCCATGTAGATGAAATAAGATAACAATACTGGCAAGCATTTCCAGTTAATATTCTAAAATATCACAAAGAGAAAAGGAGCTTCATGTGAAAGCAAGAGTAATGCATTTGCTATTGAGATATAGAAGCATAATTACCTTTTAAATCCCAAATTTCTATTCCATTATGAAGGCATTAAACATATTATGCCCAAAGCAGTCATGGCTTATTTTTCCTTACCTCTAAATATTCTGTAATGATCTTCTTAAGATCAATCAGATGTCTGGAAGATATAGCTCAGTGGGAAGAATGCTTGTCTTGCAATCGTGAGACTCTTGAGTTTGGGTCCCTTGCACCAATGTAAAAAGTTGGACATGGTTGATTGTGCTTGTAATCCCAGCCTTTTAGGGAAATAAGGGATACAGAAATAGCTCTGGCACTTGCTGGTCAGCCATTCCAGCTAAATGACTGAGCTCCCAGTTCAGTGAGAAACCCTATGTCAAAAATAAGATGACAAGTCATTGAGGAAGACATCTGTCAACCTCTGCTCTCTAAACACACACACACACACACACACACACACACACACACACACACACACACACTCACACACATGTGCACACACACAAAAGTATTCAGGTGTTTTGTTTTGTTTTGAGTGTCAAGGACTTTCCCTTAAATCCAAAATATTCTGAGTGAGCTTGGATTCTTGTATATTTGTATTTGCATCATTTACAAAGTTTTTCTTTATTCTCCTCTCATATAATATGTCCCTACCACTGTCTCCCCTCTTTCCAGTTAACCCTAAACCTCCCCCCAACCCTAATTTACTTCTTCTCCATTCCCCTTCAGAAAAGAGCAGGTCTCCAATTAATATTAACAGAACATGGCATATGCAATAAGACTAGGCACAGACCCTCATACCAAGTCTGGAAGAGTCAACCTAGTAGTAGCACAAGTAAAAGTGAACGACTCAGAGACACACCACTCCAACTGTTTGGAGTCCCAAAAGAAGTCCCAAGCTAAACAACCACAGTGTGCATGCAGAGGAACTAATGCAGACTCATGCAGGCTCCATCAGTGCCCCCTTAGTCTCCGTGAGCCCGCTACAAGCCCTACTTAGCCAATTTTAAAAATAAAGAAATCAAACAGTGGAATAATCCTAATATTCAAAAACTAGCGAATATCTAAATTTTTTTCAGTTAGCTCAACAAAAACATCTTTCCAGAGGATTGTAATTTTGTGTTATGTTTATTGGTTGCTCCTGAGAACTCATATTGTGTGCATATTTATTACCACTTAAACATGTTCAAAATACACGTTCAAGTGAAAATCCTGGGAACAAAATTATCCATAATTCCCTTTACTGATGGTAGAATAGAATTAGGGTTAAAAGTATGTTTGCAAAACTGGATATTTTTAGAGAAATTTCTTGTCTTTGAGTCCTTGTTCTTCAGGCAACTAACTCTATCCTTGGCTATTTTCTTTCAACTGATAAAGACATAGTGCTTTAAGTTCTGTGTTAACTCCCGGTTTTATAATTTCACACCTGACATATGGAAAGAAACCCCCCACAGTCACATATGTTCTATCACTGATTTCAGCTACCAAACACTGAACAAAAAAATAAATGAATGGGAGTTATACAGCAAGAGATAATTAATATAGTCTTCCAAAGAAAAGTATATGTCAAATGTTTTATTTTTATTAATTTACTTGAAAACATTAATTATTCATTTTAATTGATTCATAATGTTATATGTATCATGGTGTATAGTCTACAAATTCACATGGAAATATCTTAATGCATAATGTACATAATGACTTCTACAACCATTAAGAAAGCATTGTCTGAAACCATGGGAACTAAATCAAATCCCAGTTACCTGGGGCATCTTAACTATGTTCTAAGGTTTGGGGAATAATTAAGTTTGCTCTCTGGGTTTGTTACCGAGATTACATAAGTAAGTGCACTGTTTGAAATAAGTCCTAGCACATAGAAAAATGTTAATTTTCATAAATACTCCTCTTTCCCACCATTTTTCCTTTTTAGGTGTTTCAGCATCATATCTAGATCTATGCTTTTTTCTCCCNCCTGCAGGCTTGCCTGTCCATNTGTTAAAACTCTGCTCTAGAATAGTAGTTGTGACCTCTTTGGGGGTTGAATGATCCTNCNNAAGGTTCCCATATCAGATCTCCTGCANAGCAGATACTTACATTTTCATTTCCTCCAAAGAGTAGGAAATTACAGTTGTGATGCAGCAACAAAAATAATTTTATAGTTGGGGCACCACAAATTGAGGAAATGTATTAAAGAGTCGGAGCATTGGGAAGGTTGAGAACCACTGCTCTAGTGTCTACTTCATCCTTCAATGGCAGCTGCACATAAACGATAGAACCAGGTAGTCCTGAATTCTAACTCAGTTTCTCTGTGACCATCCTTGTACCCTTGGATAAAGCCCTTCCCTTTTCAGTACA
>NC_034594.1:44565240-44572731 GCF_900095145.1 Mus pahari
AGCAGATACTTACATTTTCATTTCCTCCAAAGAGTAGGAAATTACAGTTGTGATGCAGCAACAAAAATAATTTTATAGTTGGGGCACCACAAATTGAGGAAATGTATTAAAGAGTCGGAGCATTGGGAAGGTTGAGAACCACTGCTCTAGTGTCTACTTCATCCTTCAATGGCAGCTGCACATAAACGATAGAACCAGGTAGTCCTGAATTCTAACTCAGTTTCTCTGTGACCATCCTTGTACCCTTGGATAAAGCCCTTCCCTTTTCAGTACATGCAGTATTTTAGTGTTACTGTGGTTGAAGTAAAACAAACAAACAAACAATGTTTTGTACATCTGTAAACAGTACCATGGAGCACATGTGACTCATAACATTTAAAAGTTGAATTGTTTTGTTGTTCTTATCATTTAGGACTCTTTCCTTTACCATTTGAGATCTGCTGAGAGCCCATTATCTCTCAGTCAATCTTGCAAATTAGTTCTGATGGTATTTTGCTATAAATAAGCAATTAAAGATAAAAAAAAAAAAAAATAGAAGTCATCACTTTCCTGCTGAGTGATGGCAGCAGGGTATCCAGTCAAAATATTCATAGTTTTCCTCAACTCTTCTGATCAACCTATTAATTTTTATTTTTGTTTGTGTGTGTGATTCTTTCAGTTCATTTTCATCAATACCTACAGCTTAAGTCTTATGTTTCTCTTCTTTTTTTCAACCATTTATTTATCATTTATTTATTCATTTTACTCATTTATTTTATAAGTATTGAAAGTGGATTTATTACAGTGGGTTTCATGCTGTGGGCCAATTAGTCCAAAGAGAGCTGTAAATCCATGGGAATTTGAAGAATCCAGTAGTGCTTCAGTACTTTTGCCTGAATATCTCAGCTGGCCTTCGTATATACTGTAATCCATATAGGAAAAAATTTTTCAAATGTAAAGAATGTAGAAAGTATTTTACCAATACCTCACATCTTCAAATTCACCTCAAAATCCATACTGGAGAGAAACCTTAAGCATGTAAATAATGTGGGACTGCCTTCACTACCATCTCTCATTTACAAGACAAAAATCACTGATAGTATTTGTGAAGGACAAGATACTCTCTTCTGTGTGAAATGATCAAACATTTTGTAGCCACTATAGTATTTTATCTTCTTGAGACAATACTAAAGATGGTTTTCAATTTCAAGTTTATTCATTCTTTGTCTTAATTCAGTGTAAAAGTATTCCATTGCCTTTTTTTCATTACTTTCTGCCTTCAGATAGTGAAGCTCTGTATATGAGGATGGCATGATGAAATTTATATATTCCATGAATGAGAGTGCTAATAAAATACATAATGAAACTACTAACAGGAGTATTTTATAACAGTCCTATGAATGCTATCAGAAGGTCAATATAAATCAAGCAAGAAAAATATACTTTGTATATTTCAATTATATTCCTGTGTTCTCATCAAAAGCAGAAACTGCCAATGTGTTGAGATTCACAGTAGGTTCTCCACAATATAATTTTTCCAGGGAGAAAAAATCATGAAAACCCACCAGCAAGATTTGTCTTACATTTAGAAACTTAGAACACTGAATTTCAACATATATACCACACAGATTAATAGGTTTGATTGAGAGAGTCTTAAGAGTTGCCAAAGACTCACACTAGGCAACATGGAAAGTGGGTCTTTTGCCTATCTTGCATTATGTTTTATACATGTAAATGTGAATTTAATGTGGTTAGTAATATAGGCCATTCAAGTTGTGGTAATGAATAAAAATTAATTATTCTTAATGATATAAAGCAAAATATCTATATATGAATGCAAGATGACTGATAACATTAAACTATATCAACCTGTTTCTATATAACCATTGTAATGTTAATTCTCTCTCAGATCCAATGTAATTGAGAGAAATTAGCTGCTTTTTCTAGGAATTTATTTCAGCTAGAATGCAAACTGAAATTGTACACTATCATTCTCAATGGCTGCATCACATATTCTAGTCACTGTATTATAGCTAATATAATGATGTAGAATATTAATATAATGTACATTTAGTTCTTATAAAATGAGTTTTCAACCATTATTTCAATAATATTATTTCCTATCTGTACTGGCTAGTTTTGTGTCACCTTGACACAGGCTGGAGTTATCACAGAGAAAGGAGCTTCAGTTGGAGAAATGCCTCCATGAGATCCAGCTGTAAGGCATTTTCTCAATTAGTGATCAAGGGGTGAGGTCCCCTTGTGGGTGGTGCCATCTCTGGGCTGGTAGTCTTGGTTCTATAAGAGAGCAGGCTGAGTAAGCCAGGGGAAGCAAGCCAGTAAAGAACATCCCTCCATGGCCTCTGCATCAGCTCCTGCTTTCTGACCTGCTTGAGTTCCAGTCCTGACGTCTTTCAGTGATGAACAGCAATGTGGAAATATAACCTGAATAAACCCTTTCCTCCCCAACTTGCTTCTTGGTCATGATGTTTTGTCCAGGAATAGAAACCCTGAGTCAGACAAATTGGTACCAGCATAGTGGGGTTTTCCTGTGACAACCTGACCATGTTTTGGGGAGGACTGTGGAAGGACTTTGGAACTTTGAGCCAGAAGATCCATTCAGTGTTAAGAGCTCTGTCGAATGTTGTGTAGGAGCTTGGAAGATAATGTGAAGAACAGTGCAGAAGATGGAGGCCTGGCTTGTGAAATTTCAGAGGGAAAATTAAAGACTTTTCAGGGCCATTGCTATTTTGGATTGTGAAGACTCTGTGGTTCTGGTTAGCTGGGGCTGAAGAATCAGCTGTGATTAACAAGATACCAGAACTACAAAAGTGAAAACTTTTCCTTACTGGGACTATTGATGCTGGTTAGCTGGAGCTAAGAAATTAGCAGTGATTAAGAAGAGACCAGCATCATTGAGGTGACATCTTCTGCAAAGCGTTTTCTGAGAGCACAAACGCTGTGTTTCAGAGATAGCCAAGGTTGTCCCTTGTGCTGTGTCTGGACTTATTAATGTGTAAAAGTTACCCAGGTGATACTGGTTTTGAAGGCATGAAGGGGTCACGAAGAACAGCTGAGGCTGGGCACTGTGAGAGGCCATGGATGGCCATAGGTGAAGGTGCAGACTCGGTTGCAATTGACGGCCCAGGACTAAAGGGTTCTTGGTGTTTTGGAGATGCCAGTACCATGAGACCAAGAACAGCAGCAGCAGTGGAGTTACAGGCATCTGGAGCCTAGAGGACAAGCTGTGTGCTACAAAGGACAGGGCTGGAGAAGTGACCTAAGCCCNTGGAGGAGCCCAGAAGATCATGAGTTGGATCCTAGATATTGGACAGTTGGAGTTTGATTTTGCTTTTGATTGTGACTGTGCCCTGATATTTTTCCCTCTTAGAGGAAGAAAATATTTTAGTAGATCCCATAGTTAAGAGACTTTTAATTGTAAAAAGACTTTGGATTTTAAAAGATATTGGATATTTTAAAAGAACTGAACCTTTAATACACAAGACTGTGGGACTTTTAAAATTATTTATTGATGAATAAGAAACTAAGGGTTGAGGCTTACTAGTGATGTGTTTGTGTGTCAAGTTGACAAAAGGTCAATTATACTGGTTACTTTTCTGTTAACTTGATACAGGCTGGAGTTTTCACAGAGAAAAGAGCTTCAATTGGGGAAATGCCTCCAAGAGATCCAGCTGTACGGCATTTTCTCAATTAGTGACAAAGGGGGAGGTCCCCTTGTGGGAGGTGCCATCTCTGGGCTGGTAATCTTGGTTCTTATAAGAGAGCAGGCTGAGCAAGCCAGGGGAAGCAAGCCAGTAAAGAACATCCCTCCATGGCCTCTGCATCAGCTCCTGCTNNCTGACCTGCTTGAGTTCCAGTCCTGACTTCTTTCAGTGATGAACAGCAATGTGGAAATGTAAGCTGAATAAACCCTTTCCTCCCCAACTGCTTCTTGGTCATGACGTTTGTGCAGGAATAGAAACCCTGAATAAGACAATATCTTATATCATAGAACAGATCTTGATGCTTTCACCAGTTCAAATAACATAAATGTTGAGATGAATTTATAATACATGCCCATTTGCACTATAACAATGGTGGCAAACTTACAAATTTTACAAGAGTACATCAGTTTTTTAGGGAGAGGACAGGTAGATTTTCTTTTGTATCGTTTGGTATAGGGTCTAATTTTTTTTCAATATATATGTGCAGTATTTTCCAAGGGCCATGTAACCCTCAAAACAAAATTGAGAACACTGTAAGCAATGAAAGATGATTTAAGAATCAGTTTCAGACAGAGGTCTGTGTTAGTAAGGATGGTATTTTTATACCATGCTATACAGTAATCACATACGTTTCCAAGACATTGGGAAAATGAACTACAAAAAAGAAAGGCTTACTGGGGGCCACATGACTGGCATCACTGTCCAAATCATGTTAGCTCCCTAGCTATAGGTCTGCCCGGATTCACAATTGTTGATTTTAGGTGCCAGCAGTGGAAAAGGAAGCTCAATAAAGAGCTAAGCCTTCATTTTGACAAAGGTGCAGAGAGGTTCATCCTTCTTAGAAACACTGACACCCAGCTAGGTCACCCCAGTCCTTTGTTTCAAATATTATACAAGGTTACTTTGAGCTGGGAAAGTTCAAATGGCTAAAGTTTTATTGCCTTGCTGCCGGTGACAACACACAAGCCACACAAATCTCAAGCCAAAATCAAAAGTAAGAACTTCAGAGTGTATTAGGAACAAATTCTGTGCAAGTTCCACCTATCACCAAGTGTGTATTGCCAGCAAGACGACATTTCTTCAAAGTTCAAACAGTCTCAAAACAATTTCTCAGCCTATACTTATTACAGCAAATACTGATTAAGAAAATGCTTTACCAAAACATTTCACACATCCAAACAGAAAGGATTTGCTCTGCATTTCATTTAAAGCCAGACATAAAATCTTTCCTTTACATATCATTACACACAGTTGAATGTTGATGAGAGCATATGGACTAATTCATAAGTCTTTGAAATGACAAGTCCATTCAATGGTTTCTCCAGTTGTTGAGGTAATTTCAGANTTAACTAGAATTTGATATACTTGATGGCAAATTCAATGCATAAACACCTAACTTAATTGTAACATTCTAAAGTCAGGATTTCATAATTACTTAGCTATTATAAAATTGTATGCTTCATCTCCAAGAAGCTGTTAAGTATGATGTGAAGACAAGGCTATTAAATGCCCTGTGTCCTTGATCCTCAGGAGTACACCAAGATCTCCAAATACTTGGGTGTTGGCTTAGCCTGCTGCCCTGAAGATTTTATATTGGTAATAAACTGTGTGGAGTCTTTAGGTCTTATGGGCTATCCAAAACAGCACTACTTGCTTCACCTACATGGAATCTACTTCTTATTTGATGGTTAGTTTTCACAGGAACTACCAAATCTCAGTGTCACAGAAAGTCAGAAGAAACAGTTGGATGCCATACTCTAAAGACAGATGCCAAATGATTTGAATGCTAGGTATGCAGTAAATGGGTCATCAGTAAAAGCGGTGGAGCATTCTCAAATGCTCTGAAACTTTCACTTTTCACATTTTACTTGTATATATGTGGAATTCTTGAAAGGGCATGAGCTTGTATCCCTGTGTGCACACTCATACTCACACAGACACACACACAGACACACACACACAAAAGAAAAATTATTTTCATAAGTACAGAAAACTCTCATTAGAAACAGTGACATAAGACTGTGTGCTCCAGTGCCCCCTCCCTCCCATGCACACATCTCACAGCACGACTCCCAGGAGTTCTGACATTACCAGACTCACAGGTGAGTCTTCCACACCTGCCCTAACTGGGATCCCCACCCTGGGCCCCAGAAGACACAATAACTCCCACCCTGTCAGAGACACACACTTTTAGTCTGAAACAGTGCCCTGGAACAGCACCAGCACCCTAACATTGCCTAGGCCGAGAGTCAGCTAACCCCCAGGATGTCTTCCACAGCCAGGCTCACAGATCAGGTGCTCCAGACCCCCCTCCCACACCCAAAGAAAGCCTCAACCAAGGAGGCCCAACATAACCAGGTTCTCAGGAGGGACAAGCACCAGTCAGAGACAACAACGTCTCACATAATAACAACAGAGATAACAGGATGGTGTGAGGCAAACACAAGAACATAAGTTACGGAAACCAATCATACTCGGCAACATCACAATCCAATTCTTCCAATACAGTAAACGCTGCATACCCTAACCCATCTGAAAAGCAAGATTATGATCTAAAATTCCCACCTCATGAAAATGATAGAGGATCTTAAGGAGGAAATAAATAATCTCCCCTAAAGAAATACAGGAGAATACAGTGAAATAGGTAGAAGCCCTTAAACAGGCAACACATAAATCCCTTCAAGAAATGAAGAAAACCACAATCTGAAATAATAATTTGGAAAGTAAGAAGTTGAAATATAATTAGAACTCATCATATGGTTATATACATTAGAGACCCTAAAAATACAAATGACAAATAGACTCAGAGAAAAAAAATCAGAGAAACAAAACAGCTTAAAATAATATAAAAAGGTTATAGTAACTTTAAAACAGAAATTGAAGTATATGCATGATAAAAAGTTCAATTATGCCAGGCAGTGGTGGCGCAGGCCTTTAATCCCAGTGCTCGGGAGGCATAGGCAGGTGGATTTCTGAGATTAAGGCCAGCCTGGTCTACAGAGTGAGTTCCAGGACAGCCAGGGCTATACAGAGAAACCCTGTCTAGAGAAAAACAAACAAACAAACAAACAAAAAATAAAATAAAAAATAATAAAAAAGTTCAACGATGTGAAGAAACTGAAGCAGATATAAGAAGATGGGGAAATCTGTCATGCTCGTAGATTAGTATGATTAATAGCTAGCTATCTTGCCAAAAGTAATCTACAAATTCAATAAAATCCCCTTCAAATTAAAAAAAGTAGAGAGTAATAGACCTTGAAAGGATTGTTTCCAGCTCCCAGGACAAAAACCCAGGAGAGACAAAGCCATCTATTACAATAAAACACCTGCAATATATTGGCACACAAATGGACAGTTGATTAATGGAATAGACATGTAGACACAGATATAATTCCTATGACATAAGTACACCTGGTGATTGCGAAGGACTCAAAAAACATACAAAAAAAGCCAACAACAATAAATAAAGAAACAAACAAAACATACAAAAAAACCCCAGAGCAACAAGTGGTGCTTGTTAAATTATAACATGCTCTACATGCAGAATGCAAACAGATCTATGTTCCTCACCCTGAACAAAATAGAAGTCCAAGTGGATTCAACATGTAAAATAAAACAAGACACACAGAACCTGATAGAAGAGAAAGGGGGGAATGGCCCTGCGTGCACTGTCATAGGAGACAACCTTATGGAAAGAATACCAATATTCAGGCAATAAGACCAGTAATTAGTAAATACTAAAAACAAAATTATATGTCCCACAGCTGAAGAATGGATAAAAAAAAAA
>NC_034594.1:44573351-44574752 GCF_900095145.1 Mus pahari
ATACTGTATGAGAGAAGAATCTAGTTCCAATTAAATGAATTCAATATTTCTTAAGTGAAAATTCATGGAAGAAGGGAAACAACAATAAACAAAGCAAAGCATAAAAGTGAAGACAAGGAAAGCATTATTTTGACAGTTACAGTTCTTATTCTGTTTGGGTACAAGATGAACATCATGCAGGAGTTCATGACAAGCACATTCCTAGGCCTTAACTTAATTTATGAAATCTGAGTTTTGCCCTCCTCAAAGTGAGAAATACACACACACACACACACACACACACACACACACACACACAAACACACACACCATAAAACTCACTCATATCATATTCTTTTGTTATTTTTCAATAGTTGGAATAGAAGAATTACAGAGGTAACTGCTCATTGAATTCTAAAAATATTCTTGCTTCCCTTTAAGAAAACAATCTAAACAGTTCCATTTCCCCTAAAGAAATAGAAGTAGTCATTAATAGACTTCCAACCAAAAAATCCCAGGACCTGATGGGTTTAGTGCAGAGTCCTATCAGACCTTCAAAGAAGACCTAATTCCAACTTTCCTCAAACCATTCCACAAAACAGAAACAGAAGGTACCCTACCCAATTCATTCTATGAAGCCACAATTACTCTGATACCTAAAACACACAAAAATCCAACAAAGAAAGAGAACTTCAGACCAATTTCCCTTATGAATATCAATGCAAAAATCCTCAATAAAATCCTCGTAAACCAAATCCAAGAACACATCAAAACAATTATCCATCATGATAAAGTAGGCTTCATCCCAGGGATGCAGGGATGGTGTAATATAAAGAAATCCATAAATGTAATACACTATATAAACAAACTCAAGGACAAAAATAACATGATTATCTAATTAGGATGCTGAGACAAAATCCAACACCCCTTCATGATAAAAGTCATGGAAAAAAACAGGAATTGAAGGCCCATACCTAAACATAACAAAGCAATATACAGCAAACCAGTAGCCAACATCAAACTAAATGGAGAGAAACTTGAAGCAATCTAACTAAAACCAGGGACTAGACAAGGCTGCCCACTTTCTCCCTACCTATTCAATATAGTACTTGAAGTCCTAGCCAGAGCAATTCGACAACAAAAGAAGATCAAAGGGATATAAATTGGAAAGGATATGATAGTATATATAACTGATCCTAAAACTTCCACCAGAGAACTCCTAAACCCGATAAACACCTTCAGTGCAGTAGCTGGATGTAAAATGAACTCCAACAAATCAGNGGCCTTTCTCTATACAAAGGATAAACAGGCTGAGAAAGAAATTAGGGAAACAACACCCTTCACAATAGTCACAAATAATATAAAATACCTTGGTGTGANTCTAACTAAGGAAGCAAAAGATCTATATGATAAGAACTTCAA
>NC_034594.1:44574763-44589424 GCF_900095145.1 Mus pahari
TTTGAAAGAGGTGGGTTATGACTTAGTTTCCTTTCTTGCTGTTGAGGATAAAATATCCTGACAGAAACAATTCAAAGATAAAGGGTTTATTTTAGCTCATAGTTCAATGATGTGTCTATGATGGCATGAGAGTCAAGGTAACAGGAGCCTGAAGTCCCTTGTCACATGTCATTTATAGTCATAAAACATAGAAGGATGAATGTCAATGCTATGCTCACTCTGTCCATTTTACACAGTCCAGGATTCCAGCCAGGAATTGCCAGTGCCTACAGGTCCTCTCATCTCAGTTAACACAATCAAATAGCCTCCTACAGAAATGTCCAAACAGGTCCTCTCATCTCAGTTAACACAATCAAATAGCCTCCTACAGACATGTCCAAAGTCCCATCTACTAGATGATTTTGTTTTCTCACAATCAGACATTAGCACTGTCAAAAGATCTTAACATAATTTGTCTGATAGTCTTGTATAAAAAGAATCTGGACCCAGAGACACCAAAGCATTTGATGAAAACTGAATGTAAAGTTTAAGTCAAAGACTATAGTGATGAGTCCACATTCCCAAAGATGCTGAGGGTTTGCCAGAGAACAGTGGATACCAGGAGGGAAGCATGGAGGCTGTCCTTTGTAGCCTTCAAATTGAACCCTGTCAGTGGCAGTCATCAGCAAAGGAGAAGTGTCAACATGTGAATAAATATTATTGCAACCCATGCAATGCTTATAATTTTACAGATTAAAATGTGGTCAATTTTCACTCTGCTTGGTTTCATTTGGTATGAGTCATCAGGGGAAATAGAAAGCATTTCATTAAGTAGTTGGTAATGTGAGATTTGCTCTTTGGCTTTGAGTGGAAAGAAGTGTCTTGAGTAGGGTTTTGCCTGCATTAGTTTTTCCTCAACATGTGCTTTGTAGCTTTGACTAACACTTTGCACACACTTTGTATAGAGATTGATTCCATTTGCCGTCACAATTAGGTAGATACAAACTTTAAGAGTCTTTCTCTCCAGGTCAAGAAGCTCTCCTGGGCATTATTTTTGGTAGGGCAGACATCATTTAATTTCGCAGATCATGAATCAGTTATTTTAAACCACTGAAAGGTTAATTTGTACATCTACACTAGTGGTGCTTTTAAAAATAAATATATATTTTTTAACTAGGTTAATTTGGAAAAGAAACAAGGAGTCTTTAAAAATTAGGTTTAAAAGTGAAATATAGCTATTTCCTGAGAGACTCTGCCCAAGTCTGACAAATACAAATGTGGATGCTTTCAGCCAACCATTGGACTGAGCATGGCATCTCCAATGAAGGAGTTAGAGAAAGGACAGACGAAGCTGAAGAGGTTTGCAACCCCTTAGGAAGAACAACAATATCAACCAACCAGATCACCTCCTCCCCACCAGAGCACCCAGGGACTAAACCACCAACAAAAGAGTACACAGGGAGGGACCCATGGCTCCAGTCACATATGTAGCAGATGATTGCCTTATCTGGCATCAATGGGAGGAGAGACACTTGGTCCTGTGAAGGTTCAATGCCCCAGTGTAGGGGAATGCCAGGGCAGGGAGGTGGGAGTGGGTGGGTGGTTGGGGGAGCACCCTCATAGAAGCAGGTGGAAGGGTATGGGATAGGGGGTTTCCAGAGGGGAAACTGGGAAAGGAGATAACATTTGAAATGTAAATAAAGAAAATATCCAATAAGAGAGAAAATAGAACTGAAAAAAAGAGGAAATAATCAAGTTAAGTGTACATAGGGGGATGGAGGGGTGTATACTTGTTCCCTTTTCTCTCTCACTTATTGGTATAGTCAGGGTTTCTATTGCTGCAAAAACATTATGGCCAAAAGGCAAGATGAGGAGAAAAAGGTTTATTTGTCTTACATTTCCAAATCACAATCCATCACTGGAGGAGGTCAGGACAGGAACCTGGAGACAGGAGCTGTTGCAGAGGCCATGGAACAGTGCTGTTTATTGTCTTGCTCCACAAGGCATGCTCAGTCTGCTTTCTTATAGAACCCAGGACCACCAGCCCAGGGATGGCACTATACACAATGGGCTGGGCCTTTTCCCCATTGATGATGGCTAATTGAGAAAATATTCTAGAGCTGAATCTCATGGAGGCATTTTTCTTTCAACTGAGGCTCTGTTCTCTGTGATGACTCTAGCTTGTGTCAAGTTGATATACAAACCAGCCAGTACACTTATTATCTTGTTTCTCTCACTCTCTTATATTTTATAGCAGTATCAGGTTAAGATCATAATGAAATTAAGCAAGGTTTCTACAAGCCATCCAATTAGTGCATAAGCACAGCGATTTGGGGAGACACTGTCTATAAGGCCCAGGAACAGAAATATATGTTTACTCCATTTTCTTTTCAGTGATTCCTGAAAAAAATTTCACCCAACCTGTCAATACTTTTAAGACCTCCAGGGACATATTAATATAATGCTATCACTCCTCAAAGAGCACATTTGCTGTACTCCTTGTTAATTCCCATCTCAAAGGGAGATAGATTTTCTGAACTGCAAACCTGATGATGACACACTATGACTTGCTTTCTCATGACTCATGGGCTAAGTTACTGGCCATTTAATACTTGCATGTTCTTCTCAAATATTGGAGTGGCTCTGAGGGTTTGAACTACTTGTTGCATGTAAGACACTCCAACTACATGGCTGACATATGGGAAGGTTTATCAAGATTCTGTCTTGCTTGGAGAAGAGTATCATTTTACTGATATACTTTAAAAAATATTTTACATGTAAGTAGAAAATAAAGTGATGCAAAGAAGGTTTAAATGTCTATCTGTCGCTTCTGATGGTTTGAATCATACCCTAAGCTTAGGCATCTTGTCCTCTTGTTTCTCATCCAACTAACCACTGGGCTTACAGAACAACATCAATTGTTGAATCAGTGACTTTTTTTTCTGACAAAAGCAACATTGAGAAGAATTTATTTATTTTGACTCACAGTTCTAAGGTGCAGTCTGCTACTGTAGGGAAGCCTGGTGAGTGTTGCAGCTGGTCATATCATGGCTGCAGTTAGGAGTCTGAGAGAGGTGTGTGCTTTGCTCTGTGCTCTCCCCCCCCCCTTTTTTTTCTGTTTTGGGACTCTACCAAGTGGTAGCAGTCACATTTAGGGCTGGTGTCTCCATCTACAACCTAGAGAAGCCTTTGGTCTCCAAGATGATTTTAGAGCCCATCCATTTGACAATCACAATTAATCATTATGGCTGCTCTGACCTGTGGGTCTGTGATTCTTGAAGCCAGGTCTTTCCCCAGGCATCCTTCAATATCCAGGGTAACATTGTGGGCATCTATTTAAGAGGTGACTCATCATGACTTACTAAAGCATCTTTCATTTTTCCTGATCATTGTACTGATTTACTTTCATAGATTTTAGAAGAGTGAGACACAGTAGATGCCCAGAAAGATCTTTTGTCCTATCAAGAGAATTGGACCATAAAACAGACAGGTCGTGGTTCCTCTCAACACTTTGCCTGCAGCAAGTCATTCAGTCTTTCTGAGCTGACAAGTGGATTGTATCTGTTCACTTGGATCTGCACTGGCAATTGCCTAGGTTAGAGGCTGCCTGCAAAACTGTGCATTGTAGGGAATTGTAGGGAATGCTTTACAAAAGCTGCCATCTGTTCTCAGTTCCCTCTCTCCACTACAATAGAAAAATGACATAAATTTTACTTCCTTATAAGAAGATCACTATCAGAAATATATTTTAAAGAGAAGTATGTAGAGCTACAAACCCTTAAGGTGCCAGTGATCTGTTGCTAACCTGTCTTGTGCACTAGATGCACTGTTGGGAAGGAGCTCCTGAGGCGTTGCCTGGCACAGGGCTTTGCTTCTGTCAGCAAAGCTACCTATGAGGAATTATTATATTTTAATCACTAAAAAGTAGGAACAAAAGGGCAACAATTTGAGTCACAATGGCATTGTCTAACGTGTATTGTAAAATAGTACATTTTCCAGCATAGGGCTTTGCAAAGGTGCATCCTAAGCATATTATGTGTCCTATTTTTTTTTTTCAGTTTTAAAAAGCAAACCACCTCCGCTGTCAAAATCATAAAAATTTGTAAGTTTTCTTTTGCAGAAAATCACTGGCTTCATTTGTTCAGTTGACGGAATGTAGAGTACAGAGTTGGAAAGATGCTACTTTATTCCTGTCAGTCAAAGCCACACTCATTGCCTTCATCATGATATGTCCTCACAATATTTACTTCTTTCCAAGAGATAGGAATAGAAGTTCCCTGCATTTCTGTGTAAAGAAGTCGGAGTCAAATAACCCAGGAATAACAATAAACCAGTAATAACAATAATCCAGGAATAACAAGCCTCCAGGAATAACAAGCCTCCAGGAATAACAAGCCTCCAGGAATAACAAGCCTCCAAGAATAACGAGCCTCCAAGACTACAGCTATGACTACGGCTACTTCTAATGGTATTGTTTTCCGGCCCTCTCCCTCTGTTTTATTGGGTATAATTTACATATAATAACATTTGTTATCCTTCAATGCACAGTTTTATTAACTGAATACTGAAAGAGCCTTCCAGGGTTCCATAACAAGGTACTACAGACAGGAATGTGTTAAATAATGGAAATCTATTACCTCATAGACTGTGGTTGGAATTAGCTTATAAGCAGAAACAAAAATAGAAAAGCTGTCAGTCATTTACTAAATCTTTTGTCATTTTGACCTGGGTCAACTGTTGCCTACATGAACATTTGGCTGCGCAGATTAGTTGCTGCAGCAGATGTGAGCCAGAGTTCTTTGTACAAGCATGGTCTGACTACTGCTGGTTTGTATTCTCTGTGGTAAGTTTACTGTGTTAAATCATTTTCCTTTAGAAGGGATTTAGGTATTTTTTTTTTAATTTTGTGATTATAAATGGTGCAATTATTTCAATCTGATAAAAATACTTTTGTCAATAGACATACATTCATCTCATGTCGAGAGAGTTGACTTCTTCGTCATAACCGTGATTCTGGTTTACACACTCTACAATTGTGAATCTTCACCGACAAGGCACTTTGAAATTGCTCCTTTCTATAACTTCATTTATGAAAGCAAAGCTTGGTTTATTATAAAGTCATATTAAAGATCTAGTAGGGTAATTTATGAGCAAGTAGAGTAGAAAGTACTCGGAGCAGCCGTGATGCTGATGAGTGGATAAAATCAGGTTGGTACTTTTTATGCAGAATCTTTGTTTATATGTTACCAAAGAAAAGCTTTGGCAGTAAAGAACATCACGAAACCCCATTAAAACAACACAAACTTTAAAAAAAAAGTACAGAGTGAAATAGTTGTAGTAGCTGGGCAAATGAGAAGATGCTTTAAGTACAAGCGTTAGAGAAGAAGAGAAATGAGACACAGATGAGAGGGCAAAGGATTTTAAAGCACGAAGAGGAGAACTGGGGTAAGAGTGTAATACTGGAAACAAGGACAGTATTTTTTCAAATGCTAAAATTAAAAAAATGCTTTTGAGTGTCCACTGTGAGACATGGTGAGCTCTATGAGGTCTTAAGAAAATGCTAAGGCACAGGTTGTCACTCAGAATAAGCACTCAGAAAAGTTTCTGCTGGAAATGGTTGCATAAACATGACTTATATGAACAGTGGCAGTATCCGTGAAGATGGTAATGTGCAAGGGGGAAAATGTCATGGGGCCCCGCTCTAGACAAAGAGCCACAGGCAACCAATGACTGCTGGGAGCACGGTGTTAGTCTATTCCAGGGATGTGTCTCCTTATTGGTTGTCTAGTGTAAAGTGGTTAGTCTGGGAGCCATATACACACAAATAGCAAACAAACTAAGTAGGGTGTGTGTGTGTGTGTGTGTGTGTGTTTGAGTTTGTGAAAGGTGAAAATGTGAGTTTGGATCCTAGCACCAATAGAAAATATGAGCAGGGTACAGGGTGCCTTCAACCCTAGTGCTGATGGAGTCTGGATTGAGACAGGGACAAGAAGAGGTCTGGAGTTCACTGGCCAGAGAACTCAGTGGACTTTGAGTCTAATGAGAGGCCTTGTCTCAAAACAAACAAACAAACAAACAAACCAACCAACCAAAACAATAACAAAAAATGAAGTAGAGAGCAGGAGAATATCAAATATAAAAATCAAAACTTTTACCTCTACATACCTACTTGTGCAGAAAAACCTCACATCCACACGTGCACACATAACAAGCACTCATGCACCCACACAGATGCAAATTTACTCACTCATATGAACAGAAAGTTCAGGGGCCAAACAAGCTTTAGGGTTTTGTGACGCAGTGGTTCAGCAGCTTTGATGGTCTGGGACTATCTTTATTTTTGTTTCCCCTTTACTCTTCCTTCCAGAGACTTAGATCTGTTTTAAGTATTTCTTTCCTCTTGATCAGCTCATATTTCTCTCCGTAGCTCAAAAACCCTTGTATTATTTCCTGTTGGTACTGTATAAATAACTGACTTTCTAGCTGCATATGTAGCAGAAGATGGCCTAATCAGCCATCATTGGGAAGAGAGGCCCCTTGGTCTTGTAAACTTTATGTGACCCAGAACAGGGGAAGGCCAGGGCCAAGTAGTGGGAGTGGGTGGGTAGGGGAGCAGGGGTGGGGGGGATATAGGGAACTTTCNGGATAGCATTTGAAATGTAAATAAATAAAATAATAATAAATAAAATAAATAAATAACTGACTTTTAACTTCATGGACTAACTTTAGTTCATATATCAATTATCATTCAACTACTGGGTGGAGGGGATGTGAATATGATAATTATGTATTTCAGCCAGGTCACATCAGACATTCTTGAGTCAAGACTATCTCAACCATATATGATGGTTACGCATGGGGAAAATCTGGTTTCTGTCAATAAGATGAAGGGACTATTAGTTCTGGTACTTGGTTGACAATAAGGAAAAATTCATTGTATAGTCCTTACTGAGAGAACCAATCAAGGACACACATAATTCCTAAGGAAGAGACAATATAGTAAGCCCTCAAAAAACTGGGTGAGTATGTGTGCAAAAGGTCTATGATTATGTAAAATTATTTTTGCTTTAATTTACTTGAAGAAAGCCCCCATTCTCTTTCTGTTATTTCTATGCTTATGTAAAAATTATTTTGCTTTAATTTTATTGGAGAATGCCTCCATGGTCTTTGTGTTATTGCAGTGGTTTTACTGTTAGAGATGGGTTTTGCAAGAGGTAAAATTGTGACTGTTATTCAGCTATGAAAATGAATGCAAGTTGAATATTTTATTTACCTTATTAATGAGGAATCACTGGAGTGTTACAACCAGTTTAAGGGAGAGTCCCCAAGCAGAAATTTATTTAAAGGAATGTCAAAGTCAATGCACACAGAAAAGCAATAGGTAGAGCCATCAGCCGAGCCTGAGAGAACAGAATTTGCATGTCTACATATTATTTTGTATTGCTATCAGTTATTGCACTTCACATGAATTTCAAAATAACCCCCACAGAATCACAGTGGATAAAGGAGAAGAATGAGCAACAGAGAGCACTGTGTTTCTCCTGAAGTTCACATTGGCATTGTAGCTATGACCATATTTTACATATTCAGGTCAAGCAAACACAAATAACCAGACTGACCTCTTGAAAGAATGGGAAATGTGCTCAAAGGCTTTTTTTTTTCTTTCTTTTTCTCTTTCAATCATCGGTGTCAATTTTATGTAAAATTTAAGAATGAAGGTTTTACACTTCCCCTGCCTTCCCTTACAGGACATACATATCATTATGCTTGTGTGCATGCAGAGGCCAGAGACCAACACTGAATAGTTTCCTGGAGATGCAATCAACTGTTTTTGGATCCAGGTCTCTCAATGGGCTGGAGTTCACCAAGGAGACTAGACTGACTGGCCAATGAGCGCGAGGATCTGTCTTTTTTCACCTTTCCTTAGCGAAGATTCCAAGTGTGTGCACAAATCAGTGCCTCCATGCTCATATTTTGTATTTTTTATTTTTCAAAGTTGGGTTGTGGGTATTAAACATGGGTCTGTGAGATGGCAAGATAAGCACTACTGACTGAGTTACTTCCTTAGCTCCAGTTTGGCTTACTTTTTAAGTAGCAATTTTGGTCTTCCTTCTTTTTGAGTTTCATGTGTTTTGTGAACTATATCTTGGGAATTCTGAGCTTCTGGGCTAATATCCACTTATCAGTGAGTACATACCATGTGAGTTTTTTTGTGATTGGGTCACCTCACTTAGGATGATATCCTCCATAGCCATCCATTTGCCTAAGAATTTCATAAATCCATTGTTTTTAATAGCTAAGTAGTATTCCATTGTGTAAATGTACCACATTTTATGTATCCATTCCTCTGTTGAGGGACATCTGGCTTCTATGAACATAGTAGAGCATGTGTCCTTATTACATGTTGGAGCATCTTCTGGTTATATTCCCAGAAATGGTATATAGCTGGGTCGTCAGGTAGTACTTTGCCCAATTCTCTGAGGACACGCCAAACTGATTTCCAGAATATACCAGCATGCAATTCCACCTTCAATGGAGGAGTGTTCCTCTTTCTCCACATCCTTACCAGCATCTGCTGTCACCTGAGTTTTTGATCCTAGCCATTCTGACTGCTGTGAGGTGGAATCCCAAGGTTCTTTTAATTTGCATTTCCCTGATGACTAAGGATGTGGCACATTTAGAAGGGGGAACAAAATACCCATGGAAGGAGTTACAGAGACAAAATGTGGAGCAGAGACTGAAGGAATGACCATCCAGAGACTGCCCCCACATGGGGATCCATCCCATATACAATCACCAAACCTAGATACTATTGTGGATGCCAAAATTGCTTGCTGACAGGAACCTGATATAGCTATCTCCTGAGAGACTCTGCCAGTGCTTGACAAATACAGAAGTGGATGCTCACAGCCATCCATTGTACTGACCACAGGGTCGCCAATGAAGGAGCTAGAGAAAGTACTCAAGGAGCTGAAGGGGTTTACAGCCCCATAGGAGGAACAGCAATATGAACTAACCAGTACCCCCAGAGCTCCCAGGGACTAAACCACTAAAGAATACACATGGTGGGACTCATGGCTCCAGCTGCATATGTGGCAGAGGATGGCCTAGACAGTCATCAATGGGAGGAGAGCCCCTTGGTCCTGTGAAGGCTCGATGCCCCAGTGTAGGGGAATGTGAGGGCCAGGAAGCAGGAATGGGTGGGTTGGTGAGCAGGAGGAGTGGGGAGAGGATAGGGGGGTTTGGAGGGGAAACCAGGAAAGGGGATAACATTTGAATGTAAATAAAGAAAATATCTAATAAAATTTTGTATATCTTTGAATGTTCTCTTACTCCAAAGCTTATAGCAAATATGAGAACTTTTGTATACACTATTAGTTTACTAATCATATATACCCTGGTGACAGGGCAAGTGGCATACACTTTAAAGGCATTTATTATTCTTTGAAAGACAAGAACACAGAATAATAGCAGAATTCAGACTAATCATTATTATCAATATTATAAGACTAACAGTTTTGAGACACATAAAAATGAAAGATCACAAATATAGAGACACAACAAAATCTCTATAAGGTTAGTGTTGAACCAATGGAATTAACAGAACAGAAAAGAGTCCAGACTTCAGAAATAATGGTAATCTCTTCTACAGAAAGACCATTATTAAGGACTGTTAGAAAGGAACATTATGGAAGAAATATAAGAACCCAAATATGGCCACCTGGGAGTATCCTTCTCCATGATTGTCTACAAAGACTTTCCCTCCCTTTCAGAAAGTCTTCAGGCTGACAACCTTTCTTTGCTTCTATATCTGATATCTCTGGTAAGATAAAGCAGACATGTGTTGCATTTCTCAAAAATGACAAAACAAATCCAAGCCTTATAACTTAAAGATGATATTAAAAGGTGGTTGAAAGAAAACAGAATAGTAATAGGAAAATAGAATCCACAATAATTTTCTTCCAAATGGATGTTATCACTTTACCCTCTCCCTTTGCTGAAGACTGAAGTCTGAATACCCCCTTTCCATTTTTCAAGGCCCGAACTCTCTCACACACTCAAAGAAACTCAAAGATCAAATGTCAGAAAAGCCTGGCTTCCCTTCTCAAGGCCACACAGGCACCTGGGAGATAGAGGGAGAATTCTAAACCCTGGTTCCAGTTAGACTATTTTCTTTTCTCAGACAGTGTAATTTTTTTTAATGTATGTTAATGTTTCTTGAACATTAAGTTTTATTTTTTCCTAACTTCGATTTCAGTTCAAATGTACTCTATATGGTACATTGGCCTTCATTAATCCCAAAACGGGCCAGGCAAATGAGAGGTCTTCTCCACAGCCACTTTATGAAGGAATTTCCCCAATGCCAGTCAGCACCACTGGAAAGCAGAGTACGCTTCATTCTAAAATGCTGCTCTTTCCTCCCCTCTGACTCATTTCTGTAAAATTTCCAAACTACCTGTAAAGCAGCCATAAAATATACCATCACATTGGCATCAGAGAAAATGTACTATTACACTGAGGACTGATGCTCCAAGCCTCTTTTCTGTGGTCAGTGTTCTGAGATACTTCTAGGGTACAACTTGTTCTGTTATCCTTCAGTGAACCAAAGACTCTAAAGACAATAAAGATAGTCTTTATGGGTCCTTTGCCACCCAGGTTGGAACAGCACTTGCCTTCTCTTCCATACAGAATAGGTTAATGCATTTATCCAGTGTTGTTATTTCACATATGATAGTGGTCAATAATTTGGCTGCATGGTTCCATTCAGATCACATATGTGAAGAACATTGTCATTATGGTAAAAAGTGAAATGATTAAATATGGATATGCTATTTTTCCTCAAGAATGAATCTTAATTTAGTTTCTTAATACCATTCTTTGCATATTTTCTGTAAAATGTACATACTTTTTCTTTTTTTCTCTTTTTTTACTAGATATTTTCTTCATTTACATTTCAAATGCTATCCCCTGTCCTAGTTTCCTCTCTGAAAATCCCCTATACCCTCCCTTTTCCCCTGCTCCCCAACCCACCCGCTCCTGCTTTCTGGCCCTGGCACTCCTCTATACTGGGGCATAAACCTTCACAAGACCAAGGGCCTCTCCTCCCATTGATGGACTACTAGGTCATCCTCTGCTACATATGCAGCTAGAGACAGGAGTCCCACCATGTGTTTTCTTTGACTGGTGGTTTAGTCCCAAGGTGCGCTGGGATATTGGTTAGTTCACATTGTTGTTCCGTCTATAGGGCTGCAGACCCTGTCAGTTCCTTGGGTACTTTCTCTAGATACTTCATTGGGGACCCTGTGTTCCATCCAATAGATGACAGTAAGCATCCACCTCTGTATTTGTTAGGCACTGGCATAGCCTCACAAGAGATAGCTAAATCAGGGTCCTTTCAGCAAAATCTTGCTGGCATATGCAATAGTGTCTGCTAGGTACTGGCATAGCCTCACAGGAGACAGCTATATCAGGGTCCTGTCAGCAAAATCTTTCTGGCATATGAAATAATGTCTGGGGTTGTAGTTTATGGGATGGATCCCAAGGTGGAGCAGTCTCTGGATGGTCCTTCCTTCAGTCTCAGCTCTGAAATTTGTCTTTGTAACTCCTTCCATGGGTATTTTGTTCCCTCTTCCAAGAAAGATTGAAGTAACCACACTTTGGTCTTCCTTCTTCTTGAGTCTCATGTGCTTTGCAAATTGTATCTTGGGTATTCTAAGTTTCTGGGCTAATATCCAATAATCAGTGAGTATATATCATGGGTCTTCTTTTATGATTGGGTTACCTCAATCAGGATGATATATTCTAGATCCATCCATTTGCCTAAAAATTTCATAAATTCATTGTTTTTAATAGCTGAGTAGTATCCCATTATGTAAATGTACCACATTTTCTGTATCCATTCCTCTGTTGAGGAACATCTGGGTTCTTTCCAGCTTCTGGCTATTATAAATAAGGTTGCTATGAACATAGTGGAGCATGTATCCTTATTATAAGTTGGAACATCTTCTGGTTATATGCCCAGGAGTTGTATTGCTGGTTCTTCCCGTAGTATTATGTTCAATTTTCTGAGGCACTGACAAACTGGTTTCCAGAGTGGTTGTACCAGCTTGCTATTCCACCAGCAATGGAGGAGTATTCCTCTTTCTCCACATCCTCACCAGCATCTGCTGTCCCCTGAATTTTTGATCTTAGACATTCTCAGTGGTGTTAGGTGGAATCTCAGGGTTGTTTTGATTTGCATTTCCCTGTTGATTAAGGATGTTGAACATTTCTTCAGGTGCTTCTCAGCCATTCGATATTCTCCAGTTGAGAATTCTTTGTTTAGCTCTGTACCCCATTTTTTAATACGATTATTTGGTTTTGTAGAGTCTAGCTTCTTGAGTTCTTTATATATATTGGATAATAGCCACCTATCAGATTTAGGATTGGTAAAGATCTTTTCCCAATCTTTTGGTGGCCTTTTTGTCTCATTGGCAGTAACCTCTGCCTTACAGAAGATTTGCAATTTTATGAGGTCCCATTTGTTGATTCTTGATCTTACAGCTCAAGTCATTGCTGTCTGTTCAGGAATTTTTCCCCCTGTGCCCATATCTTCCAGGCTCTTCCCTACTTTCTCTTTTATAAATTTCAGTGTCTCTGGTTTAAGGGGAGTTCCTTGATCCACTTAGACTTGAGCTTTGTACAAGTAGATAAGAATGAATCAATTTGCATTTTTCTATATGCTAACTGCCAGTTGAGCCTCCTCCATTTGTTGAAAATGCTGTCTTTTTTCCAATGGATGGTTTAAGCTCCTTTATCAAAGATCAAGTGTCCATAGGTGTGTGAATTCATTTCTGGGTCTTCAATTCTATTCCACTGATCTATCTGTCTATCGCTGTACCAATACCAAGCAGTTTTTAATCACAATTGCTCTGTAGTACAGCTTGAGGTCAGGCATGGTGATTCTATCAGAGGTTCTTTTATTGTTGAAAATAGTTTTTGCTATTCTAGGTTTTTTGTTATTCCAAATGAATTTGCCAATGAAGAATTGAGTCAGAATTTTAATGGGGATTGCATTGAATCTGATTGCTTTTGGCAAGATAGCCATTTTGACTATATTAATCCTATCAACCCATGAGCATGGAAGATCCTTCCATCTTCTGAGATCTTCAATTTCTTTCTTCAGAGACTTGAAATTCTTATCATATAGATCTTTCACTTCCTTAGTTAGAGTCACACCAAGGTATTTTATATTATTTGTGACTATTATGAAGGGTGTTGTTTCCCTAATTTCTTTCTCAGCCTGTTTATCCTTTGTGTAGAGAAAGGTCACCAATTGATTTGAGTTAATTTTATATCCAGCTACTGTACTGAAGTTGTTTATCAGGTTTATGAGTTCTTTGGTGGAATTTTTAGGGTCACTTACATATACTAACATATCGTCTGCAAATAGTGATAATGTCACTTCTTCCTTTCCAATTTGTACCCCATTGATCTCCTTTTGTTGTCTAATTGCTCTGGCTAAGACTTCAAGTACTACATTGAATAGGTAGAGAGAAAGTGGGTAACCTTTTCTAGTCCCTGATTTTAGTGGGATTGCTTCGAGTTTCTCTCCATTTACTTTGATGTTGGCTACTGGCTTGCTGTTTATTGCTTTTAGTATGTTCAGGTATGGGCCTTGAATTCCTGATCTTTCCAAGACTTTTATCATGAATGGATGTTGGATTTTGTCAAATGCTTTCTCAGCATCTAAGGAGATGATCCTGTGGTTTTTGTCTTTAAGTTTGTTTATATAGTGGATTACATTAATGGATTTCTGTATATTAAATCATCCCTGCATCCCTGGGATGATCCTACTTGATCATGATGGATGATTGTTTTGATGTGTTCTTGGATTCCGTTTGAGTATTTATTGAGTATTTTTGCATCGGTATTCATAAGGGAAATTGGTCTGAAGTTTTCTTTCTTTGTTGAGTCTTTGTTAGGTCTTTAGGTATCAGAGTAATTGTGGCTTCATAGAATGAATTGAGTCGAGTACCATCTGTTTCTATTTTGTAGAATAGCTTGAGTAGAATTGGAATTAGGTCTTCTTTGAAGGTCTGATAGAACTCTGCACTAAACCCATCTGGTCCTGGGCTTTTTTTTTTTTTTTTTTTCCGTTGGGAAACTGTTAATGTCTGCTTCTATATCTTTAGGGGATATGGAACTGTTTAGGTCATTAATCTGTTCCTGATTTTACTTTGATACCTCGTATCTGTCTAGAAAATTGTCCATTTCATACACATTTTCCAGTTTTGTTGAGAATAGGCTTCTGTTGTAATATCTGATGATGTTTTGGATTTCCTCAGATTCTGATGTTATGTCTCCCATTTCATTTCTGATTTTGTTAGTTAGGAGACTGTCCCTGTGTGCTCTAGTTAGTCTGGCTCAGGGCTTAACTATCTTGTTGATTTTTTTGATATCTCAAAAACCAGTTCCTGGTTTGGTTGATTCTTTGTATAGTTCTTTGTTTCCACTTGGTTGATTTCAGCTCTGAGTTTGATTGTTTCCTTCAATCTATTCATCTTGGGTGGATTTGCTTCCTTTTGTTCTAGAGCTCTTAGGTGGGCTGTCAAGCTGCTCCTGTATGCTCTCTCCAGTTTCTTTTTGGCAGCACTTAGAGCTATGAGTTTTCCTCTTAGGACTGCTTTCATTGTGTCCCAT
>NC_034594.1:44589965-44596876 GCF_900095145.1 Mus pahari
TCCCTGAGATGGGTTTCCTGTAATCAGAAAAATGTTGGGTCCTGTTTGTGTAGCCAGTCTATTAGTCTATATCTTTTTATTGGGGAATTGATTCCATGGATGTTAAGAGAAATTAAAGTAATTGTTACTTCCTGTTATTTTTGTTGTTAAATTTGGGATTCTGTTCTTGTGGGTGTCTTCTTTTAGGTTTGTTGAAGGATTACTTTCTTGCTTTTTCTAGGGCGTAGTTTCCGTCCTTGTGTTGGTGTTTTTTCCTTTATTATCCTTTGAAGGGCTGGATTCGTGGAAAGATATTGTGTGAATTTGGTTTTGTCATGGAATACTTTGGTTTCTCCATCTATGGTAACTGAGAGTTTTGCTGGGTATAGTAGCCTGGTCTGGCATTTGTGTTCTCTTAGGGTGTGTATAACATCTGTCTAGGATCTTCTGACTTTCAAAGTCTCTGGTGAGAAGTCTGGTGTAATACTTTTTTTTTTAAAGCTTTATTTATTTATTTATTATACGTAATTACTCTGTAGCTGTCTTCAGACACTCCAGAAGAGGGCGTCAGATCTTGTTATAGATGGTTATGAGCCACCATGTGGTTGCTGGGATTTGAACTCAGGACCTTTGGAAGAGCAGTCGGGTGCTCTTACCCACTGAGCCATCTCACCAGCCCATCTGGTGTAATTCTAATAGGCTTGCCTTTATATGTCACTTGACCTTTTTCCCTTACTGCTTTTAATATTCTATCTTTATTTAGTGGGTTTGTTGTTCTGATTATTGTGTGTCGAATGGAATTTCTTTTCTGGTCCAGTCTATTTGGTGTTCTGTAGGCTTCTTATACAAGAAGTGGGCATCTCTTTCTTTAGTTTCAGGAAGTTTTTTCTATAATTTTGTTGAAGATATTTGCTGGCCCTTTAAGTTGAAAATCTTCATTCTCATCTACTCCTATTACCCATAGGTTTGGTCTTCTCATTGTGTCCTGGATTTACTGGATGTTTTGAGTTAGGATCTTTTTGCGTTTTGCATTTTCTTTGATTGTCGAGTCCATGTTTTCTATGGAATCTTCTGCACCTGAGATTTTTTTCTTCTATCTCTTTTATTCTCTTTGTGTTGGTAACATCTATGGTTCCTGATTTCTTTCCTAGGATTTCTATCTCCAGAATGGTCTCCCTTTGGGTTTTCTTTATTGTTTTCTATTTCCATTTCTAGATCTTGGATGGTTTTGTTCAATTCCTTCAACTGTGTTTTTCTGTAATTCTTTAAGGGATTTTTGGGTTTCGTCTTTAAGGAGTTCTATCTCTTTAGCTGTGTTCTCCTGTACTTCTTTAAGGAAGTTATTAATATCCTTCTTACAATCTTCTACCAGCATCATGATCTAGAATTTTAAATCCAAATCTTTCTTGTCTCGTGTGTTGGGGTATCCAGGACTTGCTGTGGTGAGAATACTGGGTTCTGATGATGCAAAGGGGTCTTGGTTTCTGTTGGTAAGATTCTTACATTTGCCTTCCGCCACCTGGTAATCTCTGGTGTTAGATGTTCTAGCTGTTTCTGGCTGGAACTTGTTCTTCTTGTGAGTCTGAAGGCCTCTGTCAGCACTCCTGGGAGACCAGCTCTTTCCTGTGTCCTGGGGGGTCCGAGCACTCCCTGGAGGCAAACTCTCCCATGGTAGGAAAGGTGCACAAAGGCTGAGGATTAGCTCTGCCTCCTGGCTAAAGAGGAAGGCCCTAAGGGACCCTGTCTAAGAAGCTCTATTGCTTCTTCTGCGCAATTTTTTTCTTTGAAACTTAAAGATGTATATGTTGAATGGAGGTACAAATTTTTGAAATAATGAATAAACAATGAATATTTCAATATAATTATGACTTTATTCCCAAATTAGACAAGAGCTTTTCTTAGTGTTTCCATTATTATACCATTTGAAAGGAGAGGAATTATGAATGGCATACCAATATACTTAGAAAGTTTGCATATGTTACACAAAATGAATGTATTTATTCAATTTCCAGTTTTATTAAGAAAATATAGATTGGATTAATAACAGTTCATTAGCAGTTAAGTCTAATATAGAGTATAAGCTACATGCTTTAATCAAAAACTTTTCTCTTAAATACTTCCTTTAACATATTGTTTCATCAGATTAAATCTTCTCTACATCTTAAATGAAATATTTCACTTTGACAAACTAAAAGTAATTAATACTCCTGCCCCCAGTAATATATACTCTCCATACAATCAGGAAACTGGCAGCCTTTAGGATTTGTCTCTGAAATGATATCTGTTCTGTTTTGGTATTTAATGGCATTGGATAATGGGCTATCTTGAATGATCACTCGATTAATTCCAGTTTGTGGAAAGTTAACATGTGACATATAAAATAAAACTTGTCAGTAACAAGCTATGTCATCCCAGACAATTCTTTTTCTCAAACTGCTTGTCTATGCTTTTAAACCCTGGGACTTACGGGTTTTCTTCAATTGCTTCTTTTCTGTTTCATTCTTCTGGTGACTCTTTCTGTGTAACTTGTCTTACATTAAAGATCTTTTATATATTTCATCAACATTTTCATGTCTACTCTTTGTATGTATTAAATCTCTTATCTCACTGTAATAACTTATTGTACCTGGAATATATCAGCTATTCAGGAATTACCATTCCTTACCCCTGGTAACCTGTTGCAATCTCTTTCTGAGGGTTACAATTTCTATTCTATTAATAATAGAAGAAGGAGACATTTTTCAAGCAAACTTTTCTTTGTGCACAGTAGGGCAAAATGATGCAACTGTGATATCAATGCTTAAAATAAGAAGGCAGATTTTAGTCCTGAGTTAAAACTGTTCTGTTCAGGAAGTCTTTTTTTCTGTGCCAACGAGGAGTTGAGTTGGTGAATAAAAGTTCAAAGCTTCTCTTCTATAAGGTTCAGTGAACATGGCTTTATGTTGAGGTCTTTGATTCATTTGGAGTTGAGTTTTATGCAGGATGATAAATATTGAGCTACTGCATTCTTCTACATGCAGATATCCAGTTAGACTAGAACTATTAGTTGAAGATGCTCTTTTTTCCCATTGTGTATTTCTGGCTTATTTATCAGAAATCAAGTGTGCATAGGTGTGTGGATTCATGTTTTGGTCTTCAATTTGATCCCTTTGAACATCTTGTCTAGTCTTATGCCAATGCGATACTTTTAAATTACTGCATCTCTGTAGTATAGCTTGAGATCAAGAGTGGTGAGACCTCCTGAAGTTCTTTTTTTGTTCAGGATTGTTTTAGTTATTCTGCTCCTCTGTGTATTTACATATGAAGCTGAGAATTCTCCTTTCAGTATCTGGGAAGAAATGTGTTGGAAATGATGGGGATAGCATTAAATATGTATATCATTTTTGGTATACCATATATCCTTTTGGAGGACTATTTTTACTATGTTAATCCTACCAATACATGAGCATGGGGGATCTTTTCATCTTCTGCTATCTTCTTCAATTTATTTCTTCAAAAGCTTGATATTATAAGGCTTTCACTTGTTTGATTAGAGCTATTCCATGATAGTTTATATTATTTGAGGCTGTTGTTAGGGTGTTCTTTCCCTTATTTAATTTTTAGTCCATTTGTCATTTATATATAGAAGGGCTACCAAATTTTTGTGAGTTAGTTTTGTATTCATTTACTTTGCTGAAAGTTTTTTTTTTAAATCATCTGTAGGACTTCTGTGGAATTTGGGGTCACTTGTGTGTACGATCATAAGGATACTTTGGTTTCTTCCATTCTAATTTGTATTCTCTTGATATTCTTTAATTGTCTTATTGCTTTAGCTAAGGCTTCAAGTACTATATTGAATAAATATGGAGAGTGAAGAACCTCATCTTGGTCCTGATTTCAGTGGAGTTGATTTGAGTTTCTCTCCATTTAATTTGAAGTTGGCTATAGACTTGTTATAAACTACTTTTATTATGTTTGTACAAATTCATAGCCTGCTAAAAGTACAGGTGTGATTGTCATTACTGGCTTCTATTTTGAGGTCTAAATACTGAAGTAGTATATGATACATTATTATATACCATAAACTTTTGTATATCTAGATACCAATTACAGCTCATGACCTTCATGAAAGAAGGTTTGATGGGAAAAGTTAGTAATTTATTCAAGGCAGTCCAAGAATGATGCCTGATGCACTTGATTTCCCAGTGATTTAGACTGTGTGTGTGTGTGTGTGTGTGTGTGTATGTGTGTGTGTGTGTGTGAGTGTGTATGCTCATGCACTGACATGCATATTGTAGTAAAATCTTTTTATTTCATAAAAGTTTTTGTGTTTTCTTATGGCTCTTAAAAGAGAGTCTAAAGATTTTGGATCTCTAGTCCTTGTGTAATATAATACATGGTATTAATATTAGAGTCAAATCTTAAATAATAGGTGAAAGTGTTAGCTTTTATGAGATAGATTACAAGAAAGAACTAAGGAGATGGCTCAATGTTCTCTGTTAAGCAACATTGGACTTATGTTCATGGACTGGGTGATGTCCAGGTATTTGGTGGAAACTAATCTATTTTATAAGTCTACTGATTCAAATAGGGATTTCACCCAGAAATTTGCATACATGTATACTTAGAAGCAGTACTCAACATATGCACCAACAACCAGTTATTCATATTGACCCAAGGTTTACTGTCATTCAAATAAATCAACATAAAACTATTACCCAAAGCAAATTCAAAGAATTCCATTGTCTTTTCTCCAAAGTTCTTTATGTGACTAGTTTTAGGTCAGGCTTTCAAAGAGTTTTTAATTTTTAATATCTATGATATGATCTTCATTGTTCTAGGTTTGCATTCCACAGACAGTTTTAGGAGTGAAGCAATATAGTATACAGTATTTTACATCTTTCTTCATTCATTTAACATTTCATTTGAATGAATTTCCTTTCTCATATTTACCAAGTCTGGTTCCTTTGTTTCTAAGTTATATAGGTGGTTTTCAATCTGGTTATTCATTTCTCAGTTGTAAGCTTGAAAGGTTGTTTTCAGAAATTGGTAATTACTAGTAGAGTCACTATAAACACTTGATTCACATATTTTAGATTATATTTCTCTTTTTTCTATTCTATTCTTGTTACTTTTCTTGTAGTCTAATGTGGCTGGGTATGTTCACTATTAATAGATTTTATTACTGCTATATTTTCTTCCACACATATGGCTAAAGAAACTTATTTACCAGTTTACTTTTCTGGTATAAAAATCTGTTACAGGGTATTAGATATCACTGTGAGCCCCAATATTGTGTTATTTACTGAACAAACCTGTGTTGAGTTTTTCAGAAGCTATCAAGGAGAAGCTAAAAACGAGGAGGTGATCTCCTGAGATGGTTACTCTATGTACTGTAAATTTAATTATGAATTTGCTTCTTTAGGCAAAGCTGAGACTATATCCAAGGAAAGATTCCTGCTACATATTTTTTCCTATATATTTTATAATATACCTTTTCTGTTATTATTAAGTATATATTACACTCACTAGTTATTAGCCAACCCTTTTGGACAGATTTCTGCCAAACAACAAAGATGTAGTGTCTTGTAGTACTGCTATATAGACAAATAGATGATTATTTAAAATTATTAATAATTATTAATAATTCTAGATTAATTCATAAAATTATATTAGTAATATAATTATTAATATCTTTTAAAATAATTATTATTTTAAAATAGTTAAAGGACTGCTATTAAGTCCTTTCAGATAACAAAACTTCAATGAGAACTCAGTCTTCAAGTGTCACTAGTTAATTGCTTCTGAGATAGCAAGAAGTCATTTACAACTTAGAGGTTGTTAAACAATTAACCAAAGGTCATAAAAAGGGAACTAAGGATTTACTATAGATGCAAGGACAAAAGACAAAACATTGACTGGGTTTATCAATATGAAACTTCAATCAAATCTTCCTTTTCTTCCTTCTTTCCCCATATGTGTGTGTGCGTGCGTGTGTGTGTGTGTGTGTGTGTGTGTGTGTGTGTGTGTGTGTGTGGTACATATGTATGATGTATATGCACTTGGGGCCTGAGAACATCTGGTTTTCTGCTCCATTCCTCTTAGCCTTATTCCTTTGAGGTAAGTTTTCTCACTGAACCTAGATCTAGTAGGTCAGCCAGCAAGTTCAAGTGATCCTTTTGCTTTTTCTCTTCTCTACTTCCTGTGCAGGAGTTGCAGACACATATGGGCCATGTTTGGCTTTGTGAATGGCTGCTAGGAATTTGAACTCAGGTCTTATGGTTCCATGGCAAGGACTCTCACTAACTGAGAAATCTTCTGGTACTCTGATTTTCCTTTTTTTAAAAGAATTGAAATTTAAACATGTAATTATTTTTTAATAAATTAATTTATTTTTACACTCTATATTACATTCCTTGCCCCATCCACCCTCCGACTGCTCTACATGCCACACCTCCTCCAAACCCCCACCCCATCCTCACATGGATGCCCCCAAACCCTATAAACTCCCTAGAGCCTCCAGTCTCTTGAGAGTTAGGCACATCATCACTGAATGAACACAGACCAGAAAGTCTTTTACTGTATGTGTGTTGGGGGCCTCATATCAGCTTGTGTATGCTATCGGTTTGGTGGTCCTACAGTATTACCCTACTCCTCAGCTTCTTTCAGCCTTCCCTAATTCAACAACAGGGGTCAGCTGCTTCTGTCCATTGATTGAGTACATATATATGCACCTGACTCTTTCAGCTGCTTATTGGGACTTTTGGAGGGCAGTCTTGATAGGTTCCCGTTTTTTCCCCCCAATTTTTATTAGGTATTTACTTCATTACATTTCAAATGCTATCCCCAAAGTCCCCTATACCCTACCCTCCCTGCTCCCCTCCCCCCACTCCCACTTCTTAGCCCTGGTGTTCCCCTGTACTGGGGCATATAAAGTTTGCAAGACCAAGTGG
>NC_034594.1:44596887-44601794 GCF_900095145.1 Mus pahari
TTGTGCCCATGTTCCCTATGGAATCTTCTGCAACTGAGATTCTCTCTTCTATGTCCTGTATTCTATTGCTGATGCTTGAATCTATGGTTCCTGATTTCTTTCCTAGGGTTTCTATCTCCAGAGTTGTCACATTTTGGGTTTTCTTTATTGCTTCTATTTCCCTTTTTAGGTCTTGGATGGTTTTGTTCAATTCCATCACCCTTTTGTTTCCCACTTCTCTTCTATTAGATTCAGTGTCTCTGGATTTATGTTGAGGTCCTTGATACACTTGGACTTGATTTTTGTACAAGGTGACAAATTTGGGTCTGTTTTCATTCTTCTACACACAGACAGCCAGTTAGACTAGCACCACTTATTGAAGACGCTTTCTTTTTTCCATTGTATATTTTTGGCATCTTTGTCAAAGATTAAGAGACCATAAATGTGTGTTTTTTTATTTCTGGGTCTTCAATTCTATTCTCTTGATCAACCTGTCTGTCTCTGTACCAATACCATGCAGTTTTTATCCCTATTGCTGTGTAGTAAATCTTAAGGTCAGGGATGGTGATTTTTCCTAGCTGTTCTTTTTTGTTAAGAATTGTTTTCACTATTCTGTTTTCTTTTTTTTTTTTTTTTTTTGCCTTTCCAGATGAATTTGAGAATTGTTCTTTCCATGTCTTTGAAGAATTGTGTTGGGATTTTGATGGCAATTGCATTGAGTCTATAGATTGCCTTTGGTAGGATGACCATTTTTACTATGTTAATTCTGCCAATCCATGAGCATGGGCATTCTCTCAATTTTCTGAGATCTTTGATTTCTTTCTTGAGAGACTTGAAGTTATTGTCATTCAGGTCTTTCACTTGTTTGGTTAGAGTTACCACAAGTTATTTTATATTATTTGTGGCTATTGTGAAGGGAGTTGTTTCCCTAATTTCTTTCTGAGCCTGTAAGACTACTGATTTACTTGAATTAATTTTATATCCGGCCACCTGGCTAAAATTGTTTATCAGCTGGAGAAGTTCTCTGGTAGAATTTTTTTTGGTTGCTTATGTATCCTATCATATCATCTGCAAACAGTGATACCTTTATTTCTTCTTTACCAATTTGTATGNCCTTGATCTCTTTTTGTTGTCTTATTGTTCTAGCTAACACTCTGAGTACTATATTGCATAGATATGGGGAGAGTCTTGTCTTGTCCTTGTCTTGTCCCTGATTTCAGTGGAATTGCTTTAAGTATGTCTCCATTTAATTTTATATTGGCTGTTGGTTTGCAGTGAATTGCTTTTATTATGTTTAGGTATGGGCCTTGAATTCCTGATCTCTACAATACTTTTAACATGAAGGGTTGTTGTATTTGTTAAATGCTTTTTCTGCATTTAAGGAGATGACTATGTGATTTTTTTTCGAGTTTGCTTATATAGTGGATTATATTAATGGATTTTTGTATATTAAATCAGCCTTGCATCCCTGGGATGAAACGTACTTTATTGTGGTGAATGATGGTTTTAAAGTGTTCTTGGATTTGGTTTGCAATAATTTTATTGAGTATTTTTGCATCGATATTAATAAGCAAGATTGGTCTGAAGTTCTCTTTTTTGGTTGGGTCCTTGTGTGTTTTAGGTATCAGAGTAATTGTGGCTTAATAGAACGAGTTAGGTAGTGTTCCTTCTGTTTCTATTTTATGGAACAGTCTGAGGAAAATTGGTCTCGGGTCTTAATTGAAGGTCCGTTAGAATTCTGAATTAAATCCATCTGGCCCTGGGCTTTTTTTGGTTGGGAGGTTTTTAATGACTTCTATTTCCTTATTGGATATGGGACTGTTTAGACAGTTTACCTGTTCCTGATTTAACTTTGGTAGTTGACATCTGTCTAGAAAATAACCCCTTTCATCTAGATTTTCCAGTTTTGTGGAGTATAGACTTTTATAGTAGGATCTTATGATTTTTTTTTTTAATTTCTTCCATTTCTGTTCTTATGTCTTCCTTTCCATTTCTGATTTTGTAAATTTGGATACTGCCTCTTGGTCATTTAGTTAGTTTGGCTAGGGGTTTATCTATCTTGTTGATTCTCTCAAAGAACCAGATTTTGGTATTGTTGATCCTTTATATTATTTTCTTTGTTTCTATTTGGTTTATTTTTGCCCTGAGTTTGATTATTTCCTGCCTTCTACTCATCTTGGGTGATTTTGTTTTTGTTTTGTTTTGTTTTGTTTTGTTTTTTTTTCTAGAGCTCTCAGGTGTACTGTGACAAGTGTAAGATCTCTCTAGTTTCTTTACCAGGGCACTTAGTGCTATGAACTTTCCTCTTAACACTGGTTTCATTGTGTTCCATAAGTTTGTGTATGATGTGTCAACATTTTCATTAAATTCCAGGAAATCTTTAATTTCTTTCTTTATTTCTTCCCAGAAATGTTTCTAATCAAATTGTCATTGAGTAGAGAATTATTCAGTCTCCAGGTGTATGTGGGCTTTCTGTAGTTTTTGCTGTTATTGAAGACCAGCCTTAGGCCATGGTGATCTGATAGGATGCATGGTATTATTTCAGTCTTCTTGTATCTGATGAGCGTTGTTTTGTGACCAATTATATGGTCAATTTTGGAGAAGGTAACATAAGGTGCTGAGAAGAAGGTGTATTCTTTTCTTTTAGAGTGAAATGTTCTGTAGATATCTGTTAAATCGATTTCATTCATAACCTCTCTTAGTTTCACTGTATCTCTGTTTAGTTTCTGTCCTAATGACCTGTCCATTAGTGAGAGTGGGGTATTGAAATCTCCCACTATTATTGTGTGCAGTTCAATGTGTGTTTTGAGGTTTAGTAAAGTTTCTTTTATGAATTTGGGTGCTTTTACATTTGAGGCATAGATGTTCAGAATTGAGACTTTCTCTTGGTGTATTTTCCCCTTAATGAATATGAAGTGTTCTTTTTCATCATGCTTGATAACTTTTGGTTGAAAGTCTATCTTATTGGATAGTTGGATGACAAATCCTGCTTTTTTCCCGCGACCATTTGTTTGAAAGATCTTTTTCCATCCTTTTTACTCTGAGTTAGTGCCTATCTTTGCTATTGAGGTGTGTTTCTTGCATGCAGCCAAATGCTGGATATTTTTTGCATATCTAATCTGTTAGCTTATGTATTTTCATAGGCGAATTGAGGCCATTAATATTGAGAGATATTAAAGAGAGATAACTGTTGGTTCCTGATATGTTTGTTTTTGTAGGTGGCTTTATGTGTTTGTGGCTCTCTGCTTTTGACTTTGTTATAAGATGCTTAATATCATGTCCATTCTTTGGTGCAGATATCTTCCTTTTGTTGGAGTTTTCCTTCCAGGATCCTCTGTAGGTCTTGATTTTCCTTTTTTAATGAGATAATATCTGCATTAAATAAAAGATTAAATAACAACGTTGCTTCTGAGACTGCAAAGAGAATGCATAATAGCAGCACTATTCTAACCTACATAGTTCCTCTCCTTCCTTCTGTTCCTCTTGATATCTCTCTTTCTCATCTTTTGTATCACAAACTGCCCTGTAACACAGTAATTTGTTATGTAGTTGAGTATAATGAAGTTCTGATCCTACTGATCTATCTTTCAAAGAGTATGGGGGGGGGGCTTCTGGCCATGGGTCCTGCCATGCCCACTTTATGGAGTCCCAGTTCTTCATTCCTGTTGGGCAAACACTCTAAACTGCTACTGTCCCAGTCCCTGAACTGTTGTTCTTCTTCCTATTACTGCAGTTTATACCCTCACCTCTCCTAAATTTTCTAATAGGAGGTGATTATATATGGAAGGTGATTATTGATTCGTAGGGATCTAGCTTCATGTAGAAATGTAGAGAAGAAATGTCCCATCTTGTTTCAACTGGTCTCATTTTCTTCTGTGACTGTTTTCTCTTTTTATTTCTGAACGACATGCCCATTCATTGCCTTTCTGAATGAAATTCTTCCTAATGAGCTCCCCAAAGTCTGCTGAATAATGAATTAGAAAAAGGACTCTCTAACTGCATAATGTTGAAATGGCTAAAGATGCCTGACTATAGTAGTACATGGGACCAGGTGCTGGCTTCTATAAGTAGCTCAAAACACTCTTCATATTAAATTAAAGCAACTGTGAAAAGATAAATGGAAAAAGAGAAGAGTTATAGGAACATGTACAGCTCCAGGAAGACAATTTGCATAGGTATCATCTTTTTATTATTACATTCTCTCTAGCAAAAGAAATGCTCCCCTTTTTCTACATATGTGAAGGAAATTTATTTTGATTTTCCAACATATAGCCCCCATAGACAGTTGTGAGAAATGATACCAAGATAGCTTAAATCATAACTACTTAGGACCTCAAAACAGAAACATGTTTTTCAAGTAGAACTATGAACTGCTCATACACATTAATATATGTGTTAGACACAGCTTTTCATCTCCAGAGCTGCTTTCATTCACAGAAAATGTGATGATTAATCTTCATTATCCATGTGACAGGATTTAGAATTGCTATGCCTCTGGGTTTGCCTATGAGAGTGTATTCAGAAAGGTTTGACTGAGCATGGAAGACTTACCCTGATGTGGGCAGCACCAATTTATGATCTGGTGCCCTGAACTCAATAATAAAGAGGAAAGAAGCTGGGAAGTAATGCCCACTTCTGTTTTCTGATTATGAACACTTGTGGTCAGCAAGCTCATGTTCCTCCCACATCTTCCTCACTGTGGTGGAGCATTCCTTCAACTCACAGACCAAGCAAACTACTCCTTTAAGGTGCCTTCAGCAAATATTTTGTCACAGTAATGAGAAAAGTAATTAATATAGATAATGAGAGAGAAAAATCTAGCTTCCTTGTTTTTTGGTAAGAATGAAAGTGTTGCCCTTGATTTTCAGATATACATACATACATACACACACACACACACACACACACACACACACACACACACACAC
>NC_034594.1:44602003-44629366 GCF_900095145.1 Mus pahari
ATCATCAGAACCCAGTTTTCCCACCACAGCAAATCCTGGATAGCCCAACATACCAGAAAAGCAAGATTTGAATTTAAAATCACATATCATGATGCTGATAGAAAACTTTAGAAAGGACATAAATAAATCCCTTAAAGAAATACAGGAGAACACAGGTAAACAGGTAGAAGGAATTGAACAAAACCTCCCAGGATCTAAAAGTGGATAAAGAAACAATTAAGAAATCACAAAGGAGACAACTCTGAAGATAGGAAACCTAAGAAAGATATCAGGAGTCATAGTTGCATCATCAACAGAATACAAGAAATAGAAGAGGAACTCTCAGGCACAGAAAATTCCATAGAAAATATTGACACAACAGTCAAAGAAAATGCAAAATGCAAAAGCTCCTAACCCAAAACATCCAGGAAATTCAGGACACAATGAGAAGAGCAAACCTAAAGATAATAGAGAGGGCTGGATTTGTGGAAAGATATTGTGTAAATTTGGTTTTGTCATGGANTATCTTGGTTTTTCCATCTATGGTAATTGAGAGTTTTGCTGGGTATAGTAGTCTGGGCTGGCATTTGGGTTCTCTTAGGGTCTGAATGACATCTGCCCAGGATCTTCTAGCTTTCATAACCTCTGGTGAGAAGCCTCATGTAATTCTGATAGGCCTGCCTTTATATGTTACTTGATCTTTTCCACTTATTTCTTTTAATATATATACTTTTGTGCATTTGATGTTTTGATTATTATGTGACAGTAGGATTTCCTTTTCTGGTCCAATCTATTTGGAGTTCTGTAGGCTTCTTGTATGTTTATGGGCACCTCTTTCCTTAGGTTAGGAAAGTTTTCTTCTATAATTTTTTGAAGATATTTACTGTCCCTTTACGTTGGGAATCTTCACTCTCTTCTATACCTATTATCCTTAGGTTTGGTCTTCTCATTGTGTCCTGGATTTCCTGGATGTTTTGGGTTAGGAGCTTTTTGCATTTTGCATTTTTTTGATTGTTGTGTCTATGTTTTCTATGGTATCTTCTGCACCTCAGATTATTTATCTCTTCTATTTCTTGTATTCTGTTGGTGATGCTTGCATCTATGACTCCTGATCTTTTTCTTAGGTTTTCTAACTCCAGTGATGTTTCCCTTTGTGATTTCTTTATTGTTTCTCTTTCCATTTTTAGATCCTGGATGGTTTTGTTCATTTCCTTTACCTGCTTGGTTGTGTTTTCCTGTAATTCTTTAAGGGAATTTTGTGTTTCCTTTTTATGGGCTTCTACCTGTTTACCTGTGTTCTTTTATATTTCTTTAAGGGAGTTATTTATGTCCTTCTTAAATTCTTCTATCATCATCATGAGATGTGATTTTAAATCAGTCTTGCTTTGCTAGTTTGTCAGGGTATCCAGGGCTTGCTGTTGTGGAAGAACTGGTTTCTGATGATGCCAAGTAGTCTTGGTTTCTGTTGCTTATGCTCTTGCCTTTGCCTCTTACTATCTGGTTATCTCTGGTGTCAGCTGATCTTGCTGTCTCTGACTTGGCTTGTACCTCCTGTGAGCCTGTGTGTATTCCTCGGAGACGAGTTCTCTCTGGGAGGAATTTGGGTATGGTGAACTTTGGCATAGTGTCATCTCTGGGGTGCAGATGAAAACAGGAAGGATCCTGTCCCTGGTTGTTTCTTGTTTCCTTTGTCCTGATGACTCTGGGTGGGTCCCTCTTCGGCCAGGAATTTGAGCAGAAGTGGTGGTCTTACCTGTGCTCACAGACTTGTCAGCACTCCTGGGAGACCCACTCTCTCCCTATAGTATTTGGGTATGGAGTGCTGTTGCACAGGATCAGCTCTGGGTGTAGAGCTCCAATTTTCTTATGGTCTCTAAAAAATGCTGTTACCTCTAAGCAACAGGAAGCAATTTTAAGAGTATACATTGCTTCATTTCCGCTATTGCACCAGTGGGCACATTTTGCTTAGCAGATTAGTATTACCATTTCCAGGGTTCACAGCTAGATAAAACTATTGAAGCTTAATGCCTCCTAGCATCCAATATGGTAACTTCTGGCTAGCAGAAAAGAAACTGACAGGTGATCTGGTTATTTTACTTAATTATTGCTTTTAAATGTTTTTTAAGATCAATAACCAATGCATAAAGAAATCTATTTCTGTACTCAAATTTGTAGAGTATTTACCTGCCTATATGATCTATGTATCTACAACCCAAAGCTATAACAAATTCAGGTAAATAAAATGATCAATGTTGAAAAAAGTAAATGTGTATATGTCATTTATTATAATAGATTATTTTCCCTTTGAATTCAATTTAGTATGCTATTATTGAGACTTAAGAAAACCACTCTGAAAACTATTCCTTGTAGAGTTTGTGAGCAAAAAAAGAAAGAAAAAAATTAAGAAATACACATAATTAAAACAACCAACACTCAGTTGAATATTATTTAGTCATAAAACCAGTTTTAAGTTACAGTATACCAGATGGATAAAATGGGGTGTTTTACTGAGTCTTTGATGCCTCATATCTAAGAGAAATTCAGCCTCCAAGTCAGAGAGAAAAATCTATTTTCCGTGACTGAGAGCAAATAATAGAGTTGAGCCTTTCATACCAGATCAGAAATAATTTAAATAAAAACAAATAAATAAACCCCAGGAAACTGGAAAGATACACCATTCAAAACATTAAGAGGACATTTTCTCCTTAAAATTGTCCAGATGAGATAAGAATGAAAATCAGTTTAGCTCAACTTTGCTGTCACTGGTTCAAACTTCAGAAGTGACAGCGGGTCATTTATTTCAGATGTATTTTAGCACAGCACAATTTTGGAAAAAAGTTTTCTAATGACATTTAACTCAGTCCTGTGAGTATAGCAAAGCTTAAGACATGTATATGTTTAAATTCTTTAAAAATATGGATTTTTATTTTTATTTTATTTTTTTTATTTTTTATTTTTGTAAATATGGGTAATGTTGACTCAGAAACAGTACTAAAACTTAGCACCAAGTGAGAAGACTGAGGTAAACATAATGCCTTTGGGATTCAGGATTGGCCTGGCCCTAAGACAACATAGAAGTCACTTAGGATGTTGTACAGTAAATTTCTCACAAGGATCAGATTTATGGCCTAGAAGCAATACTCACGATTTAGGGGTAAAGGGTCTGGGATAAAGAAACCATAAATTCTGGGGGATATGGCTCTACAGATGGCAAAGTGTCACCAGGTTGTAAACTACATCCTTTCCTAGAATTCTTGGAGGAGGACAGGTAAACATCTTCCTTTGAAGAGATAAGCCTGTGTGCTTACCTTTCCTGGCTTCTCCAGTGCTTACCTGTGTGCATAAACACACCTTTTCTTCTAAAGAAAGTTCATAGTATTTCAGTCAAAAAGTTCAGCAAAAGGATTTAAATAATTCACATTTTTTTTCATGCTAAGTCTGGATGTTTTGTGGCAAGACTTATTAAATGCTTGCCAGTTTTAAAAATAAAATTATTCCTAAAACAACAGTTGTCATACAATAATCATCATTAACTAAGCAGAAAGCCAGGGCATGTGACATCATCTATATTATAAAACCAACTTTGAAAAGTTTAAGAAAAATATACTGTTTTAACTTTTATCTCCATTTTGTACTTAATGAAATTGGTAATGATTTGTTTATGTCTTAGAATCTGGGAAGAAACCACATAATTCATTTTGGGCATGAGTCACCTTAAAGTAATAAATATAACTCAAGACATTCAGAACTAAGACTGGATAATTAAAGGGCTAATGTGAGACTAATTCATCACAAGAGCTTTGTGGCCAAAGTGGAAGAACATCTGTAAGGGTTGAAGACAGAAGAGGAATGATTCAATGCTTTTGAATAACATATGGGAAAAGTACAGCGTAGAAATTAGCAGAAAATGATGAAAAGTCATTAAAATTAAAACTTTAAAGACATTTTAACAGTCCATTCACATTTTTATTGGGTACTTTATGTATTTACATTTCAAATGTTATCCCCTTTCCTGGTTTCCCCTCTGGGACCCCCCTATCCCATCCTCCCTCCCCCTGCTTCTATGAGGGTACTCTGCCTCCCATCCATCCACTCTCACTTCACTACCCTCGCATTCCCCCACACTGGGTCATGGAGCCTTCACAGGACTGAGGGCCTCTTCTTGTATTGATGCCAGACAATGCCATCCTCTGCTACATATGCGGCTGGAAGCATGGGTCCCTCTATGTGTACTCTGTATGCCTCATATTCTATATGGATTGTTTTATATGATACTATGAAATAATATCAGCTAAAGTACACACAGTTGGGAGAGAGAAGGAGTTGAGGAATTAAGGGTAGTTAAAGAGAGGTAGGAGTAGAAGGTTATAGTCAATAAAACATGTGTAAAACATTAAAAATGAAAACATTTAGAAAAGAGATACCTAAAAATTCTGTGTGAACCATTCAAAATTGTGGATCTTTATACAGCAGCATGTAATGAGAAGTATTATTGTTTAGGATAGAAAATATATAATGGTACTTGACATTAAAATTACACCACTTTGTCTGAAGGCATTTTTCTTCTGTATATTTATTTATGAAAAATGCTTTGAAATTATTAAAGACACAATATTGGTGTTAGTTAATATGGTAGATGTGTCATAAATACCACAACTATCTATTACAACCTAGGCTCATGCGGGACATTTAAAAATTTTTATTTCAGTTTGTTGTGAAATGTTTGCCAAAATTTCATCATGCAGTACTAAATGACAAATGAGAAAATTTTGATGTGCATCGAAAGTTGATTTTTTTTCAATACTTCATCAGTTTTTTTCTAAATGTCTTACTTATCTTTTATTCAGAAGCTAGCTACAAGCAGGTGAGAGATAGATTACAGATATATTTCCAAAGTTTTTTAGTTAAATGGCCATAATTTAAAAATGTGTCATTAGGTAATGTTGTGGTTTAAATGAATGTAAATGGTCCTCATGGGATCACATATTTGAATGTTTGGTCCCCAGTTGTGTAGGAAGAATTACGAAGTGTAGTCTTGGTGGAGGACATGTAGCCTTTGTGGTTTCAAAAGCCCCCAACCGGGAGAGTGTCTTACTCTATCTGCCTAATGGCTGTGGATCTGGATGTAAAGCTCTTAGCTAGTGATCCAGAGCCACACCTGCCTGCTTTCTGCCACAATGATAATGATAACCCTCTGAAACTGTCAGCAAGCCCCCAGTTAAATGCTTTGCTTTGTAAGATTTGCCTTGGTCATCGTGTCTCTTCACAGCAATAGTAACTAAAATAGACATATATCGATGTTTCTAAGGTTTCTTTCAAGAGAGAAAAATGCAACCAATATATACCCCTCCTCATTGTAGAAACAGTTCCAGACGTGGTACATATTCTTCACAATGCCATCACTTAAGAGGCTGAGGCAGGGGGATTGGCATGAGGTAGAGGACAGACTACATTGCATAGTGAGATGCTAGCTCAAGAAATGTTATCTCAAGATTTTTAAATCTCTTTTTCCCAAATATATTCCCAGCACCTTTTGCATACATAAAATAAGAGGGTTTGAAAGTGAGTCACAGGATGAATCATTAAGGTCTTTCTGTTTTTTTTTTCTTTTTCTTTAATTAGATATTTTCTTTATTTACATTTCATTAAGGTCTTTTTAATGAGGCTTGTTTTACTTTTGTGCATATTATTATTTTCAACTTTGTTTTTAAGTTAGCAATTTCTATAATTTTTGTGGATGTATGCATGTGTATATTGCATGTGAGCATACATGTCTGTGAACACACACACAAACAAGCAAACATGTTTAGGATATTATCTAACTTCTCTTAGTTCAAATCTTTTATCTGAAAATAAATATGATAAGGTCCACTTTTCAAAGTTGCTTAAGATATTAAGAAAATGTATTATTTGCTGTTTTAAAGCTTAATTATAAGTAGAAGGCCATAGAAAGTGACACAGTGATAATATTTACATTACAAATCTGTACATATCTAGCACATACAATTTGAATGTGGTCATATTCAACCTCCAATGGTACAGTCAGCACAATAAAGTAATTACCATATTCTTCATCTCCAGATGTTTACTTGTATCCTTTTTGTGGATGTTTTGGCAGAAGGCTTCTCAAATATTTTTTAAAAAAAATATTTAGCATTAAATCTCTTTTTTGAAATTTAGGATAAATTTCCATATTGCTAGCTACAGGCATATCAATATATTCAATCTCTAGCTTATTCATCATGGTTAACAAACCTCTATATGCACTGAACTTTTCCTTCTTCATCCTGATCCTCACAGTCACCATTCTGTTCCCTGCTTTTGAGTTTGAATACTTTAGATGCCTCTTGTCAGTTCCATAATGCAGTTTTTCCTTGTGCTATGTGTTTACTTCACCTAGTACAGTGTTCTCCTTGTTTGTCCATGTTGGAAATGGCAGGACACATGTTGAGTACATTTTCCTTTCAAATGAGGAAAAGTGGAGACCTCCAAGACTAGCAAACAGATGTGCTGATTGACCTATTATATCTCAATAGTGAGGAGTGTAAGATGAAATGAATCAATGAAATTAAGTAGCAAGTAATACTTCAGATCTAACACTAATATGGTTTGGTTTTCTAAATAGATAAGAGAAACAGATTAGAGGAAAACAACCCCAGTCTTCCGTAAGAGAGATCACTGATTGGATAGAAAGGCCATCTACCAAGGGAGGCTTGGGAGGGGTGTGTGATGACTCAGATCCAGTCAGATGCCTCAGAGGACTGTCTCCAAAGCAGTGGTACCACAACCTAAGTGTTGTTATTAATGTCTTACCTCAGCCATATGTATTCTGGGAGGAATTCCATATTGTCTTAGTCAGGGGTTCTATTCCTTCACAAACATAACCAAGAAGAAAGTTGGGGAGGGATGGGCTTATTCAGCTTAAACTTCCACATTGCTGTTCATCACCAATGGAAGTCAGGATTAGAACTCAAGCAGGTCAGGAAGCAGGATCTGATGCAGAGGCCATGGAGGAATGTTACTTACTGGTTTGCTTCCTCTTTCTTGCTCAGCTTGCTTTCTTATAGAACCAAGACTATCAGACCAGGGATGGCACCTCCCACAATGGACCCTTCCACCCTTCATCACTAATTGAGAAAATACCTTACAGCTGGATATCATGGGAATATTTCCTCAAAGGAGGCTCCTTTCTCTGTGATAGCTCCATCTTGTGTCAGTTTGACATATAAAACCATCCAGTACACATACCATGGAGAGGATAAGCCTAAGAGAATAGAGGGAAGAACACAGACAAGGATAGAGAAGAGCGCCAAGGTGCTTCCTCTATTCTTGTCTTTCAGTGTATGCTTTTCTACACACTGAAAAGCCTTCTCACCTATCCTTTAAGCGAAAGTGTTAACATGTGTCCAAATTAGTTTAAACAGGATTAAACAAGGAGAAGTTTGTGAGTAGGTAGCCAGAATCTGCTCTGTGTAACATACATGTAGTTTGCTAACTAGAAACAATTTCTGAAATAGGAACTTTGTGTATTTGATACTGATTCTTCAACATAACTTTAGTCTCTGTTAAGAACAGTGCATGTTTTGAAATTTGAAGAAACATTCATATTGCATTGATTCTGAGATATCATTGAGAATCAAAATATAAATGATGTAGATATAAAATAGAGTGGAAAAGGCAATGCTTGTGTTATATTGTAGAGAAAACTTCTCTCTCTAAGATTATTTTTCTATCTTTTATAGACATGTAACTTCATGAAAGACAATTTGACAAGTCAGAAGTGTTTTGACTGACATCAACTTATTTTTCTCTGCTCAGATTGGGAGACAAAAATAAACAATACATATAACATAATGCTTTAAATTCTCTTGTCTTTATACAGTGGGAAGATTGTATTACAGTGCAAGCACATTTTCCAGTGTCCCCACTATAGTTGCTAGCAAAAGGTCACCTACCAAAATACAGTCTTCATGTTTCTACACAAGGATCAAGACTTTGAGTAAAGGAAACATTTGAGAAAATGTTTCTGTTACTCTATAGTTAAGTTCATTGGGTTACCATGAAACTTGAGCCTGTCTTTTGGACTTCACGCCCCCTTTGTTCTCCTCAATAATATGCATCAAGGACCCCAGATCAGAAGGTCTCAAATCTCAGCTTAAGGCCAGCTGTCATCACTGGACACTTGATAGAAATGAGATTCCAAGGCCTCTTCCCATCTCCTGAGTCCAGATCTCTGGGGATAAGGCCTTGGAACCAATGTTTTATCCAGCCACTGAAGGAGGCATTCTGATATTAAACTGAAGTATGAGAGTCACTGCCTTGGACATGATTTTAGAACAGTAGTTAAGAATCAATGCAACAAGTGAATACCTGGGACTAGAGAGCTAGGTAAATGTTTAAGGGCACATGCTGCTCTTGCAAATGACTGGGTTCAATTCCAAGGACTCACAACTGTCAGCTCACACCCACCTGCTACTTTATTTCCAGAACGCTCTCTTCTGGACTCTGCAGGCTCTGCTTTGTATACCTAGGCATGCACATATACACAGAAAATACATTTTTAAAATATATGTATTTTAAGAAGAAGTGGACACCTTTTACATTGGTCACACAGAGACAAATAGCTTTTTTTGTATTACAGAAATTCTCTTTTCCTTTCAAAAGCAATATTGAAAGATTATTTCTAAGTGTTTCCATTTTACTAGGTCAGCCTTGTTAATTTCACAACTAGCAGAAAATTTAGGACATATTGACTCATTAAGAGCCTATTTACTCACCCATAGCCAACCTGCACAGTGCTAATGACTACATTTATTTTCCTGTCCCTCTAACATGTTAATTCTTCTACCTTTACTAATTTACTTAGGAAGTTTGGCTATTGTTTTCTTGGTTATTTTAATGTTAACCAATTATGCCCAATTCAACATGGAAGAGAAATCTCTTTTTTCTTTTAAAGGAAAAAGTTCCTCTAGGTCTCTTCAGAGACTCAGCCTCTGTAGTATGGCTTTACCTGCAGGAATAATCTCTCAAGTTCACTTCTTTTTCCATTTCTGACTTACCATGGTCATTTGCTTTGTCATCCACAGTAATTTCATTTTTCTTATTAAAAGTCATCAATTTTACTTCCTTAATTATTCTTCAGTTGCAAATATAGCACACATAAATTAATGGCTATAAATTAAAATTAACTTATTAGAATTAGCATAAAAGTCAATGGCTAGTGCATGTGATGTATTTCTCTCATTTCTAGAATTTTAATATCCTAAACACACTGCACAGTCATATTTTTATTACTTATAAAAGACAGTTGTATGTGCTCTTCATGCCTACAATGCCTCTTTAAGAATAAGTGCCATAGTTCTAAAAACTTCAGACTTTGCTGACTTCTGAAGATATCTTTAGAATAAGTTCAAGAATCACACTAAAGTCTTCCTCTTACTTTATTAAGCCTATAGCCAATATAGACTTTCTGAGTTTCATAATCTTGGGTCAAACAAGTTAGATTATTTTAAGGATCAGATTGACAATTAAATGCCCAACCTTGCCTCTGTTATATAGACTATTAAGCTTTCTTCTAATTATTTTTACTAATGTAAATAATGATTTGAAATGTTAGAATTTATATTTACATAGAAAATGCACATAGGATTAACATTTCATTAGGAAATAAACAAATTGAAGTGTCTAATAGTAAGGTTTGAGAGTCAACCAGCTAGGATATATCTTTTTCATATATATATATATATTATATATATATATATAATAAGATTCTCTGTGTCTTCATTTCATCTATAAAATAGAAATAGTATAGCTATTACTTAGTTCATGTATTAATGAAATAACATCAAACATGTCCAGAGTCTGTCAATGTCACCCACAAACTAGTAATACTCAATAAATGCCAGATGTTTTATATATCTCTTGGTGTTAGAAAAATAATGGTGTAACTTTAATTTTTTAAAATACCTATTTTCAATGATGGTTCTTAATTGCTTTAACATCCCTTGTACCTCACTACCCACTAGAGATAGTGGAAAAGAAAGGGGTGGCAGGGGTTGGGGGGGGGAGTGGACCTGTTTAGAAAGGTTCTTTGTGAGCAACTTCTGTCTATGTTGTCTGCAAATCAGCAGTTCAGTTCATAGGTTTGCAGTGGCAGCTAGATTGCAAACACTTTACAGATATACCCACAGTTCAGTTTGCTAGAGTTGGGATAGCAAGCATGAATCAGCAATACCTAGCAGAGACAGACTCACACACTGAGGCAAGACCCATGCAGGACTCATGATGTTTGGAGGGTATAAATAGACTCAGTGGACAGTGATGGCAGCTGAGCTAGGCTTGCTTATAGAGCTATCTGTGCAATGCTTGCTGGTCTTGCGTCTTTGCTGATCTTCACTTCACTCAGAGAGGCACAGCTGAGAACTTCTCCTGGAGTTCCCTTGTTCATTTCTCCTGACTAATGCTGAAGCTGAGGCTTGGCTGTCGCTGCTGTCATCACTCTGCCAATCAGTCCAAGTCTATAGAAGAAGCAGCAAGAAACTATAGTACATCACCAGAGGTTTCTTGGTGTGTTTCTCTCTGTGGAGTCCTGACAAATGCAGCTCAATTACTTGATGTAAGGAGACCTAATACATGTGTGTTGTTAGCAAAGAATCCTCATCTCATGTCCTTTCACATGCTTGCTTTAGCAGAACATTCTCTCATATGTGTCTGCTTCAGCTAAACAGTCCTTCACCAGTCTGCCTTAATCTTTCACCTGTATCCATTCAGCTAAACATTCCTTCATGTGTTTGCCCCAGCAAAACACCATCCAACCGACTTTCCAAAGAACCTTTAAGTTTCCACTTCATAATGGACTTATCTTTTCATACTTTCAAGAGTGATCAAGCTTTGTCAGTCTGTGTGGCTGTGTTTGCATGTATGCATGATTGTATGTGTGTGTGTGTGCATGTGTGTGTGTGTGTGTGTGTGTGTGTGTAGTATGCATGCAGGCATGCATGTGTGTGTTGTATGTGCATGTGTTCATGCACGTATGTGTAAGTTGTGTGTGCATTCATGCCTGGACATAAGTGTGTATGTAGAAGTATACACAAGTATGAACAGAAGTGCAAGATGCTAAAGCAGTGGCAGTATGACAAGGGCCGAGTCTCTGGAGTCAGTGAGCAACTATGAGAAGGACAATAGACAAATGAGTTTATATTTCTGGGCTGTGACTTCTCTTCCTAGAGATAAGAGTGAAGAAATTGAAGTGTATGGGAATTGGTTATAATGGTATTTTCATTTTTTAGAATCGGTGACCATTTTCATTCACTTGAGCTATGTTTCTTAATGAAGGAAAACATAGGATCATTTTTCCATTGTTAAAGACAGAGTTATATGGTCATGCCAAATTTTTATCTGCTTTACTTACATTGTGAAAAATTTCCTCCTAAAACTAGAAATTTAAAATAAATTCTATGTATCTGAAACTTAACAAAAGGTATGGTGTATGTATTTGACCTAAATATCAAAGGTCAATTATTGTGCATTATTTATAATAGCTTCCTAAATCTCAGAATAGGCACAGTGTTTTTTTTTGTTGTTGTTTTTTGTTTTTTGATTTTTTCTTTTTTTTCTTTTTTTCAAGACAGGGTTTCTCTGTATAGCAGTGGCTGTCCTGGAACTCACTTTGTAGACCAGGCTGACCTCGAACTCAGAAATCTGCCTGCCTCTGCCTCCTGAGTGCTGGGATTAAAGGTGTGTGCCACCACGCCCTGCTGGTACAGTGTTTTTAAAACCATTTTTATTTGATTTGATGCATTTCTCTACTGAAAGGTCCTGATAGAAGGAAAGAATTCCTAAAAGCCCCTAGACTGGTGAGATGGACACCACTGTTGACAGAAAGTAAAAGTTTAACTTGCCCCATTGATTCAGAAAATATTTGAACATAATAGTCTAACCATTCCTTGAACCCATGAGTGTTTGCCCATGTTCTGACCAACTGTTTTTGTATTTGCCAACTGTTGCAGCCTCCTACCAAGCGTTTGTGGTCTGGTTGCTAGACTGAAATCGGAAAATTTACCCAGCAATTTCAGATGGGTCCAATCGGAAGCTGCCCCATGTGTTAGCTGTTAGCCAATAGAATTGCATCACCTCTGCGCCTGTGCACAGCTCCTTCCTCATACCCCTCCCATGCCCAATTCTTGTGAAATCATTTTAGAATAGAAATTGTTTGTTACAGGTGATTTGGAAATCCCCTGCTCCCTCCTTCTTTCTCCCCCATGAGGGCCCATAAAAAGAGGGTCCCTTTTTCTTTCTTCGCTGACTCCTCTACCCCTGCATGGGATATGAGTCATCCCTAGAGCTCTGACTTTTCCTGAATAAAGCCTCATGTAATTGCATCAAGCTTGGTCTCTCGTGAGCCCTTGGGGGTCCTCAGCTGACCCGAGACTTGAGTGAGGGTCTCCCTTCGGGAGTCTTTCACTACAAAGATATTTCTAGCATAAGTGGTATAAAATTCCAAACCAGCTAGTCAATTTTTCCTTGGGAATCATGCATTGGAAATAGAAACAGAATAAATAGAATATTTGTAATATTAGGCCTTGTTAATTTTCTTCTCTAACTTTCTGAACTCTCTTGATTGTATGGGTACATGTGTGATCAGTTGATGTAGGGGTGGCTGCTTGGAAACTCTTAAATCACAGCTTATTGTCTCAAAAAATCGGGCAAATGGAAAGCTGATAAGAATTGTATTGTGGCCGGGCGGTGGTGGCACATGCCTTTAATCCCAGCACTTGGGAGGCAGAGGCAGGCAGATTTCTGAGTTCCAGGCCAACCTGGTCTACAAAGTGAGTTCCATGACAGTCAGGGCTACACAGAGAAACCCTGTCTTGAAAAAAACAACAAAAAAATTGTATTGTGGGGCAATGGGCTATGTACAGACAGGCTGGTTTCCAGTCAAGTTAAGAGGTGGAACCCCAGTGAAACCCAGTGGTGGTAACTCAACCTACATGGGACAGAAGGCGTTCCCTTATGTCACCTGGACCCCTGACTCCTGTCGAAGTTACTGCCCCCACAGCCCCCACAAGAGAAGCATGTGGCTTTCAGTCAAGTAGACAATGTCTCAAGCTTCTAACCTTTAGGCTAGACTCCTCCCAGTTACCTAGCAACAGAAAGATAACACAGCCCACTATAAGATGGGCTGTTTGGCCCCTCCTCACCACTTTCTTAAGCTTTTACTTTCCTTATTCTCCCTCTTACTCTTTCTTTCTTACTCTCTAGCCCTTCTTCTCTCTCTCTCTCCTTTTCCCCCTTCTCTTCTCTCGGCCATGGTTTCTCTCTCTCTCTCTCTCTCTCTCTCTCTCTCTCTCTCTCTCTCTCTCTCTCTCTCTTTTCTCTTTCCCCCTGCCTTTCTACCATAAAGCTCTAAAACTATAGACTATCTCTGTTCATCAAGGCCCACTGTGCTGGAATGATGGGATATGCTTTCTCCTAATGAGCGGTACCTAATCTCCCCTCAGAAGACATTCCTACACTCCAGCCATGAACCCGACCGGACTAAGGACTCTCACCTGCATGGGAACCTCTCTCCCTCTGCCCTCTTCTTGTATCTCTGGGGCTGAGAATGTTGCCCCAGGGTTCCTGGTACCAGGGACTGGCCCTTGTCCACCCCCTGCTGTGTGGGGTCAGTGGCTTAGTGACAAGTGCAACAGGCCCCAAAAAACCTGGGCCTGTGCCGAGGCAAAAAGTTCACAGAAACTTAGTCTCCTGGAATCGTGGCATCATGTATAACGAATGCTCCAATGTCCTTGCTTTAGTTGGAAAACAGATCCATGTGCTTTCCCTTAATACATAGCCAAGTTAGATCCTAGTCGGTCAGTCCTTGAGCTGACCCTGGGTTTAGGTAGCTAAGTCACTGCCCTACACAGGAATTTACCATTCTCTAGGAAGAAGGAAGTTTGTGATCTAAAGAGGAACCAGGGTAGATACTTAGAACCATAGGTAGCTGAGTTACACCCATACATAAGCATTACAATGGCCTAGGGGGAAGGTGGACTATAGGAACTATGGCAAGGGCATGAAGCCCTTGCCCCCAGCTAGTGCCTTTAAGCTGACTTTAGGTGGAGCTGTTTTTGATCCCAGCTGTAACATTGAATGCTATCCCAGTTGGTTCCTGCCAGCCCTTCCATGGTTGCATTCCTCTGTTTTGTGTAACTTCCCTATTTTCTTCTGTATAAATAATCTGATGCTTGATTTGAAAAATTGCATTCAGATACCACACTCCCTTTGTGTCTGTATTTGTTTGTCACCCCACATTTGCTGAATCCTCGCTCACCTGCAACCAGAGACCCATTCCACAAAGATCGGGGACCCCAAGTAAAGTCCATCTATGGCAGCTTCATACAGCCAGATGCCCACCTGGGGCCTGGTGGAAAGTGCCTGGCAGTCCTCCCACATATGCCTACCCACAGCACTGGAACTCTGGCTGGACACGGGCTCTATCCCTTCCCCCCTCTCCCCCTACACCCACAGCCCCACATTGTATAACAATACAGTAGAGGATATTTGAACCATTGCATTATCCCAGTTTCATGAAATTGAAAGGAACCATAATATAAACAACTTATCCAAAGGAATCTATATCATCAATATAAAATTGCATTTCCAAAATACACTAATAGTTCTAAGAGATGTGCTGTTTTCAGTCAAATCAGCCCATGTATTTTAAGATCCATAGAAATTAACAGGATGCATAAGTGAAGTCTGCTTTTTTATCTGCTAGAAGTAGCAGACATTAACTACAAAGATATCAGGTCCTAAGCACATGGGCATCTGGTAATTGTCATGTAAAGTAATAAAAAATGAAAGAGATCAAAAAAGACAGAAGGACATTGAGGTTTGAGGCTATCGTGCATACTATATACCTTAATTCTAAAGTAACCACTGAAGTGGGTACTAATTCCATTTTAAATAAAGGCAACTAGGTTCAGAGAATTAGTATGATTATTCTAATGTCATACAACTAATAAATTCAGTTCCAGAAAAATACATTATAAATGGAACCACATGGAACTCTTTTGTGTCTTTTTTCAATCAGTATAATTTTTTCCTCATAACCACATAGGAAACAAAAGTGGTTCCATTTTTATAAAAATTACTGCTAAGATTCTAACCTAACTTGTTATATTTCCAACTTTGCACCAGTTTTCTTTTATTACGCAGACAGGAAGCTAATGTAATGCAGATCTCAGCTCCTATAAGAAATATATAATAGAGAAAAGGTGCTAAATCATAACCACGTAAACAAGTGCACCTTCTCCAGGAGATGTAAGAAAAGCAGACAAAAAGAAGAGTCTGAAAAGTCATATTTCAACAAGAATATTGATAAGGGAAACTTGTAACTGATAATAGGAATGTAAGTGGATAGAGTAGTTTGGAAAGCATTTTTGGCATTATATAGTTAATTGGAATGTTTCCTTAATCTACAAACTGTTGTATTGGTGTGGTATATACTTGTACGTACCTTAGAATAATGCTTGCATATGACTATCAACATGCACAAAAGAGTGCCAGAGATTATTGTGGGCTGATGAGATGGCTCAGTGAGTAAAGATACTTTCCACCCAGCCTAATCACATGATTTTAAATCCCAGGAACTTTTCCTCTGACTTTCATTTGAGTATACCATGATACAAACATTCTATTATATGTAATGAATAGACAAACATAATAAGACTTTATAAAATATTATGTATTATTTATTATCATCCTAAACTAAAATTTACCCTCAATGACTATGTCCCAGATCTGAATTTACTTAAATATCTATGAAAAGAAACTCCATATAGAATAAGATTTTCACTAAAGTGCTGACTTAGTGAGATCCAAGTTAATTTTTCTTATGTCTATTATTACCTAAAAATTATATTGTATTGTTGAGAGTGGTGTCAATACATGGTAAGTTGAAAACAAAAAGGTATAAAATCAATAGTCATAAAACTTGGAACTTATAGCTCATAGGAGTAGAAAAAGAAAGGGACAAAGAACTAGGGTCCAGATTAATTAAGACTTCTGGCCCTTCTACAGGATCACCCTTCTCCTCAGCTTCTTTCAGCCTTCCCTAATTCAACAACTGGTTCTAAGGTAGCTGCAGAATTAGAGGTAGGTAGTTGACCCATCAGGCTGACAATAACAACAAGGCCTCAGGTGTTATGCACTGTCATAACCAGCATCTGCATTGTCCTGAAGTTGGTATCCTTGGTAACCAGAGGGTAATTGTAAGATGCATCTGAGTTAATAAACAAGAAAGGATGACTGAAGGAAAACACTAACAGCAATCTTTAACTGAGCCTAGAACACACACTCCCAGGTTTAAAGAGGACATTAAAATATTATCAGAGTCTTGAGAGTGGTATAAAGAAATCAGAAGGTAGTGACTAAATGAAAACGAAAAAGGAAGTGCAAGGTGAGAAAGATGCCACCTGTAAAGGTAAATTAAAATATCGATGGAGAACCCAGGCATTGAGGTTGCAGGCCCCCATGACTGGATGACTTCCTGAGCTTGGCAAAATGGAGGACTCTCTTTTTCAGCTGGGCTTCTCTCAAGAAAACACAAGAAATAAATAATTTCATATCAAACTAAGAGAAGAGAAACACACACACACACCACCCTCACCACCAAATTAAAAATAACAACAAGTAAAAGTGATTGGCCATTAATATTTTTCAACATCAATGAATTCAATTCACTGTAAAAAGGCTAACAGAATGAATGTGTAGAGCAAATCCATCATTTTGCTGTATACAAAAAAACACATCTCAGAAACAAAGATAGTCATTATCGTACTTTAAAGGGATAGAAAAAGGTTTTCTAAGCAAATAGACCTAAGAAACAAGCTGGAGTAGCCGTTCTAATATTTAATAAAGAGACTTTCAACCAAAATGAATCAAAAGAGACAGGGAATGACACTTCATACTCATTAAAGAAAAAAATCCACCATGAGGACATCTCAATCCTGAACATCTATGCCCCAATTGCAAGGACACCCATATTCATAAAAGAAACATTATTACAGGTTAAATCACACATTTAACCCCACACATTAATAGTGACAGACTTCAACACTCCACTCTCACCAAAGGACAGATTATTGAGACAGAAACTAAACAAAGAAATAATAAAACCAACAGAAGTTATGACTCAAATGGACCTAACAGATATTTATAGAACATTTCACCCAATCATACACACAAAAAATACCTTCTTCTCATCACCTCACAGAACCTTCTTCAAAATCGTCCATGTAATCAGTCTCATACAAAGCTTCAACAGATATAAGGAGACTGAAATAACCCCATGTATCTTATCAGACCACCATGGGTTAAAGCTGGACTTCAACAACAACAGGAACAACAGAAAGTCTACATACTCATGGAAACTAAATAACTCTCTGCTCAATGATCACTGGGCCAAGGAAGAAAGAAAGAAAGAAAGAAATTAAAGACATTCTAGAATTCAATGAAAATGGGGGTACAACATACCCAAATTTATGGGACACTATGAAAGCAGTGCTAAGAGGAAAGTTCATAGCACTAAGAACCCTCAGAAAGAAAGTAGAGAGTTCTCATACTATGGAATTAAAAGTTCATTAATCTGAAGGCTCAATATAAAAAGAAGCAAACACACACCAAGGATGAGCAGATGGCAGAAACTCAGGGCTAAAGTCAGTCAATTAGAAACAAAGAGAACAATACAAAGAATCAACAAAACCAAGAGCTAGTTCTTTGAGAAAATCAACATGACAGACAAATTCTTAGACAAACTAAAAGGCAGAGAGGCAATATCTAAATCAGCAAAATCAGAAATCAAAAGGGAAACATAACAATAGACACTGGAAATTCAAAGACTCATTAAATCTTCTTCAAAAGTATGTACTCCACAAAACACCAGGGTCAAGAAGTGGGAGTGAGTAGGTAGGGGAGTAGGGTAGGGGGAGGGTATAGGGGACTGTTGGGATAGCATTTAAAATGTAAATGAAGAAAATATCTAGTAAAAAAAAGTTGTCTGTAAAAAAAAAAAGTTTGGTTTTCAGAGGAACGTGTCTGACACTTCCTTTATGCTGTCATGTCCACTTGAAGGTGATACAGCCAACAGGACTTCCTCTAAAATAATTGGAATCATCATTGTTATCAATGATATGAATCCCTTTGGCTTTTAATGTATGATACACCCCAAAGTCTATTGGTTTAGGTAGCTCTACTCTTCACATTGTAAATGGTCTCCCTTTGTTATACTCTCAGGATTGTCTGCATGCTTTCCTCTCTGTACCCTAGACAAATGTTTGTGCCTCACAGTTTATACTTTGTTCTTCATAAGTAAATTTTAGGTGTGTAAAATGATGCTTTATGTTTGTCAGTATTACTTCCCAAGAGGTGAACTATGTAGTATCTGAGTTCTATAAAATGTTAATAGTTGCCTAAAGAAGCACTTGAATGATTAAAAAGCATAGGAGACATCAGGGTAAAAAGTTAAAGTAGCTCACACAACTAAAAAGCCTCAGGTATACATCATGGTATATGAGAACTTTTTATGTTTTCTCCATGTGTGAAATCACTGTAGTAGAAAATCTCATGAGGCACATTATAAAATCCTGGTATGACTTATGTGGTTATGTTAACTCAGGAGTTATATGAAAAAGTAGATATATCAAACACTAAAATTCTGCCCCAAAACCTTAGTAGTGAGTGAGATAAAGTACAGATACATAACTTTTAAAAGAGATAAAATTAATATTTATGAATTGATGCTATCACATTTTAGAGATAGTCTTTATAATATTGACCATCATGTGCAAGTCTTGAGACATTGTGGACAGATTTCTCTCTTAGCAGTGATGGTTAAATTTCTGATTGTTAATGCATCAGGAACAAGAAGTATGTTAAGGTTTAGATCTAATTAAACTTAGTGACAATAGCCTGCTTGCTCTGTGATGAGATGATGTATCTAAAGATTCAATGTCACAAGTCTTTTTACATTCAAAACTGTTGCTTTCTTTTCTTTTTGTTCTCCTAGAAAGTCCTTCACGTTGCTGCTGAGGAAATGACTCAGTGAATAAGACGACCTGTGTTCAAATCCCCAAAACTCATGTAAAAAGCTAAGGATGTTATCTGATGTCACTCTGTAGTTTCTTTGTGTGCACATGGAAACACACACACACACTCATAACACATACACACAATATGAATATTAAAATAAAGTATTTTGAAATTCCTTGAAGAAAAGAAAAAGAAAATCTAAATAAAATGATGCTTTTCTGGACAGATACTCATTACCAAAGCAAAATCAAGATCAGATAAACTATCTGAATAGTCCTATAGCCCCAGAGGAAATTAGAAGCACTAATAAAAGTCTCCCAACCAAAAGAAGCTCTGGGCCAGATGATTTTAGAGGCAGGTTTTCAAAGAAGAGTTAATGCCAATACTCCTCACACTATTTTCAAAGATGAGCTAATGCCAATACTCCTCACACCATCCAACAAAATAGAAACAAAAGGAACATTGTTAAATTCATCTATGAGGCCACAGTCACCCTGATACTTAAACAACACAAAGACTCAACAAAGAAAGAGAACTTTAGACTGATTTCCCTTATGAAAATTAATGCAAAAATACTCAACAAAACACTCACAAACTGAATACAGGAACACATCATAAAGATCATTCACCATGATCAAGTAGGCCTCATCCCAGGGATTCAGGGATGGTTNAATATATGAAAATCCATCAACATAATCCACCATATAAACAAACTAAAAGAAAAATGTTACATGACCATCTCATTAAATGCTGAAAAAGCCTTTGACAAAATCCAGTACCAGTTCATGTTAAAAGTATTAAAGAGATCAGGGATGCAAGGCACATACCTAAACATAATCAAAACAATATCCAGCGTGCCAATAGCTAACATCAAACCAAATGGAGAGAAACATAAAGCCATTTTACTAAAACCAGGGATAAGACAAGGCTGCTCGTTCTATCCCTGCCATATAGTACTTGAAGTTCTAATTAGAGTAACAACACAACTAAAGGAGATCAAGAGGATACAAATTAGAAAAGAATAACTAAAAGTATTTCTATTCACAGATGATATGATAGTATACATAATCAACCCCAAACATTCTACCAGAGAACTCCTACAGCTGATAAACACCTTCGGGAAAGTGGCTGGATATCAAATTAACTCAAAGAAATTAGTAGCCTTCCTCTACATGAGTCATAAATGGGCTGAGAAAGAAGTTAAAGAGACAATACCCTCTACAACAGCCACAAATAATATTAAATACCTTGGTGTGACTTTAATCAAGCAAGTGGAAGACCTGATATGACTTGATATGAATTTCAAGACTCTGAAGAAAGAAATTTAGGAAGATACCAGAAGATGGAAAGATCTCCCATGCTCATGGTTCAGTAAGATTAACAGTGAAAATGTCCATCTTCCCCAAAACAATTACAGATTCAATGCAGTCTCCATCAAAATTCCAACATAATTCTTTACAGATATTGAAAGAACAATTCTCAACTTCATATGAAAAGACAAAAAACCTAGGATAGCTAAAACGATCCTGAAAAATAGAAGAACTTCTGGAGGCATCGCCATCCCTGATTTCAAACTGTATTACAGAGCAATAGCAATAAAAACTGCATGGTATTGGTATATAAACAGAATGGTTGATCAATGGAATTAAACTGAACACCCAGAAATAAAATCATACACCCATAGACACTTTGACAAAGATTTTTGACAAAGAAGCCAAAAACATACAATGGGAAATAGAAAGCATCTTCAATAAATAGTTCTGGTCTAACTGGATATCTGCATGTAGAATTAAAATATATTCATATTTGTCACATTGCACAAAATTCAAGTCCAAATGGATTAAAGATCTCAAAACAAATCCAGAAAGACTAAATCTAACAAAACAGAAAGTTGAGAATTGCCTTGAATTCATCAGTACAGGAGACAACTTCCTGAATAGGACATCAATGGCTCAGGCACTAAGGTCATGATTTAATAAATAGGGCCTCATGAAACTGAAAAGCTTCTGCAAGTCAAATGACACTATTTTTAGAACAAAATGACAACCTACAGATTGGGATCTTCACTAACCGCACATCTGACAGAGGGCTAATATCCAAAATATATAAAGAACTCAATAAGTTAGACATCAACAATCCAAATAACCCAATTTAAAATATGCAGTACAGAGCTAAACAGAGAATTCTCAATAGAAATCTCTAATGACAGAGAAGCACCTAAAGAAATGTTCAACATTCGTATTCATTAGGGAAATGTACAACAAAATGACTCTGAGATTCCACCAGAATGGCTAGGATCAAAAACTCAAAGGAAAGCACAGGCTGGTGAGGAACACTCCTCCACTGCTGGTGTGAGTATAAACTTGTACAACCACTGTGGAAATTAATTTGTCAGTCTTTTACAAAATGGAAGTATTTCTACCTCAAGATCCAGCTATACCACTCCTGGGTTATGCCCAAAAGATACCCCACTCTACCACAGAGACTCTTGCTCACTTAAGTTCACAGCAGCTTTATTTGTAATAGCCAGAAACTGGAAACAACATAGATGTTCCTCAACTGAAGATGAATAATGAAAATGTAAACAATAGAGTACTACTCAGCCATTAAAAACAAGGACATCATGCATTTTGCAGGCAAATGGATGGACTGGAAAATATTATCCTGAGTGAGGTAACACAGACCGAAAAGTACTTGTCTGCCATGTACTCACTGATAGGTGGATACTAGCGATAATGTACATTATGACCATGCTATAATCAACAGACCCAAAGAAGCCAAATAAAAAGGAGATCCCAAGGGAGGATGGTTGAATCTTTCTCAGAAGGGGACACAAAATAGATATCATAGGTTGTTGGAAGGAGAGAAATGGGTAGAAGATGGGATGGGGAGGGAATTTGGGGGATAATGTGTAGGGAGAGCAGGTGAAAGAGAAGGGAGACCAGCTTTGGGGTGGTCAGTCTCTAGGATGTGCTAGAGGCCTGGGTTGGGGGGAGGTCCCAGAGGGTCTATGGGGGTGATTCTAGCTGAGACTTCTGGCAGTGGGGGCTATGAAGTATACGAACCACTTCTTGCAGCTAGGCAGGACACTCAATGGAAGATACTAACCCACCCATAAAACCTTCAGCCCAAAATGTGTCCTGCCTACAAGCTGTGCAGGGACAAAGATAGAGAATAAAGTCTGAAGGAGTGACCAACCAATGACTGTCCCAAATTGAGATCCATCTCATGGGCAGGAACCAATTCTTGATATTATTAATCATACTCTGTTATGCTTACAGACAGGAACCTAGCATAACTGTCCCTTGAGAGGCTCCACCTAGCAGCCAATGGAAAGAGATACAGAGATTCACATCTAAACATTGGATGGAGGTGGATGAGTCTTCCTGAAGAATTGGAAGAAGGATTGAGGGACCCAAAGAGGACAGGAACACCATAGGAAGATCAACAGAGTCAACTAACCTGGATCCTTGAGGGTTCTCAGGTAGTGACTCACCAGCCAAAGACTGAGCATGAGCTGGACCTTGGTCCCCTGCATGTGTGCAGCAGATGAGTAGTTTGGTCTTATGTGGGTCCCCAACAACTGGAGTAGGGGCTGTCCCTGAGCCTGTTGCCTATCTGTGTGTAGATCTGGCACCCCTAAATATATAATGTTGCCTGGCCTCAGTGAGAAAGGATGTTCCTAGTCCCACAGTGACTTGATTGTGTGTGTGTGTGTGTGGGGGGGTTGTCAGTTGGGAGGTGATACCCAGAGGGGGCTCCCTCTTCTTGAAAGAGAAGGGGAAGTTGGAATGAGGGGAATACTTACATGAGGGGGGTACTGAGAGGAGAGGAGAGGCTGATATTGGGATGTAAACTGAATAAATATATAAATTAAAGAAATGGAAAAATACCAAGTTGACAGAAACTATTTTCCAAGGCAATAATTATCTGGTTGTTTTTGTTTTGAACTCCCCAAGTGTTTATAGTGTACTGAAACAACCAAGAGAAATCCAGCTATTTATCATCACATTGTAACTTCATAATTTGATTATTACTTATACTATGTAAACTATCCACAAGACAGTTTTATAGTTAGCATAGTGGGTGAAAGCAAATAAAAAATAAGTCAATATCAGAAAAGAACTCTAAAATGCATTGTCCTTTATGAAACAGTAAATGAATGGACTGATATGGTCTTATATTTACCTCAGTGAATTTTTGAATGAATCAAAACTCAAATCTTTAAAAACCAAATTCTCAAAACTAGAATGGAGCAGTAAAATCAATTGAGTATATAGATTCAGACACTAACGACTGTAATTATAACTCTGAAACAAATTTGTATGACAGCAATAACTTATAGTCATTGTAACCAGGAATAAATTTAAGTGATAAAAAACTCCAAGTGGGAGTGGGTGGGTTAGTGAGCAGGGGGAGGGGGATGGGATAAGGGTTTTCAGAGAGGAAATGAGGAAAGGGGATAACATTTAAAATGCAAATAAAAAATATCTAATAAAAAAATAAAAATCAAAAACAATCAAAAAACCCCAAGAAACAAAACAAACAAACAAAAACAAACCAAAAAAACTCCAAAGCACAAAAGAAAATGCCACTCTTTGAAGGTGATATGTTTGGACACATGCAGTAGCCAATATGATATATTAAGAGTATATTAGAACTGATAAAAGAATTTAGCTCTTGCATAAGACTAGAGATCAATAGCAAAACATCAGTAACCTTTGTTTCCTCTGGCAGTCTTATACTGTATACTGTGGAACACTGTGTACCATTGGTGCAAATATTTATGCAAATAGGGAACTCTGAACCTTTTGGCAATGCCTTCAAATACTTTTACTTAAGAAAAATGTCATCTCATGTAAACCCATGAGTAAACAAATATTTTCTTACACTGGATCTTGTTATGAAATTCTTCGGTTGCAAACTTAAAAACAAATAAAGTTGTGAAAGGGAAGGAGGAAGGAGGGAGCAAATTAAACCAAGGCTGTCTAACAGTGTCTTAGGGAATGGTGCTATTTTGTATTCACCTAACATAATAAAAAGTACACATATATATTATTTATTTTGTTTTAGAAAATTTTAATAAATGCATCTTTCACAAAAATATAAAACATGAAACTTTTGTATATTAATCACAGTAAATGAAGTATAATGGATATTACATTAAGAATCACCATTTAATTGATTATTTATTTATTTATTTATTTATATTTTAATTGTTGCTCCAATTCCCTGTTTTCCCTGCACAAACTTCCATCCCATCCCTCCTTTCCCCTGCCTCTTTGAGGGTGCATCCCACCCACTCACTCTTGCCTCACTTCCCTAATACCCCCCTTCTGTGATAGCCAGAAGCTGAAAATAACCCAGATGTCCCACAAGAGAAGAATGGATACAGAAAATGTGGTTCATTTACACAGTGGAATACTACTCAGCTATTTAGAACGAGGACATCATGAGTTTTGCACGCAAATGGAGGGAATTAGAAAGTATCTTCCTGAGTGAAGTAACTCAGGCCCAAAAGGATGATGTATTAGTGAGTACCATGTACTCACTAATAAGTGGATATTAGCCAAAAAGTACAGAATACCTAGGACACAACCCACAGGACTCAAGAAGGCTAAAAAGTTGAAAATCCCAAGTGAGGAAGCCTAAATACCACTTGGGAGGGAGAAGAAAGCAGTCATGGGGGCTTGGGGGGGAGCAGAGAGAGGCAGGGATCTGAGTAGGAGAGATGACATGGAGGGGAGGGGGACAGGAATCAGGACTGAAGCCCTGAGGGCCAGCAGAAAGAACAGAAACAGGTAACCTTAGGAAGTGGGAACTGGGGGGGTGGAGACACTCTAGAATGCAGGAGAGACCTGGGAGGTGAGAGACTCTCAGGACTCAAAGGGAGGGGTCTTGGATAAAGTGCACTGCAGTGGGGAGGGAGAACTTGTAGAGTCCACCTCCAGTGGAGGGACAGGGCATCAAGTGGGGGGATGGGGTTAGCATCCTACAGTTCAAAGCTCTGACCCAGAATTGTTCCTGTCTGAAGGAACTGCAGGAACAAAAATGGAGAAGAGCATGAGAGAAAGGAGGTCCAGTGATAGGCCCATATTGGGATCCAGCTCAAGCAGAGGCCCTGGGGTCCTGACACTGTTACTGATGCTGTGGTGTGCTTGCAGACAGGAACCTAGCATGGATGCCCTCTGAGAAATCCAACAAGCAGCTGAAAGAGTCAGATGCAAATACCCAAGGGAGAGACAAAGTGTGGAGCAGAGACTCAAGGAAAGGACATCAAGAGACTGCCCCACCTGGGGATCCATCCCATATATATAGTAACCAAAACCAGACACTATTGTGGATGCCAATAAGTGCTTGCTGATAGGAGCATGATATAGATGTCTCCTAAGAGGCTCTACCAGTGCCTGACAAAGTCAGAGGTGGATGATCTCTGCTAACTATTAGACTGAGCACAGGGTCTCCAATGGAGGAGCTAGAGAAAGGACCCAAGAACCTGAAGGGGTTTGCAACTCCATAGGAGGAACAATATGAGCCAACCAGCACCTCCAAAGCTCCCAGGGACTAAACTACCAACTAAAGAGTACACATGGAGGGACCCATGACTCCAGTTGCATATGTACCAGAGAATGGCCTTTTTGGTCATCAATGGGAGGAGAGGCCCTTGGTCCTGTGAAAATTCAATGCGCCAGTATAGGAGAATGCCATGATCAGGAAGCAAGATTGGGTAGGTTGGTGAACAGGGGAGAGGGGAGAAGATAGAGGGATTTTAGAGGGGAAACCAGGATCGGAGATAACATTTGAAGTGTAAATAAAGAAAATATCTAATAAAAAACAAATAAACAAAAAAGAAGGAAGATTCTCTCTTCTTTGCTTGCTTACCTTGTGGGACTGAGCAACTGCTAGATCCTTAGATTTCCATTCACAGCTGCTGTTAACCATTGTTGGGGAGTTGGACTACAGACTGTAAGTCATCAACAAATTCCCTTGCTATATAGAGACTACCCATAAGTTCTGTGATTCTAGAGAACCCTTACTAATACAGTGCCCAAGAGTGGTATAGCTGGTTCTTCATGTAGATCTATTAACAATTTTCTGAGGACTCTTCAGACTGATTAACATAGTAAAAATGGCAATCCTACCGAAAGCAATCTACAGATTCAATACAATCCCCATAAAAATCCCAAAACAATTCTTCAAAGATATGGAAAGAGCAATTCCCAATTTCATCTGGAAAAACAAATAATCCAGAATAGCAAAAACAATTCTTAACAATAAAATAACTTCTGGGGAAATCACTATCCCTGACCTCAAGCTATATTACAGAGCAATAGTGATAAAAACAGTATGGCATTGGTACAGAGACAGACAGGTTGATCAATGGAATAGAAATGAAGCCCCAGAAATGAACCCACACAGTTACAGACACTTGATCTTTTACAAAGATGCAAAAAAAAAAAAAAATTAGAGAAAGAGCATCTTCAATAAATGGTGCTGGTCTAACTGGCTGTCTGTATGTAAAGAAATGAAAATAGATCCATATTTTTCACCTTGCACAAAGCTCAAATCCAAGTGGATCAAGGACCTCAACATAAAACCAGATACACTGAATCCAATAGAAGAGAAAGTGATAAAAAGCCTCAAACTCATTGGCACAGGGCTGAAATTTCCTAAACAGAACTCCAATAGTTTATGCTCTAAGATCAAGAATTGATAAATGGTCCCTCATGAAACTAGAAAACTTCTGTAAGGCAAAGGACATAGTCAATAGGACAGACCGGCAACCTACCGATTGGGAAAAATACTTCACTAACCCCACATCCAATAGAAGGCTAATATCCAAAACACATAAAGAACTCAGGAAGCTAACCACCAAAACACCAAACAACCTAATAAAAAATGGGGTATAGAACTAAACACAATTCACTTAAAGAAATGGTCAAAATCCTTAGTGATTAGGAAAATGTAAATTAAAACAACCTTGAGATTTTCACCTCACACCAATCAGAATGACCAGTATCAAAAACTCAAGTGACAGCACATGCTGTCTAGGATATGGAGAAAGAGAAACACTCCTGCATTTGTGCTGGGATTGCAAACTAGTACATCCACTCAGGAAGTCAATCTGAAGATTCCTCAGAAAACTGGGTTTAAAATTTTGAGATTGGGCTGGTGAGATGGCTCAGTGTGTAAGAGCACCCGAGTGCTCTTCTGAAGGTCTGGAGTTCAAATCCCAGCAACCACATGGTGGCTCATAACCATCCGTAACAAGATCTGATGCCCTCTTCTGGAGTGTCTGAAGACAGCTAC
>NC_034594.1:44629561-44632002 GCF_900095145.1 Mus pahari
ATTAAAAAAAAAAAAGTTTTGAGATCAGTGGGTGGCACCATCCCTCAACCAGGGGCCATGCCTATCTATAGGTTCCATCTCCCCTTTGTTGAGTATTTCAGCTAATGTCATCTCTGTTGGGTCTTGGGAACCTCTTGCTTCCTGGAATTTGGGACTTTATAATGGCTACTTTCAATTTCCCATCCCCCTCTGTTACACACCTCCATTAAATTTACTGACCCTCTGTACTTCTCTCCTATCCCTTCCAATATCTGATTCTGCTATCTCTTTTTTCTCCCCTTCCTCTCTCCCTGTCAGGTCCTTCCATCCCTCTACCTCCTGTGATCATTTTGTTCCATGTTCTGTGTAGGATTGAAGCTTCTATACTTTGGTCTTCCTTCTTAAGCTCCATATGTTCTTTTGGGTTGTATTGTGGGCATTCTGAGCTATTGGGCTAATATCCACTTATCACTGAATACATACCATGTGTGTTCTTTTGTGTCGGTGTTACCTGGCTCGGGATGATATTTTCTCAGTCCATTGATTTGCCTGCAAATTTCATGAACTCTTTGTTTAATAGTTGAGTAGTACTCCACTGTGTAAATGTACCTACTACATTTTCTGTATCCATTCTTCCCTTGTGGGACATCTGGGTTGTTTCCAGCTTCTGGCTAGTATAAATATAGCTTCTATGAATATAGTGAAGCAGGTGTCCTTGTTATATGTTGGAGCATCTTTTGAGTATATTCCCAGGAATGTATATGCCCTGGGTCCTCAGTTAGAACAATTTCCAATTTTCTGAGGAAGACTTAGAGAGGAAACAAATAAATCCCTTAAAGAACTACAGGAAAACACAACCAAAGAGTTAAAGGAATTGAACAAAATGTCCAGGATCTAAAAATGGAAATAGAAACAGTAAAGAAATCATAAAGGGAGACAACTCTGGAGATGGAAAATCTAGGAAAAAGATCAGGAGTCATAAATGCAAGCATCACCAGCAGAATACAAGAAATAGAAGAGAGAATCTCAGGTGTAGAAGATACCAAAGAAAATATTGACACAACCGTCAAAAAAAAATGCAAAATGCAAAAAACTCCTAACCTGAAACTCGAAATCCAGGACACAATGAGAAGAAAAAAAACCTAAGAATAATAAGTAAAGAAGAAAGCGAAGATTCCCAACTCAAAGGGTCAGTAAACATTTACAACAAAATTATAGAAGAAAATGTCCCTACTGGAAAAAAAAATATAAGAAGTTTACAGGACACCAAATAGACTGGACCAGAAAAGAAGTTCCTGTGTCACATAACAATCAAAACACCAAATTCACAGAATAATGGAAGAATATTAAAAGCTGTAAGGGAAAAAGGTCAAGCAATATATAAAGGCAGGCCTATTGGAATTACACCAGACTTCTCAACAGAGACTCTAAAAGCCAGAAGATCTGGGGCAGATGTTATACAGACCCTAGGAGAATAAAAATGCCAGCTCAGGCTACTATACCCAGAAAATCTCTCCTTGCCATAGGGAGAAACCAAGATATTCAATGACAAAACCAAATTTCACAGTATCTTTCCACTAAACCAGCCCTATAGAGGATAATAGAAGGAAAACTCTAACACAAGAAGGGAAACTATACCCAAGAGAAAGCAAGAAATTAATCTTTTCACAACAAACCCAAAAGAAGAGAACCACACAAGCATAATTCCACCTCTAATAATAAAAAATAAAAGGAATCCAAACGTGCACAGGACCTGAGATAGCACTAGGGAAGCAGAAAAACAGCCTGACCAGGGGCACAAGTCCCTTCTGCTCTGCGCCAGCACTGGGTCACCTAGGGCACAGAGTTAGCGGACACCCCCACGGTCCCTAGAGGACTGCCCACACGATTTTAGGATCACTGGGGAGGCAGCTGAGCGCTCCAGAAGACTCTCCACACCACAGGTCCTTGGGATCACAGGTGAGTGGAACACAATGAACTCCAGAGAATCCAGGTGGGGCTTGTGCCAGCAGGAACAGGGACAAGGGAACACCACCTTCCCAGAGGCGGGGTTCCGGTCAGGTTGGGGCCACCCCTGCCATCTTTCTTTGTAACCCTAGCAGAAGCAGCAGAGCACTCTGGAGGATGCTCCACACCACAGGTCCTTGGGATCACAGGAGGAGAGTCAGCCTACCAGGAGGGCTCTGACCCCAGGACTCAGAGGGGGATCAGAGATCCAGACTTCTGGACACCTGCCTTGCAAGAGGAGAGATTGCCTGCAGAGAGTGCTCTGACCACCAGGATGCAGGGGAGAGTTGGATTCCCAGGAGTGCTGACAGGGGCTAACAGAATCACAGGAGGAACAAACTCCAGCCAGAGACAGCTTGAACATTAACACCAGAGATTTCCAGATGGCGAAAGGCAAACATAAGAATCTTACTAACAGAAACCAAGAACACTGGTCATCATCAGAACCCAGTATG
>NC_034594.1:44635851-44648553 GCF_900095145.1 Mus pahari
CTTGCTGAAAGGACACTGATATAGCTATCTCTTGTGAGGCTATGCCAGTGCCTGGCAAATATAGAAGTGGATGCCACAGTCATCTATAGGATAGAAAACAGAGACCCCAGTGGAGGAGCTAGAGAAATTACCCAAGGAGCTGAAGGGGTCTGCAACTCTCTAGGTGGAACAACAATATGAACTAACCAGTACCCCCTGAGTTTGTGTCTCTAGCTGCATATGTAACAGAAGATGGCCTAATTGGCCATCATTGAGAAGAGAGGCCCCTTGGTCTTGCAAACTTTATATGCCCCATACAGGGGAACGCCAGTGCCAAGAAGTAGGAGTGAGTGAGCAGGGGAGCAGGGTGGAGGGGGAGGGTATAGGGGTCATTTACATTTGAAATGTAATGAAGAAAATATCTAATAAAATAATTTAAAAAATAACAGGAAACAACAATCATTATTCCTTGATATCTCTTAATATCAATGAACTCAATTCCCCAATAAAAAGACATAGACTAACAGACTGGATATGTAAATAGGACCCAGCATTTTACTGCATACAGGAAATGCACCTCCGTGAAAGACAGACACTACCTCAGGGTAAAGTGCTGGAAAAAATTTCCCAAGCAAATGGTCCCAAGAAACAAGTTGGAGTAGCCATTCTAATATTAAATAAAGTTGACTTTCAACCAAAAGTTATCAAAAAAGATGAGGCAGGACACTTCATCCTCATCAAAGGAAATGTCTACCAAAATGAACTCTCACTTCTCAACATCTATGTCCTAAATGCAAAGGCATCACATTTTTAAAAGAAACGTTGATAAAGCTCGAAACACACATTGATCCTCACACAATAATAGTAGGAGATTTCAACACCCCACTCTCACCAATGGACAGATCATGGAAACAGAAACTAAATGCAGTGAAACTAACAGAGGTTATGAACCAAGTGGGTTTAACAGTTATCTGCAGAACATTTCACCCTAAAATAAAAGAATATGCCTTCTCAGCACCTCATTGTACCTTCTCCAAAATTGACCATATAATCNGNNACAAAACAAGCCTCAACAGATACAAGAAGATTGAATTAATTCCATGCATCCTATCAGATGAATTAAATATTAAATGAAGTAATGTAGCTTGGGCTAACAATTCTCCTCACAAAAGCCATATACTATACAACAAAACCTCTAGTACCATGCATGAAAATCGTCCACTTGAACTTTTTGACTAAAGTGTACAAAACCATTCAGGCTGATACTTTTGCCCATGACTACTGCTTAGAGGTTGAAAGTGAGTCCCTATATGAAGATACTTCACACATTGGACGTAGGACTCAGATGATTTGCACTGAATCCAACCTGAAAGCCTCTTTCTTACAGTCAAGATTTCATAATACTAGAATGACCTATGCATGCTTGCATAAATAAGATCTGAAAACTAATAATGTGAAAAGACATGCAACGGCAGAAAAGAAACACAAACTCACATGGTCCAGGCACTAAACAAAGCACTGAAGGCAATGAGTGACTACAGAGAGAGAGAGAGAGAGAGAGAGAGAGAGAGAGAGAGAGAGAGAGAGAGAGAGAACAAGCACATGAGTCTCTTCCAGGGATGAAACCTATAATTGGTTATCCAATACAAAGTGTTCTGGACTGAAATAATATATACATGAAACCATACTAAATGGACTCTGCATGTTGTTTCTGTTCGTTTAAGCATATGCATGTGATAATCATTAAAAAGAGGTCATTAGTTTGAGAGGGAGTAGGGTGTATGGGAATATTTGGAGAGAGGAAAAGTAAAAGGAGAGGTAATGTTTATGGGGGTCTCATTTCCACACAAAGAACTACAGGCAAGAAATTACTGCTTGAATAAGTATAATTAGGCTCTTCCAGGAATAAAGCCCTTATTGGTTTCAACAAAAGGTAATCAACCATGAAACCACATACATACAAACAACAATAATGAACTTAATATATTATATTTATATATTTGTGAACATGTATATATGTAAACATTTAAAAATGGTTATCAATTTGAGAGGTTGGGCATGAGAGAGGTTAGAGGGAGCTTATGGAGGATGGAGGGAGGAAACAGAGGGAGGAAGTGATGTAATTCAGGGTTTTTTTCCCAATTTTTTATTAGGTATTTACTTCATTTACATTTCAGATGCTATCCCCAAAGTCTCCTATACCCTCCCCTGCTGCTCCCCTACCCATCCACTCCCATTTCTTGGGTAATTCAGTTTTAATGAAAGCATTCAAAAAGAGACTAAATCACCCATGATAAAAAAAATGTAATAAGAAAAAGAAAAAAGAAAGAAAAAGAAATAATACAAACATTAACAAAAAGTTGCATAATTTTTTTCCCTTGGAATTTTTCATCCAATACTGCAGAAACATTAAAAGTAACATTATGATATTTTGATAATCATCAGATTTTGATAAGAGCATTTTAATACTATCATTTTACTTATGAACTTAATCTTTGAAGTTCAAAACATTTTGCCAGAAATTCTATCTGTGCGTGAATTTTCATCCTGTTTAAAAATCTGAAAATCAGGGAAATAGAGGAATGGTTCAATAGTTGAGAGTATAGGATGATCTTTGAGAGAATCTGCATTTGCATTATAGCATCCATATGGTCCAGTTCCATGAAATATGACACCTTCTTTGGCCTCTTTGTACTCTTTGTACACACATTTAATACACAGGTACATGCGGACAGAAAACCCATTGAAGTCATTTGAAAAGGTATGGACCCTAGGGACTCATGTGCTTGGATCCTAGGTCCTTGGGGAATGGCACTGTTAGGAGGTGTGGCCTTGTTGGAGGAAATGTGTAGAAACTTAAGGGTTCTGTAGAAAGTCGGTTGGATGGTATTTTGCTGGGGCAAACACATGACGAATGTTTAGCTGAAGTGGACACAGGAGAGTGGATTTTCTGCTAAAGTAAGAAAGAGAAAGGACACAAGATGAAGGGTTCTTTTCTAACAACACACATGTATGTTATGGTCTGTCTTACCTTGCATAGTTGAGCTGGATTTGTCGGGACTCCATAGTAAGAAATTCATTATAAAACTTCTGGTAGTGTGTTGCAGGTTCTTGCCACTTCTGTGGACTAGGGCTGATTGGCAGAGTGATGTCAGCTGAGAGAGATGAATGTGCTGAGCCAAGACCCATGGAGACCATGTGATGTTTGTCGGGCATAAACAGGGTTCCACGGACAGCGATGGAGGCTGTGCTTGGCTTACTTACACAGCTAGCTGTGCATCCATTATAGATCTCTCTTCTTCACTGATCTTTGCTTCCCCGAGAGAGGCACATCGGAACTTCTGGTGTTTCATCTGGTCCCTTATGCTGACTAGAGCTGAGGCTGAGGCCTGGCTATCTTGGCTAGGTTCTGTCAGCACTGTTGTTATTCTGACTCTGCTGAACTTAACTGCGGGTGTATCCATGAAGAGTTTGCAAGTGGATCGAGCTGCACTGCTAACCTGTGAACTGAACTGCTGATTTCCAGACAACACAGATTTGGGTTGCTCCAAAGAACCTTTCTAAACAGGTCCACTCCTCCCCCCTTTGCATCCTTTCTTTACCACTGCCTCTGGTGGGTGGTAGGCTAAAAGGGAGGTTAAAGCATTTAAGAACAATCATTGAGTTTTTAATCACAATTGCTCTGTAGTACAGCTTGAGCTCAGGCCTGGTGATTCCCCCAGAGATTCTTTTATCACTGAGAAGAGTTTTTGCTATCCTAGGTTTTTTGTTATTCCAGATGAATTTGCAAATTGCCCTTTCTAAGTCCTTGAAGAATTGAGTTGGAATTTTGATAGGGATTGCATTGAATCTGTAGATTGCTTTAGGCAAGATAGCCATTTTCACTATATTAATCCTGCCAATCCATGAGCATGGGAGATCTTTCCATCTTCTGAGATCTTTGATTTCTTTCTTCAGAGACATGAAGGTCTTATCAAACAGATCTTTCACCTCCTTAGAGTCACACGAAGGTATTTTATAATTTTTGTGACTATTGTGAAGAGTGTTGTTTCCTTAATTTCTTTCTCATCCTGTTTATCCTTTGTGTAGAAAAAGGCCACTGATTTGTTTGAGTTAATTTTATATCCAGCTACTTCACTGAAGCTGTTTATCAGGTTTAGGGGTTTTCTGGTGGAATTTTTAGGGTCACTTATATATACTATCATATCATCTGCAATTAGTGATATTTTGACTTCTTCCTTTCCAATTTGGATCCCCTTGACCTCCTTTTGTTGTCTAATTNCTCTGGCTAAGACTTCAAGTACTATATTNAATAGGTAGGGAGAAAGTGGGCAGCTTTGTCTAGTCCCTGATTTTAGTGGGATTGCTTCCAGTTTTTCTCCATTTACTTTGATGCTAGCTATTGGTTTTCTGTAGATTGCTTTTATTATGTTTAGGTATGGGCCTTGAATTCCTGATCTTTCCAAGACTTTTATCATGAATGGGTGTTGGATTTTGTCAAATGCTTTCTTTGCATCTAACAAGATGATCACATGATTTTTGTGTTTGAGTTTGTTTATATAGTGGATTACATTGATGGATTTCCGAACATTAAACCATCTGTGCATCCCTGGAATGAAGCCTACTTGGTCATGATGGATGACTGTTTTGATATGTTCTTGGATTGTACTGGTATCGCGACAGTCAGGTAGACCAATGGAATAGAATTGAAGACCCTGAAATGAACCCACACACCTATGGTCACTTGATCTTTGACAAGGGAGCTAAAACCATCCAGTGGAAAAAAGAGAGCATTTTCAACAAATGGTGCTGGCACAACTGGTGGTTATCATGTAGAAGANTGAGAATNGATCCATTCTTATCTCCTTGTACTAAGGTCAAGTCTAAGTGGATCAACAAACTCTACATAAAACCAGAGACACTGAAGCTTATAGAGGAGAGGAGAAAGTGGAGAAAAGCCTCAAAGATATGGGCACAGGGGAAAAATTCCTGAATAGAACAGCAATGGTTTGTGCTGTAAGATTGAGATTGACAAATGGGACCTCATAAAATTGCAAAGCTTCAGTAAGGCAAAAGACACTGTCAGTAAGACAAAGGCCACTAACAGATTGGGAAAGGATCTTTACTAATCCTAAATCAGATAGGGGACTAATATCATATATATATAAAGAACTCAAGAAGATAGACTCCAGAAAATCAAATAACCCCATTAAAAAATGGGGTACAGAGCTAAACAAAGAATTCTCAACTGAGGAACATCGAATGGCTGAGAAGCACCTCAAAAAATGTTCACCATCCTTAATCATCAGGGAAATGCAAATCAAAACCATTGCCATCTCACACCTGTCAGAATGGCTAAAATAAAAAACTTAAGGTGATAGCAGATGCTGGCATGTATGTGGAGAAACAGGAACACTTCTCCATTTTGGTGGTATTGCAAGCTGGTACAACCACTCTGGTAATTGGACATAGTACTACCGGAGGCTCCAGCAATGCCTCTCCTAGGCATATATCCAGAAGATGTTCCAACTGGTAATAAGAACACATGCTCCACTATGTTCATAATGTTATAATATCCAGAAGCTGGAAAGAACCTAGATGTCCCTCAACAGAGGAATGGATACAGAAAATGTGGTACATTAACACAATGGAGTACTACTCAGCTATTAAAAACATGATTTTATTAAATTCCTCGGCAAATGGATGTATTTGAAGGGTATCTTCCTGAGTGAGGTAACCCAGTCACAAAAGAACTCACATGATATGCACTCACTGNTAAGTGGGTATTAGTCTAGAAACTTAGAATACCCAAGATACAATTTGCAAAACACATGAAACTCAAGAACAAAGACCAAAGTTTGGATACTTCACCCCTTCTTAGAATTAGGAACAAAACACCTATGGAAGGAGTTACAGAGACAAAGTTTGGAGCTGAGACAAAAGGATGGACCATCCAGAAACTGCCCCCCCAAGGGTCCATCCCATAATCAGTCACCAAATGCAGACACTATTGCATATGCCAGCAAGATTTTGTTCAAAGGACCCTGATATAGCTGTCTCTTGTGAGGCTGTGACAGTGCCTTGCAAACACAGAAGTGGATGCTCACAGTCAGCTATTGGATGGAACACAGGGCCCCCAATGGAGTAACTATAGAAAGTACCCAAGGAGCTGATGGGGTCTGACACCCTATAGGAGGAACAACAATATGAGCTAACTAGTACCCCCAGAGCTCATGTCTCTAGCTGCATATGTAGTAGAAGATGGCCTAGTCAGCCATCATCGGGAAGAGATGCCCCTTGGGCTTGCAAACTTTATATGGCCCAGTACAGGGGAACACCAGGGTCAAGAAGTGGGAGTGGGTTGGTAGTGGAGCAGCAGGGTGGAGGGTTTAGGGGACTTTCGGGATAGCATTTGAAATATAACTGAAGTAAATATCTAATAAAAATTAGGAAAAAAGAACAATCATTAAAAATAGGTTTTGAAAAAATTAAAGTTATAATGTATCACTGTGGAAGCGGGCTTTTCGGTCTCCTATTCTCAAGCTAGACCCAATGTGTCACAGTGTCTCCTTCTGCTGCTTCCAGATCAAGATATAGAACTCTCTAGCTCCAGGCCTGCCTGCATGCTGCTATGCTTCTTGCCATGATGACAATGGACTAAACTCTAAAACTATAAGCCAACTCAAAACTAAATGTTTTCTTTTATAAGAGTTGGCATGGTCATGGTACCTGTTTACAGCAACAAAGCTTTAAGATACCCATCTACATAAAATAAAAATAAATAAAATCTTTTCCCCTCATTTTCTTGAAAATAAATGCTCTTTGTATACAATGTATCTTGATTACCATTTCTCCTCCTTCTACTTTCCCCAGTTCGACCTCCCATCCCCTTCCATCTGGATCCATCCCCTTTCTGTCTCTTATTGATAAAGAACAGCCTTTAAAAGATAACAAGATAATAAATAAAGTGTACTAAGAGAAAACAAAACCCATCTCACTGAAGTTGGGCAAGGCAGACTAACAGAAGGAGAAGAGCCAACAAAGGCACAAGAATCAGAGACCCACTCATTTGCACACTCAGGAATTCCATCAAAAACACTAAACTGGGATCCATGATATATGTGCAGAGGATCTGGGGCAGACCCACACAGGTCCTGTGCCTTCTGCTTCATTTTCTTTGCATTCAAATGAGCTTTGCCAACTTGACTTAGAGGGCCCAAATATTTCTCTTAAATAAAGTAGTTATAAGATGATTCTTAATAATATTCTGCTGTATTCATAGATCTGCCCTTTGTTCAGCGTTCATCAGAGAGGCTACCTCCTGCAACAGATGAGAACCAATACAAAAACACGAAGTCAGACATCTCTCTCTCACACACACACACATACACACACACACACACACCACAAAGAGAGAGAGAGACAGTCAGAGAAACAGAAAGTCAGAGAGAGACAAAAACACAGAGAGAGACCCTGGAACACTCACCTCTTAACAGGATGTTTCCATCAAATCTCTTTCCCCAGAGCTCAGGAAACACCTTAGAAGAGGGGGAGGCTATTGGATGGAACACAGAGCCCCCAGTGGAGGAGCTAGAGAATGTACCCAAGGAGCTGAAGGGGTCTGCAACCCTATAGGTGGAACAACAATATGAAGTAACCAGTACCCCCAGAGCTCGTGTCTCTAGCTGCATATGTAGCAGAAGGTGGCCTAATCAGCCATCATTGGGAAGAGAGGCCCCTTGGTCTTGCAAACTTTATATGACTCAGCACAGGGGAACACCAGGGCCAAGAAGTGGGAGTGGGTGGGTAGGGGAGTGGGGGCAGGGTATAGGGGACTCTGGGGATAGCATTTGAAATGTAAATAAAGTAAATACCTAATAAAATTGGGGGGGGGGAAGAGCTAGAGGGGACTGAGCACTCTAGGAGAACAAATCCCCCTCTTTTTAAAGTCAATTCTGCTTAAAGGCACAGATCTCATGCATCTACAGATTATTTGAAATTTGCTTATTTTCTATTCATTATTTTATTTTTCCTTATTTTCTATTTATGCCTTTATTATTGTAAATAGTTTGGTCCTTTCTACTCTTCAGTTGATTTCCTACCCACTTCTTCTGCTAGTATGTTTTATATTTCTATTCTGGCGTTTCTGGGTTCTTCCTTTTTTTCTTTTAGATTAATTTTATGTATATGAGTACACCATTGCTCTCTTCAGACACACCAGAAGAGAGCATCGGATCCCATTACAGATGGTTGTGAGTCACTATTTGGTTGCTGGGAGTTGAACTCAGGGTCTCTGGAAGAGCAGTTGGTGCTCTTAACCGCTGAGTCATCTCTCCAGCCCCAATTCTGGGTTTTTCTTGTCCCTCATTTTCAGATACAGGTTGGATTGAGTTCACTGAATATTTTTCTAGGCATCATTCCAGTGTTATCATTTTTGTAGCCATACTTACTCTTTTTGTTCCGACTCCATTGCCAAGCGTTTGGGTTAGCATAGATTCTCTGCTGGCCTCTGAGTAGATTGACCTTGCTTCTGTTTTCTGTTTATATGACTGATGCTTACTTTTCAAACCAGTGCAATGTCTACTTCCTTTTGCTATTTTGCCTTTATCTTCAGCACTGCTACTTCAAAAAGCTTTCAGTACCAGACTCCTGAGGCAAGAGAACAAAAAGCAATGTAAAAATCCTAGTACTCTCTTCTCCAGGCTTTGTAGCAAATGTAAAGGAAGCGGAATTTTGACTGAGGAAGAGCTAGAATTCTGGTCAGGACTTTGCTTCATGTCATGTTGTTGAATGCAGCATTTGGAGGTTACACATATCTTAAAATCTACAGTGGTTAAACATGTACTTCTCATTTCTAATTGTTGGGAAATGAAGGCAGTATGGCAAGCCCACACCCTATCCATCCAGGGGCTGTGCAAACATTAAATATCCAGCTTCAGGTGCAGACTGTTGAATAGCATATATGTAGACCATTTCTGTTCCTATTGTTCAGTGATCTGAAACCAAGTTGTTCCTGCAGTCTTTTCCAGCTGCTTTGTGATACCAGCTTGTTTCAGTGCTTCAATGAAAGCCTAGAGAAATTTAGAGGTTTTTATATATATGTTTTAAATTGTTAATAGTTGCATGTTCAAGAGATTTATATAAAGTTGCTTTAAAGGTTGCTACCTATCATGTTCTATTGGAGTCGAAGCCTGTGGACTTTTCTATCAAACATACTGAGGGAACACATGTGATACATGGCAAGAAAGCTGGAGAAGATTGAATGTTTAGAGTGGATGACACCCATTCTGTGCTAGCCAAATGAGTATATTAAAAATCAATCTGGGGGTTTCTACTCCACCTCAGATCATTCAGTTCCCAGATACTAGAAACAAAACTTTTATATCCATAGTAAATTATAAACACTGAGTGTATATGAGTATAAATTGCCAAAGAAAAAGAAAAGGCCATAAGTGCTATAGAAATTAGAAATAACAACACACTCTGTTCTTTCTAGTGCCTTAGAAACAGACTACTGCATGAGACTTATTCCTTCCACTCCTGTAAGTCGCNGTCTCTCCTGGGCACTTGTGTTTCTTCTTCCTGCTTTATTTTCCCTTTCCACTAAAATATCCTTGAAGCTCTACTTTTATCTTGAGATATGTTTTTATTCCAAGACTTAGATATTATGTCTACACATATAAAAAGTTACATAGTTTTAAAATGCTCAAAAATCTGTTTTTTTTCCATAAAAATAAAATAATAAATTGTGTTGTAAATTAATGAAAAGATAAAGTCTTGCTTTCAGGTTTGTATATGACAAAATTTTACAGAAAAATCTTTCATGTTTCTTTCTACTTCTTTATTGGGGTATCTATACTCTCATCTGTACCTACCTGGTTATATAATATTTATCTCTAATTATCTATTGGAAAACAATTCCAGCAGCATTCTATTGCCAGCTTTTATCAGATGATGAGGAATCACATTTTTTCTTTTACAGTTACCTTTTGAATGACACAACTGTTTATAATTTGGCATGGGTCAGATCATTCTGGTTCTGTGGTCTTTAATGTTCTGAGTCTTGAGGTGACCTTAAAAAAGAAAATCTATAAATAGAAAATTAAATAAATTCATAATAACAACACAGACTTATTCTTGAACATTTCTTTCACAGTCTGGGAATGATTTTATGTATTTTGAAACCAGTGAGGGCAGAGACAACATGTTAGATATTGTAGGCAATATAATTATATATATATATATATATATATATATATATATATATATATATATATATATATATATATATATATATGTGTGTGTGTGTGTGTGTGTGTTTGTATATACCTACATATACACATATATGTTGCAGGACATATAATTCCAAATATATATATTACATAATATATTATAATTGCTGAAATGTATATTGTATAATACAAATTTATATATCATTGTGATAATCATCACAAAGTTTTTATGTGGGTTATGCCTTAAATATATATGGCTCCTATTTATTGTATTTTTGAAGCTAATGATATTTGAAGATGATAATGTCATTTTCATGTCAGGATTACAGAATGATAGACATTAAAAATATTTCTTGGATGGTGCATATATCCTGGATTAAAAGTATTATATGTATCATAAAAAGTTGCTTCTCACATGCTGTCTATAAAATGACTTGTTATATAAAATAAGACAGTTTTTTCCCCAAAGTTCTAGAATACTGAGATGATTTTTTGTCCTGTAGTGAAAGCCAGCATTTTGTTCAGAAGAAATAAATAGATGTGACTTAAAGAGAGCTTTGTCATCATAAGGTACTCTTTAATGAGACTCATTCATCAGGTAATGACTTTTCTAAATAAAACTAAGTAATGCCTGCATCTTGAAAATGAAATTTGTTCCATAAAAGATATGAATGAACCCTGTTAGGGTTATGTGTCATTCTTGGCTGCTCTAACCCTCTGATTTCCCTCTCCAGGAGGCAGGAAATTTCATCTTTTAGAAAGTATGGAAGGAAAAAATGAGCGGTAAAGTAATCCAAGTGCTGCTATCAACGTGGCATTGTTCATTACACTGAATGCTGGGAAATAAAGGTTATTGTAGACTTTAGTAGTTCTATTTTCCTTACTTAGGTACAGCTTTTCAAATCCTCTTAAGAAAATATCTTTCTTTATAGTAATTTTATAAGTGACCAGAATATCTTTAAATGAAGTTTATTGAGGTATGGTTACCATAGAAGAAACTTTCCCACTTAAAATATATATTTGAATGATATTTGACAAAATTGTAAACTGAGGTAATTACCAGCATAATACAGATGCCCAGTATTTCTACCACTAAAAACAATTCCCTTGTGTGCCATCCTTAGTATTTATAATCAAGTTGTTATAGATGTTCTTGTACAGATTTTTGTTAAGTATAAGCTATATTTTGGTTTGACAGAAACCGAGCAGTGGGCTTAATAGGTGATATGTCACTGCACCATTAAATGTTTAAGAACCTATTGAGTCATTCTTTTCAATGATTATNAGAAACCGAGCAGTGGGCTTAATAGGTGATATGTCACTGCACCATTAAATGTTTAAGAACCTATTGAGTCATTCTTTTCAATGATTATATAGTATATATATATATATATATATATATATATATATATATATATATATATATATATATATATGGATGAAGTATAATTTATAATTATACAAATATCAATAGCAAATAACTTCTGTTCTTAAATATTATAAAATAATCAAGTTTTGAGACTGAATAAAGAAATACAGGATGTAGCAGAATGTTTCTAATAAAGTACAAATCAATTAAGGTTTAAGTTTTTACTTCTATTTTTAGAGAGGCATATAAATATGAGCTATAAGGATAGATGGGTTGGATAGCCCTTGCCACACAAACCTAAGATCTGAGTTTGATTCCCAGAACCCATGTGAAAAAGTTGGATATTGTTGCATGTGACTGTAATCCAAATGGTTCTAAATCAAATGGATGAGAAGCAGAGACAGAGTTGCTTGGATGTTCACTGGACAGCAGCCGTGAGTATCACAGTACAATAGAAACAGCATGAGAGACCCTACCTACCTCAACCAGGTTAAAGGAGAGCCAACTCTGGAAAGTTATTTTTTTGACCTCCACATGCATTCCATGGTATGCTGAGTAATCTTACTCTAATGCAAATTGATGAGAGTGTTACTGCACAGTTAACTATAACCTCAGAAATGTGGACAGTTAGGTTAAACTTATTTTATTGACTGTGGGTGGCACCCTATCAGCGTACTCCAACAGTATCACTCCAAGTGCCAGAAGATGACAGAAAGATACTGCTAAAAGAATCATTAATACTGACAAATCCCTTCTGGTCTGCACCAGCACCGGGTCACCTAGGGCGCTGAGTGAGCAGACGCCCCTCCTCCCCCCCCCCCGCCCCACGATCCCTAGAAGACTTACCGCGAGATCTTAGGATCACTGGTGAGTGGAACACAACATCTTCACCAATCCAATTGCATGCGGGACCTGAGACAGCACTAGGGCAGCAGAGAACTGGCCTGACCAGGGGCACAAATCCCTTCTGGTCTGCACCAGCTCCCAGTCACCTAGGATGCAGATTCCGCGGACACCCCCATGGTCCCTAGAGGACTGCCCAAGCAATCTTAGGATCACTGGTGAGTGGAACACAACAGCTGCTCCAATCCAATAGTGACAGGCCTGTGACAGCAGGAACAA
>NC_034594.1:44648564-44687559 GCF_900095145.1 Mus pahari
GCTGCATATGTAGCAGAAGATGGTCTAGTCAGCCATCATTGGGAAGAGAGGCCCCTTGGTCTTGCAAACTTTATATGCCCCAGTACAGGGGAACGCCAGGGCCAAGAAGGGGGAGTGGGTGGGTAGGGGAGCAGGGGGGAGGGTATAGGGGGCTTTGGGGATAGCATTTAAAATGTAAATAAAATAAATACCTAATACAAATTGATAAAAACAGAATCATTAATACTGTGCTGTATAGCAGAGAGAATAACATGCCTTATGGAACCCTCATTAGTTCTTTATTCACATCTTTTGCTGGGTGGGTTGTGGCTGTTAAGGGTCTCTGCTGCATCTTGCAAGCAAACATTGCAACACATTTACTGTGCATGCCCCAGAACCCTTTGTCAAGGTCTTTTACCCTAAAAATGAATACAAGTATAAGTAGCAAAGACATTGGACAAAGTATCTCTTCAGATCTGATCTCTGTGGATGCAGGGACTCATTTGGAGTTTTCAGTGTTAATCGAAGACTTGAGTGCTGCCCTCGGTAGCATGCCTTGTTCCTACCAAAGTTCAGAGCTTTGAGTGCTGCTTTTTCTTAGTCTACTATGCCTTTTTCTTCCTCTTTCATTACAAAGCTTCATGATGATCTGTGATATACTCAACACTTGTCTTTATTCATACTAGTCTGATTTTCTATGCCATCAATTGCTAGTACAAAGGTCAACTCTAATCTGCTTCATTTATAAGAAAAAAAGACCTAAAGGTTCAAGAATATATTAATTTTGCCCATCATTTAAGTTCATTCATTTGTTCAGCCAATCAAATAGAAGAATAAAAGTATTTTAGGCATTGGTAGTATAAGTATGAAAGACATGACTCAGAGTTTTAAAGGCATTTATAGATTAGTGAGGACAATGACCCCCAAACAAATACCCCAATCTATAGGGTGACAAGTCACAGAAGTGTATTTGCTTGACAGGGACCCAATTCTTATTGTTTCCTAATAAATAATGTTCACTCACAAATGAAAAATACTTTGTAATTTAATGTACTTCATGGACTATTTGACTTTAAGAAGAAAAAATTTAATTTGGGGAAGGAAGTTTCTAAAAAATATATTTGATTTCTAAGAAGCAAACTGTGGACTTTCAAATCAATAATGATATTTGACCTAATGAATGCTATGTTTTAACAAATATTAAAATACTAATTTCAATATCCCCAATAGCAATTTTATGTAAATGCTATGAAATGCTTATGCTATGTGTTCTGTAATTTCTCATATTGTGCAAAAGTATGTCATCAATCAGCTAAAAACAAAATGGAATATTATAATATTAAGTGTATAGCCTTGAGTGCAGATATAACAGTCCCCAAATAACCAATAGTTAGGAAAGTAGATAGACAGATATATAGATAGAGATTATCTCCTTTTAAAGTGATTCGCACTCTTTAAGAAGAAATGAGTTAACCTGGCTATTTTTATATTTAAGTGTGTGCGTGTGTGTGTATGTGTGTGTGTGTGTGTGTGTGTGTGCATTTACATATATGTGGAGACTAGAGTTAAATATCTTCTATTACTTCTTTTATTGTTTTAGAGACAGGGGCTCTCACTGATTCTAGAGCCCTCCAATTCAGCCATGGCTTGGCAGCAGGACTCAAAAACCATCTTGTCTCTGCTTCCAAGTGCCATAGGCATGAGCAGTCACCCCTGGCTTTTATGTGGATGTTGTAAATTTAAACTCAGGTCCTTATGCTTGCTCTTCAGTGATTTTCTTCACTGTGGCATCTTCTCAGTCCCCATTTTCAACTCTTAGTATTATCCACGATAGAGCAAAGCCTGTGTTTCAGAGAAACTGCATCAATGTAAGGAGGATGCGCAACCTAGAATCTAATATGAAGTCTTTTAATAACATTCTACTTAAATACTGATAAAATGTGAGTTGAAATCAAAAGTTTCTTAAAAAACTAAACCTTCTTTAATAATTTAATAATTTAAAACTTAGAGTCTTATACCATTATACTATATACAAATCTATGAAATATTAAGCACCTAGCTGATCATGTTGTTATTGTTTTATTACATTTTGTCATGTGTTTTGGCTTTAATGAAAACTACTGGTTAATAGACATCTTCAACCTTCTATATAGGCATGTTAAACCAGCAACCTATGAGGTGGTGGTCTGTAAAATCTGTTGCACATGGAATGATGGCTAATGATAATCATTCAAATCCTCATTTTGCTACATTCAAGTTTCAGAAGAGAAGGAAGGGGAACAGGATTAGAGACATCAATACCAGCATTTTAAAAAGTAAGCAAATTTGTCTTTAATTATAATGAATGAAAATAGAATGGATGCAAGAGACAAAAGTTGGCTTCTGAGGAATGTTACACAAATGTCCAGTAGATCCTAAGGGTCTCCATAGTAACCAGAAGTTTCAAATGTTGATTCATTTACCTAAAGCCTGAGCTGATGTTTGGGTTTTCTCACTTCCTTGTGCTCAGTTAAAGAATGCCCAGAAGTTCCTATGAGCTGTGTTTTCTTCTGCATAAAGATGCCCAGTCTCATATATGGACATTATTATTATTATTATGAATAGATGCTTTATTGCTACATCCTGATATTGCATTATCAGCATAGCTTTATGTTTTTCCTAGTATTTTTCCACCAGGGTTGCTTATGTCTTTTAAAAGCAATATGAACACTGCTTTGATCTAGTATACTGCTTGAAATTCTAAATTTCTTTATTCATGCTGGTCATGATAAAATAGATTAAGATGCATTAAAAGGATACTGATCTGTTGTGCTCAGAATCTCTTTGAAACTACAGATTCTTTTAGAGTGGTTACAATTTAAGTGGCAACATCTGCTGCCAATTCCATGAATTTCTTATAAAATAAAATTAGAGAATTAAATATAAGATTTTCATGAGATGAGGCCTGGGTAATTGGAAATTAAATGTTTGTTAAAAACTTGTTTAAATCAGTTAGGAATTTTATGTTTTCATTCAAAGTAGTCAATAAAAAATTCATAACACCTACATTCAACTTGGGGCACCTATGAGAGTGTAGCCACTATTTGGGACACTTATTCCCTAAGCCACAAAGGCAATTAAGTGGCTATTAATATAAAAAGGAAACTTTTATGTTAATTATCTCTTTAAATTGAAGTTCCACTGTGTGGTAAAGCACCCACTTTGGCATTTTCATGTGATCTAGCCCAGTGCCTTATCACATGAATGCTTAATGAGTGTGGGCCCTGTTTAATTTATTTTAAGCCCCCTTGGACTTTTCCTATATCATTTGCTCCTAAACCCACCATCAGTCTTTGGAGTATCCTCTGTTGGGAAAAAATGGATCCTTTGTTTCGTCAAGGTACACTGAGAAATATCTTCTGTCAATTCCTTCCTAATAGTTCTAATAGAACAGGTGACCACCATTATCTGTTCAAGGAAACCACAGCTTCAAGTTAAAATGGAGAAAATAGTTACTCAATTATTCAGATATTTGGAGTCATAGCCCTGGTGCCCATTTATGTCATGCTGATTGGCTAGACCCATCCCTGGCATCCATATTCAGCGTAGGCTAGCACATTGTTCTTTCTAAACAGCAAAATCAAGCAAGCAAGCAAGCAAGCAAGCAAGCAAGCAAGCAAACAAACACCCTCTGCTTTATACATAGGTTGTGGTAAAAATAGCCACACTAATTTTACAAAGATTCCGACATTTTCATTGTAATTTCACAAATAAAATGAAGATGTTTGGCTATAAAAAAAAAAACAATTGAAAAGCAGAGAAAATGGCAGCCACTTTGCTTTAGGATTCTATCAGATATATATTCTATTTGTAACGTATGGCACAACTTCTGGTATGGTTATGGTGCTATGGATTTCTTTAGTTTGGGATTCCTTCCTTCTCCATTTCTTTCCTCTGGCCTTTCCAGCCTTGCTTCAGTTTTTGAGTCATGTAGTTAATAGACCTTAACATGGTCAAAGTCATGTTTTCCATTTTAATATTCCAGGGAAAAAGTCTGTTTCCAGACAAGCAATGCCCTCTTGCATAAAAGTGAAACCCACACTATATTTCTGTAGTATGATCTAAAATCTCCTGTTTGGATTTACCTAGATTTTCATAGTTAAGTTGGAGCTTAAACCCAAAAAGAATAACTTTGCCTGCATTTGTTAACCACTCTTTTGCCTTTCCACTGAAAGAATGACTAACAATGAAACAGAAAAAAAATAAAATCTCTTGGGGAAATCAACATTTCCTCTAACAATCTGTCAGCTTTCAAGGGCTGTGGATTTTCCTTCAATCAATGATAAATTCTGCATTTTCAGTCAATACCATTCAAAGCATAAACTTCCAGTGAAATTTTGTGTAACCACTTAATGAGAAAAGCAAAAATCTCTCACAGTCAAGAAATTTCCAAGGATATGATATACAGGATATATAATTACAATGCCTAGTTACTTTAAAACATTGGACAAATCCATATAATCTTTTATTGAGAAGGAAGCTATATTTATTTTAAACAAGAGAACAGAAAGAAGGCTTTTTCCACTTGCTTCTGAGACTTCCCTGGAAAAGTAGCATTTTTGTTTGCATAAATTTTTGCTAACACATCTTTAACAATTAAGAAAGTCATTTATTATAAGAATGCAGCATGGTAGCTTAGCGTATAAAATGACAAATATTTTCCAACAAAATATAAATGATCAAAATCATCACAGAAGCAAAGATATTATAAACAATATAGTCTTCATAATCCAGAAGGGTTTTCAACTATTTGCTTCCTTTAAGTGTCTGCAATACCCTTTTATTCCTCATACTTCTTGTGTTGTGGTAGAGGGCATGTTTGACCTGAGTAGACCTAAGTTGTAATGTCAGCTACACAACTCAGTTCTGTGGTTGCTCTAGCAAACAATGAACTTCTATGTCCCCCGTTTGATTATTTAAAATGGGCACATCAGTCTATGTCTTGTAGTGTTTCTTTGGGTTAGACATAAAAAGAATAAGCAGAATATAGGTCAATATTCAGTAATTCTAGAAAACACAAGAAAAATAAAGATTAGTGAAAGGAGCTGGGAGTGGTGGCGCACACCTTTAATCCCAGCACTCGGGAGGCAGAGGCAGGTGGATTTCTGAGTTCGAGGCCCGCCTGGTCTACAAAGTGAGTTCCAGGACAGCCAGGGCTATACAGAGAAACCCTGTCTTGAAAAACAAACAAACAAACAAACAAACAAACAAACAAAAATTAGTGAAAAATATTGAAACATTTCTATATAAAACATATATTTTTCCCCCTGGAAAGTCCCTGCTAGTGACCATCACAGCTTTTCCCATCATTAAAATTGAAATATGTGAAAGTTATTTTGACTTTATTTATTGAAATGGCTGCTTCATTTTGGAACCTTTAGCAATATTGCTGTCCATGTGAAATCAAGGAGAGCACTGTGTTCCTTTTGCTCTGGGATGATTGCCCTTGTCTGTGGGTCCCTGAATGAGGTGAATAATTATTTATTAATTCAACTTTCATCCTATATTTTTCTCCAGGTAATGGGGAATGCCAGGGCCAAGAAGTGGGAGTGGGTGGGTAGGGGAGCAGGGGCGGGGGGAGGGTATAGGGATCTTTCGGGATAGCATTTGAAATGTAAATAAGGAAAATATCTAATAAAAAAATTTTAAAAAAAGAATCACAGCTAAAGTACCCACAGGGAAGATGCCTATCACATGTAAAATTATCAAATGTCAAAATAGTAAAGGCAAGTGTTTGTGTGAGCAAATAGAAAAGACTGAGTTTGTTGTTTTATGCATTCTAATATTTAGAAATCAATGTTAATATGTGTATATTAATTAAACAATTCAAATAGAAAATATTCATTAAATATTCTTTGCATGAGGTTTCTAGTGATCTGACTCTGGCATGCTAAGAATTCAAAGGGTAATGGGACAATCTCCAACCAATTTCTAAGTCTCTTTGGTCTTTCCAATGTTGCTTATATGAGTTATGCAAATTTGGACATGTTGTATGACTTCTGAGCTCCAGATTTAATTGGTAATTTCAAAGAAGTTCTGAAGATTAAAAAGATATGCAAATGTGAGTTTGTATCTTAGAGGTTCCCAGTAAGTGTGATTTCTTCTTGTGAGCTCCTATTTATTTTCACAGCTTATGTGAAGACAATTCGAAGAGTTGCTCCCAGGAAGCAATTCAGAGACACAGAATGGAATGGCTAATTTGCAAGCCATTTTAACAGTGAATTATAATTTCTTACATTTAAAGTCATAATATAATTTACAGGGTACATTTATCTTATCTCTTATTTCAAATAAATTCCTTGTGGATCTGATAACATTGGTATAAAATGTTTAATTAAAAAAAAAAAATTGTAAGCCAGGCATGGTGGTGCACGCCTTTAATCCCAGAACTTGGGAGGCAGAGGCAGGCAGATTTCTGAGTTCAAGGCCAGCCTGGTCTACAGAGTGAGATCCAGGACAGCCAGGGCTACACAGAGAAGCCCTGTCTTGAAAAAAACAAAATAAATAAATAAATAAAATAAAATAAAATAAAATAAAATAAAATAAAATTGTGTCTCGTGGGACCAAAGCATACAGATCCTATATAAGCTCCCACTGCCTTTATGTTCCTAGTGAAATGCATTCCTTTTCAGGTGACACTTCCCCTAAATAGCTCTGAATTCCTTCACTACTCTTTATTCTTATAGCTCTCAAAGGATATGTGTGATATATATGGCCTAGAATGAAGTCATATCCCTAAATTTCATGATGGAGCAAAACTAAAATACAAACGCAAAGGCTATTTAGAGCCCATCTTCTTTCTGGTGGACAGCTGTGTTGACATCGCTGTAGTTGGCTTAAGACTTACTCTCTGGTCTCACATTTACCCATAGGATCACAGCTGATTCCCCGTTCTGGCTCAAGGTTTATCACTGAATTGGGTTGAAATATGGGCAGAGAAAACCATGTTACTTCTGTTCCCCTAAAAACTCCAGCATTACTTTAGAAATTGAGCAAAAATAAATTCAAGGGCAAAAGGGTCTGAGTAACTGGCTTAAGGACACAGTGAGTACGTGAAGACTAAAGAATGAATTCCACCCCTTCAGACATAAAGTCAGAGCATCTTTCCATTCACCACTGTTTATAATCTTCTTTTTTTCATAATTTCTTTTTGAAATCTAAGAAATTTTACTTATTGGTCCAGGACTCCTATGTTTGGTGGTTTGCAAACATTGCTGAAAATTTTCTCTGCCCTTGTGATTTCACATCTAAAACAGAGTTGTAATACCTTCCTGGGTTTTCTTGAGGACTGACAAACTAATGAACACAAAACATAATGCAAGCTTCACCCCTGCTTCAAAATTCCTGCTTTCACTATTTTCCTTTATTTTAAATAATGCCATGGTGGACAATTGAAATGGAAGTTTCATGTTTTGTTTTGGAGTTTTGAGCAAGGGTCTCACCCTGTAGCCCTCTTGACCTTTAACTCAACCAAGATCTTTCTGCAAAAATCCTGGAGTGCAGGCCAGAGTGCCTGGTATTTCTTTTCTTTTCTTTTCTTTTCTTTTCTTTTCTTTTCTTTTCTTTTCTTTTCTTTTCTTTTCTTTTTTAACTTATTAGATATTTTCTTCATTTACATTTCAAATGCTATCCTGAATGTCCCCTATACCCTCCCCCCACCCTGCTCACCTGCCCACCCACTCCTACTTCTTGGCCCTGACATTCCCCTGTATGGGGCATATAAAGTTTGCAAGACCAGGGGGCATCTCTTCTCAATGATGGCCAACTAGGCCATCTTCTGCTATATATGCAGCTAGAGACATGAGCTCTGGGGGGTACTGATTAGTTCATATTGCTGAAGATCAAGAATCAACAAGTGGGACCTCATAAAATTGCAAAGCTTCTGAGAGGAAAAAAGATACTGTCAATAAGACAAAGAGGACACCAACATATTGGGAAAGAATTTTTACCAATCCTAAATCTGATAGGGGACTAATATCCAATATATACAAAGAGCTCAAGAAGCTGAACTCCAAAAATTCAAATAACCCCATTAAAAAATGGGGTACAGAGCTAAACAAAGAATTCTCAACTGAGGCATACTGAAGGGCCAAGAAACACTTGAAAAAAATGTTCAACATCCTTTATCATCAGGGAAATGCAAATCAAAACAACCCTGAGATTTCACCTCACACCAGTCAGAATAGCTAAAATCAAAAATTCAGGGACAGCAGATGCTGGTGAGGATGTGGTGAAAGAGGAACACTCCTCCATTGCTGGTGGGATTTCTAGCTTGTACAACCACTCTGGAAATCAGTCTGGCGGTTTCTCAGAAAACTGGACATAGTACTACCGGAAGATCCAGCAATACCTCTTCTAGGTATATACCCAGAAGATGTTCCAACTTGATAAGGACACATGCTCCACTATGTTCATAGCTGTCCTATTTATAATAGCCATAAGCTGGAAAGAACCCAGATGTCCCTCAACAGAGGAATGGATACAGAAAATGTGGTACACTTACACAATGGAGCACTACTCAGCTATTAAAAACAATGAATTTATGAAATTCTTTGGCAAATGGAAGTATCTAGAGGATATCATCTGAGTGAGGTAACCCAATCACAGAAGAAGTCACTAGATATACACTCACTGACTTTTCAAATGTTGATTTTCTGCTTGCTTTTTATTGATAGAAGTTTCTATGAGATAGTTGCTGACTTGTACCTTCCATTGAATAATTTATAAAGTTGAAATTTTATGATAGCTTTTGGAAAGGACCCATGCTCAGTTCCCAGCATCTGCACAGTTTTGCATAACCACTTAACATTCCAGTTCCTGAGGATTTGATGCTTTCTTTGGGCATAATGGAAGTGCATGGTACATATACATACCTGTAGAAACACACATGTATGCATTAAATAAACACAAATATTTAAAATTGTGTAGTTTGCTCAAAGCTATAAAAGTATGTTGTTCTTCTACTAGTAATATTGTTTCCACTACTTAAGACTCCATAGGGTTATATTTCTTTAAGTGACATCTATATAATTTTCTGTGTAAGTGCTTCTATTTAATGGCTTCTTCTTGTTACAACTTATAGCTATACAGGAAGAAGCCTTAGGGTCTGTCAGTGTAATAGAAGAAGCATAGTTGTTATGTCTTTTGATTTACAAGCTATTAATGCACGGGGACATCTATTTCAACATCTTTAGGTATCAACTATGAAATTTAAGGAACCCTTGTTTCTTTTAAGGTAATACAGCATGCTTTGGGATAACAACATCTGTTGCTATTATCTCATGTTGCTTTATGTCCAATGTAATATTTTATTGTTATTACTTTAACATATTTCACCTCGGTACTTCTAAAGCCTTACTCGGTTGTGATGACTCTTCATGAGTATGGAAGCATGTGGGAAGCGGTGCAGCTGTGTAGCTGCCAAGATGGTGCCAAGCCCTGTGATCCCTGCTTGTTTACCAAGCACCTGAATGATCAGGCGCTGCCCGCCTAATGCATAGTGTCAAACAGCATGATATTGAGTCACTGACCTATCAATACCTACCCTGTCTGCATCATGGCTCGTGTATAGAGCGTGCTGAATGCTGATTGGATGATGAAGAGTGGTGAGAGATGAGTGCAGAGGGTGGAGGGGGATAAATTGGGTGATCCCCCAGAATAAAGGAGAACAAAGGAAGCAAACTGAAGTTGAAGCGCTGTGGAAGCTACAGAAGCTGTGGAAGCTGCTTAAAACCTACCTTGGCGTACATGTTGTCTTTGCCCAACCTTTGCTGGCCGGAGGCTGGGGTTCGCGGCAGAAACAATTATGCCTGAAGAAGGTACTGAGCTGATCTCTATGTCTTTTTGTACCTTTCTCATTATGTTAACACTCCAAGACTTTTCAATATGTGTAAACTAGGGCCTCTAGATGTCACTATTTTTTTATTAAAGCATTCTATAAATAGGCACTCCAAATTCTTTATTCTCATCCAAAATCTATGTGAACATTTAGTCACTTCATGTACTAACAAGTTTAGAGCTCTTGATGATTTACTGAGTGTGCTTGTGGATTTAGAGGACTGTTTCTTCCTTAGCAGGTCTCCAGACATTCCTATACCACATATGCCTTCACTTCCCTGGAGTAAGCAATGGGGCAGCATTGGGGAAGAGTCAACCATTTCATGCAACAAGGATAATTTAGTGTTTGAAACGTATCTATTTTATAGCCCAGATTGTAAGTTGGCTATTACAGCAGTTCCTAAGATGTTGTGCCCGTGAATAATAGGTCTTGTTTTTTAATCACAAATGATCCTTATATAAGGACATGCCTAACATTTATTAGATTCCTAATTGTTATTCTATTTATACAATAATATTAACAATATATGAAATTCTATGATGTTAATTATTAGCCAGATTTGAATGGGAATGTTTTGAAGTCATCTCAGATGCTCCATTTCTCTAACGAAGAAAGAAATGGATTTGGGTGGCATAGCACATTCTTATAGTCCCAGCACTCTGAAGGCTGAGGCAGGATGGCTGCTGAGAGTTTGAGGGATTTTTTGACACTTGAAGGAGTAACAAGATAGCCAGAGCTGATAATGACACTGAGTCTAAAGACAAACAGATGAGAGGAAAAGAGAGAAATAGAGAGAAAACACAAAAGGAAAAAAAATATACAGTATACCAAAATGCATTGCAAGCAAGATTTGAGTCTTTCCTACTGCTGCAGATGAACTAACTGTATTAATGTGAGTGTTGTATTTTGATGACCAGATTCTTGTTTATAACATTATTTTCATGAAGATCTTCTTGGATTTTACTATCTCTTCAATTATGTTACAACTATTTAACCAGAAAGCCACCCTCCCAAGAAGTGTATTTTCATGTTAAGTAATAGGGAAGTTAAGTATATAGTGAAGTGTATCTTAAATTTAGACTGTAAGATTGAAATAGAATGATTAGCAATTAAGAATATTATTTTAAATTGTGAAAATTATGAAGGTTCAGGGCTGGGGAGACAACTTAGTGGGTAAAATGCTTGATGCTCGAAATGGAAACCATAGTTTGGATTTGTAGTATCTACTTAAAAGCCTGACCTAGTGTCAATTTTCTGTAATCCCAGTGAACAGCAGGAAACAGCAGAATCTCTGCGGCTTGCTAGTTAGCAAGCTTAGTTAAAATGGTAGGTAACCAGTTCAATTTAAGACCATGTCTCAAAAAAAGTTAAGGTGGATAGAAAAGATAGCTAACGTAGACCTCAGAAGTATATAAGCACAAACACATGTCAGCAAATTCATGCACAAGTGTATGTATCTCTACCCCACACATATGTATATATACATTACACACAGAAATGAGAGAGGCCTTTGTGGTGAGTTTCAGAGTGACATATTATTTTAACTAGTCTTTATAATCAACAAAATAAGACTAGATAATAAGGTTAGTCATGTATAACTAGAATTATCTATATTATTTTTAACAGTTATGAAGATTTGAATTTATCTATACTTAGTACCAAAGGCTATTAGTATGAAGTAGACATTTAAGACAGATAAAGCTCAATAATTTAAAAGGTAAGGTTTAGCCCTTGAGTTCTATACCTCAGCAGTATGTGCTATTGAAGTGATCTGTCATTTTTCCTTATTCTGCAAGGTTCAAAAATCATGAGGTGAATTAGCAGACTAAAATTGATGTTCAAAGCAGAGACACAAACTGCATTGCTTCAGTTCTTGCTTTTCAATACTGGTAAAGTATGTTCCCATGAGAACCCTCTTAGGGTTTCTTTTGCTTCAAAGAAACACCATGACAAAAAGCAAATTGAGGAGGAAAGGCTTGCTCCGATCTCTTGCTCTGTCTGTTTTCTGATAGAATCAAGGACCATGAGCCCAGGGATAGCACCACCTACAATTGCTCCCTGCCCCCACCATCAATCACTAATTAAGAAAATGCCTTACAGCCAGATCTTATGGAGATATTTTCTCAACTGAGTCTCTATCCTCTCTAATGGCTCTGACTTGAATCAAGTTGACATAAACTAGCCAGCACACTGTCTATCCTCATGTCACTCACATTGGCTTGCAGACTTATCTTTCCCAAGTCCTTTCAGATTTTGGTGTACTACATGTTGACCTCATAAAACAATTTAAGAAAAATACTTACTTTCTCTACTTTTAGTAAAATTTCTGATAGATTATGCTATACTAATTTTTCTTTAAATATTTGAAATGATTCCTGTGAATATGAAATTTGTGTGCTAGAAAGCTTCTCTATGGAAAAACTTTAAATTTATTGATTTAGTTCTATGTGCACACAAAATCACAAAGACTGTGATAGCACACAGAACCTGCACAGACAAACTCATAGCACTGAGAACAGAGACAATAACTCCCAAGCTTAACCAAGAAGCTATCAGTTTTCTAATATGATGTTACGGGGTGTATCAGTTCATTCTCAGGGTAGACTCTATGCCCAGGAGGAATTGACTTAAAGTTTGATATAACTAAAATATAGATTAAATTTATAAACAATGGAAATGTGGTATAAATTTTGTTATTTTTGTGTTATTGTTACTTTTGTTGGTCTTGATATTCACTTCTTTCTATTACTACTTTTTAAATGATTTGAAAAATTTACACAAATCTATACTCTACATCGAGATTACTCCAGCCCCTGTTCCCCTCCTTTCCTAGTTCCTGTATCCTCTGCATAGTTTCATTGACATTCATGTCATAAATAGAGGTGATTTTATTTTTCTTTATGAAATCTAGAAATACAATACAGAGAAATAAAGTATTTGTCTTTTTGAAACTGGCTTAATTCACTTAATATGAATGCGCTGCGTGCCCCAGCCTCCGGCCAGCAGAGGTGTGGAAAAGACAACACATACACCAAGGCAGGGTTCAAGGAGCTTCCACAGCTTCTGCTTCAGCTTCTGCTTTATTCTGGGAGATTGCCCAATTTATCTGCATCCATCCACCGAACTCGTCTCTCACCACTCTTCATCATCCAATCAGCAATCAGCATGCTCTGTACACAAGCCATGCATGCAGATAGGGTGCACGTTGATAGGCCAGTGACTCAATATCATGCTGTATGACGCTATGCGCCAGGCAGGCAATGCATGATCATTCAAGTGTGCATGTTCAGGTTCATGGTAAACAAGCAGGGATCACGGGGCTTGGCAATGAGCCAGGGTGCCATCTTGGCTCATGCAGCCGCACCTGCTCCCCACATATCCCCCTTTTTGTTTAATTAAAATGGCTCTGGGATCACATCTGTCTTAGGTTGCCCCCATTCATGTTACATCCTTACCCGTTATTGGTGTGGTGAACTCAATTTCACCAGCCTGTTTTAGGTTGGTATGCACATGTGAAAGTCTTACCCATCATAGATTAACAATCCAGCATACTGAGCCAAACATGGGGTGAATTTCCTGACTCTATAGCCGCCATAGCTTGAATCAACAACCATTTATCGGCCTGCACCCGTCTGTGCATGCGTATCATCCACCACAGCATACCAACACGTACAGCACACAGCAAGAATCCCCAGAAGGCCATCCCTCCCCAATCCTTGAGGAAGCTGAACGTTCCCTGGATCATCTCCAACCACTGCTGATTGGTGGCAATCTCCACATGGGTGTTATTCACTGCAACAATGGATGCCCATAATTCTTTCATCTTGCTATTGAAATCACAACTCCAATTTCCTAATAGCATGGATTCAATTTCGCGGGACAAATTAGCTGCATGAGAAAAATTCTGATACTGCTCAGAGGTTACACAAATTCCTGACATGTGGATTACACATGACACAAAGACTAATTGCTCCAGAATATCTATCTGCTCTTGGAGCAAATCCACTCTCTGATTTACTAATAAAATTCCAGTTTTCAGCTGAGTCTCTGTAATCCCTTCACCTGAGTCACAGTGAAGGCAGCTTGGGGGACATAAAATCCACTCTCTGATTTACTAATAATTCCAGTTTTCAGCTGAGTCTCTGTAATCCCTCCATCTGAGTCATAGTGAAGGCAGCTTGGGGCCATAGGTAGTTACTGACTCTTTAAGTTTCTGAATTGTTTTCCAGTCTAATGGCTCATGATAACTGACAACTGACCCTCCTGCACCTTCACTTTAGTTTTTTTCATCCCCACTGGGAGCCAGACCTTAGCTTGTAACCCCAGGAGCGTAACTTCATCCCTATGCCGGGAACATAACTTAACTTCGTCCCTATGCCGGGAACCTAACTCCGTTTCTATACCCCAGGAGTTTAACTTTGTCCCTGTGACAGGAACCTAACTCTGTCCCAATACCCCGGGAGCTTAACTTCATCTCTGTGCCGGGAACCTAACTCTGTCCCTATACCGGGAACCTCCTCCTAGCGCTAGATTACTAATCTCTACCACAGAACTCACCCATAGCTCTTGCTTCTTGATTCAGCTGCTTTTTTCAGAGTTCCCCATACGGGCCACCAGATACCGTTTTCAGAGTTCCCTGTGTGGGTCACCAGATACCTCTTGATTCAGCTGTTCTTTTCAGAGTTTCCCCATAGGCACCACCAGATGCTTTTTTCAGAGTTCCCCATACGGGCCACCAGAAGCTGCAACCCCAGACTCTGGCCAGCAGAGGTGGGGAAAAGACAACACTTATACCAAGGTAGGGTTCAAGCAGCTTCCTTAGCTTCCACAGTTTCCGCTTCTGCTCCAGCTTCCACTCCAGCTTCCGCTTCAGCTTCCTCAGCTTCCTTTATTCTGGAGGATTGCCCAATTTATCTGCATCCATCCTCTGAACTTGTCTCTCACCACTCTTCATCATCCAATCAGCATTCAGCATGCTCTGTACATGAGCCATGCACTCAGACAGGGTGTGCGTTGATAGGCCAGTGACTCAATATCATGCTGTATGATGCTATGCTTCAGGCAGGCAGCTCATGATCATTCAAGTGCGCATGTTCAGGTTCTTGGTAAACAAGCAGGGATCATGGGGCTTGGCAATGAGCCAGGGCGCTATCTTGGCCATGCGGCCGCACATGCTCCCCACATGAATGTATTTGACTGCAAGTTAAGTTTCAAAAAAATCTAAACAGATCTAGTTATGCACATGGTTTTCCTAACACCCATGGTATCATCACGCACCCTTCTTCCCATCTCTTATGGGTCCATAGTGATATTCTTGCTTTACTTCTGACATTGCTAAATTGTGTTTTATGTTTCTCATTTTTCTTTAGAGCCAAACTTGAACTTATTTCTCTTTCTCTGTTATGTATGTTGCCTTTTTCTAATGCAAATGTGCCTTATATTTCATTAAGTTCTTCTCATTTAATTATTTTCTCCTCTAATAATCTTTAGACTTTAATTTAGAAATCTTTATCTAGACTTTGAGGTGACAGACTTACCCACTGATTTTTAATATTTTTTTCTTTTTCTAACATGTTCAATAAGACTTTAAAAAAACACAGTGGTGTACTGTTTAGCATGATAATATTATGCCATAATTTTGTTATCAGTTTATCTGTATTCTAAATTATATAATTCTTTGATCCAATAATTATTTAAAAGTATGAAGCCTGATTCAGTTTTCTAGAAAATTTTATCATTCCAATTGCTTAATTAAAATTTAGTCATTTGTTTATGAATTCCAAAGCCATTTTCTATTTCCCAGAAACATTTGCTGCTCTTAATGATTGTGGTGATAATTTCCAATTTGCTAATTTATAAATAAATTTTAATGAAATTTGTTATCAACACTCTCTGAGAGAGTCTAAAAAAAATATCCCTTGCCATTGGTGGCTCATTGAACTTGCAAACTTCTGGCCACAGTTGTTAGGTTGTATCTATCTTCTTTTGCTGATTTATTGAATCAGTAAAGACTAAAAGATACTAATAATAAATTAAATTTCTACAGTGATGACAAGTATCTTTCATTGCATGTGCCAGATTGAGGAACTGTAGTAATTAGTATTGTGTTTAGCCTTTTCATGGATATGAAAAGTACAAGAATGGGTTGGTTGGATGATGTATATTTTACTCCTTTTTTTTTTTAGCATGCAAGTTATAAAATTAAAAGTATATTCCCTTTGCACTCCCTAACTAGGGTTATTTATAATATTTATATACATCTAATTAAGTATAAATTCAGAAGATAAAGTAAGAAAGAAAGGAAGCTATGGTTATTATCTCTAAATTCTGTCACTAAACACTATTTGAAGTATCTGGCTCTTTTTCAGTGTCTTTCTTTGTAGCGCATCTTTACAAAACACAAGTTGTTTCCTTGTGGCTGAGATCTGTAGAAGAGTTTTGAAAAATCATACTGACAAACAAAATGTAAGCTTTGTTACCTTAGTTTTTCAATAATTCTGAATGACAGTAAGTATAACAAAATCCATTATTTTCTGATTAATTTGTCATAGTTAGTTTAGTTTCCAGAAATTTGATTTTGATCAATATAACTATGACATATTTAAATTCATCATTGAATATAATTTTCATGTATATGCAAAATTATCTGAAAGTGTCATTTTGTTTTCATTACTCATGTATAAAGTGATAAATTGAATAATAGAATTTTTAATATAAGAAAGCACAGAAGCCAGACAACAGTGAAAAGTTTTTTTTGTGTTTTTTTGTTTTTTGTTTTTTAAATAAGAAAGGCAAAAAAGAATAAAAAGGAATGATCAAACCTGAGTTCTCTACTGAGGGGAATTATCCATTGTAAATCAAGAGAAAAGTAAATAATAATGGACAATTAGAAGAATTCTTTGCCAGCAGCCCTATATTGGTTATGAGTATTTGGGTATATGTAAAATTAATTTGTCATTGCTGATGTAATTGATATGATAAGTAACATTGAGAAGTCTGAGGGAGGACTGGCATGGATTTTATGTTTCACAAAATGTTATGATACACTTATTGTAACTGAACTATGAAAGAGTTTGTCTCTGTTTCTATATCCATATGTACATGCATGCAGTAGTCAAAATATAGAGAGCAAATTTTGAATAAGAAAATCAAAATAGAAAAGTAGAATTATGCAAATAATCCATATAAAAATAGAGAATGCAAACACAGGGAAAAAAAGCAAATACAATAGTTGATGTGTATCCGACAATGTTTGCTAGAGTGTCTGAGACAGATTTGTATGTAGAAATTAAAAGGACAAATATTCAATAGTTATGAAAAATTTAAAACCAAATAAACAATTGATACAGCAACATGGTGAAAAGTTTACTAATTATCTTTGAACAGATGACCTGCACTAGCAACTATTTTATTTAAATTAGAATATTTTTAAGACAGTATATCTAATTTTCTTTTCAAGTATGCAGAATATATTCACTAAAGAAGACTGTATGCTGGACCATGTATTTTGAGGAACTTGAGAGAATCAAAACCATATGCAGAATATTCACTAATCTCACAGAGCCTAGAAAGCTGGCTCAGTGGTTACAACTATGGACTGCTCTTGCAGAGAACCTTAATTTAGTTCCAAGTCACTGCATGCCTGTAACTCCTGCTCCCTCTTCTAGACTCCAAAGGAATATTCAACCACACATGTACAACCCACGCACAGACACATGTATGTTAGTGGAGATCATTGGACAATTTGCTTGCAATCACAGCAGCTGAGGGGCTGTATCAGGAGTCTTGCTATGAAAGAAAATAAAAAGCAGAGGTACTGTCTGTGACTCTCAATGTGATCCGAATGCTGGTAGTGTCATTTCTTCATTTTACTTGTTAAATCAATATTACTTTGCATATGCTCTGACCTGCTTGAATGAATTAGCTAATAATGTAACGTTATTAGCATGCAGCTGACATTTGAAGCCTGTAGTGTCTGTGAATAGATAATAGCAAAGTAAGAGGCAGAGGTGACTGTGGACGGAATTCTAGAGAACATCCACAAGGATGGGGCTAGGAAGAGGAGGAAAATGATTTAGAAGCCATTAGGAACTGTAACAGCACACATACTGGGTAAATTCTAAGGAAAGAGAGAAGACCAAAAGTGTTTTGTGTTAGAGTGAGATTGAATAAGAGAGACAAATTTAGGCACAGTGATACCTGGCAGAATCCAAGACAGGGTTCATTAAAAGAAAATGTATGTAGCAAGAGAGTGAAAATGAATAATCTGTTACATGTTTTGGAAATACAGTACCATACAAGCAAACCAATCTTCAACTTCATTGGTGAAATAAGAACATGTCTTTCTCATGTACAAGTATGGGTTTAGGCAGCTCCAATGTCTACTCGAAAGCAGAGCAATGTGGAGATGAAACCTGTGTAATTCTTCTAATGCCATTCAAAGGTTGGAAAAAGATGCTGCTTCTGTCTGTGATCTGACTCAAAGCTGCCAAAGAATATGGGGTAGTGCAGGCTGGGCTAAATGTTCTGCTGTCTGAGAGAAAATCATTCCGTTATCAAGGAAGAGGTGGGACTGATGACAAAGGCATAGCCCAGAACACTTCAGACATACATGTCTCGTCGACTGAGGAGACCACCCCTCATTTCACACAGCTGCCATGTCTCCTGTTAGGTTCTGAATCTTCAGTTTAGATACAATCTTTTTCATCAATCATTTCGCAAACGTTTGCTGAGAGTGTCTATGTCTTGCCGTGTGCTGTGCTAAGTATTTGGTATAAGTGTAACAACAACAACAACAACAACCTCAACAAAATGCTGATGGTGAAGCTTAATTATAGTAAAAGACTAGTATATGTGCTACATAAAAGTCAAACTTCACTACTTCAGATTATTGATGGTGGGAGGTACAGTGAAGTATATGGAGAATCTCAGAATATAAAGGATATAAACATAGTAGCATGTATATTATCCTTGCTGGACATACCTTAGAAAGCTATGGTAAATAATACCTTGACCATCAGTGAGGGCAAAGCCTATTTGCCAGCTAATAATTATATTTTTAACTGAAATTATTCTCTGACTAATCACTCCTAGTTGAAGTCACCCAGGTTAGCATCATTAGTTCAAAGACTGACTATCTATTAATTTGTGTCTATATACTTCATCTGTAAATAAGTATTATGGTGGTTAAGTAGTAAACATATATAATGACATACAGTTGTATAAGTATATTTCTGGAACAGGATGGTTTCTGAACTATACTTAGAAAATGCCTGCAGAGCATCACTGGATGAGGGGTTGGCATTTAGCCAGCTTGTGACTTTATTCTGCACATGCCTTTTTGTATCTTAAGTAAATGCTGTATGAAAATGATCAAAAGTAACACAATAGAGAGAAAATGGAAAATGACATGGGTCCAGGTGGCTTGGTGACTACTGATTGACACACAGAATCCTCTCATCATAAAGAATAATTATGGAGTACCACGAATAATATGGGCAGACATTGGTGTATTCTCAACGACGGGACCATGTTACAGTAACCACAGCTGGACATTGTATTAACAGCTCAGCAATTTTAAGCTCCATGGTTATAATTCACCAATGGTTCAGTAAAGGGCCTCTAAATGTTCTATCACAACATTCATGTTTCTAAGCAACTATTTCTATAGCAGTGTGCCACTAACCTATGATTAAACAAATTACACAGGGGGTTGAGTAATAGCTTTTTGGAAGATTTGAAATTCATAACAAATTTTTGCATCCCCATTTTTATTTTAGTATTTCATTAGTTTTGCCCACCTTCCATTGAAGACATTAAAATTCCAGGTGTGTTACAAAGAAAGAGAAAACAAGCATTAAAATGAAAATAATAATGAAAATGATAATGAAAGGGTCAGAATGAGAAGAGATGATGGGCTGTATACAGATGAGATGACAGTGTAATTCCACCTCAGATGACAGCATCCATCCAGGTAGAAAGCAGAATGGTGACCAGCTAGTCCTTAGGGGTGGAGACAGGTTAGAGAGGTCACTTACCTGTTCATCATTCTCTGGAAAGGTGGGAAGAAAATGCTTAGAAGCTTTCTCAACTAATAATTGTACTGGTGTGAGTGATAATCAGGGATAAAAGGATGAAGGAACCAGACACGATTAACATAGGACTCACTGGGAGCTCTGTGCTTTTGCAAGTGCCCACAGTTTTGTTTTTGTTTTGTAAATAAACTTTACGAGTTTATTTATGTGTCTGTATGTGAGTGCCATAGGGTATATATACACGAAGCTCAGAGGAAAACCATGGACATTAGTTACTGCTTTCTATCTTACCTGAGAAAGGGCATATTACTTATTATTGCATACACAGGCTAGTTGGCCCTCAAGCTTGTGGGAATTCTCATGTCTCTGCCTTTTACTCCAACCCAAGAGTCTGGGATTACATATGCATGTCAGTATGACTTTACATGAGCTGTGTGGATATGAATACTAGATCCTAGCTCAGATCCTTACACACACTTTATCCCACAGTGTCATCTTCTCAGTCCAACTTATCAGTTTTGAAAAGGAGTTTGTGAGTTAGTAAGGCTGGATTGAACTCCAACCAAGTATCAGAAATACTGATTTTTGGTCTGATTTTTGTTTGTTTTGTTTTGTTTTTAATGATGATAGGGGTCTAGGAGAAGCTCAAGAGATGATCTGATGTCAATTTCTGGACTCATGTAGCAGAAAGTGAGAACTAACTCTAATAAAATGTCCTCTGACCTCCAGACATGCCCTGTGACACATATGACATATGCTTTCTCTCCCCAATAAATACTTGTAGTTTAACATTTTTGTTTGTTTGTTTTTTAAAGGGGGTGCTACAAAGGCAAATGTCCAAGTGGTGAATGACTTTTAGTGACCCTCATAATACTCCCTTCCCTAAGACAGTGTCATTTCATGAATCACAGAGGCAGACATTAGAGAATTCTCAGGGATCTTTGCTCAATACTGCAGTCAATGATAGAAATTTTCCCGTTCTTAACAGTTCAGCAAACAGTCCAGTGATATCAATTCAGTAACAGTTTAGTAACATGCTGAGTGTGTCAACCTACATTTTCCCAATAACAACAGCCTAAAGATGAGAGTAAACACATCACTTTGAAGTGACAAGGAGGCAAATAGATTTCCTTTCCACTCTACTAAGAATGAAGTAGGTAATAAATATCAAAATCCCTGGGTAAAATTAAGCCAAACCTAAATATAATGTGGTAAAGTACGTTTAAAAAGCTATGTGTATGTATGTGGAAAAATGTATAGAACATATTCCATACAACAAACACTGGTGGCTTACTTCTATATGAAATGTCACAAGAGGCTAGCAAAAGTAGCTGTTTTAGCACATTGACCTCACTGAAACTCTATCATGAAGGGGAATCATCTCTGGGGTTAGATGGTATTGAGAAATCAAAGTACCACCCACACGATCTTGGGACATTCGCTACTTACAGATTTATTTACATTTTGGGGCATTGTTCAATGAGTCCTATGTGCACCATTTAGACACCCCAGTGGTTCCCATCCCTTGGATGGGAAGATGGAGCAAACTCATGTTGTTTTGGGTTGTTCTGCACACTGACCCAGAATCTTGAGATACTTTGACTCTGTGTCTATTCCATGTAGACTCTGGTTTCTATGGTATCCTTTCAATTGTAATACTGTGGAAAAGCATGTGTCTCTAGAAGCACAGAAAGAAAACTCAGAAACTTCCTCAGGTACCAAATTCAACTTCTGCTTCTTAAATATTTGTTATAATGTTTCCATATGTGCAACCACACTGCATGCAAAAACAAACAATCCCAACACTGTTTAGATATTTCCAGAAACTCAAGTAATGGCATCATACCTTTATCTTATGTGTGTACTTTTTCCAAATATAGACTACTTCCTTAAGGGATAACTGGGAGTAAGAAATACACAAGGTATCTTTAACTAAGATATATAGCTCTACTTATACATACTGATTGAATGAAAAACTGATCCATAGTTTTCTTCTATTCTTCTCTGTAGAGAGAATGCCATGTGTATTGAATAGATGTATCATGTGTTAATTAAAAAGCCCAAGGCCTATAACGTAGGCAGGAAATAGGAGGTATGGCATTTGGGAGGCAGAAAGGATTCTGGGAGAGTGCAGGTAGGAGATTGACCTAGAAAGATGTGACAAGATGGTATCTGAGCATTTGAGGAGCTCAAATCAGCCACGGGGCAGAATGTAGATTAAGATAAATGGGTTATTATAAGTTATATCTAGTTAGAGAAGAGCCTAGTAATATGACCAAGGTAAATGTAAATATATTTTGAGTTTGAGACTTAGTTCTCAGAAAATGACTCTGGAAGAAAGAACCAGGCTTAACTTCTATGCTCCCCTTCTCTAGCTCCTCTTCCCATTCTCCTTTTTTTTGACTCCTCTCTCTCCTTTCTTTTTTTACTCCACACTTCTCTCATTTAAGTTGTTATTTTTTTCTTAGTCTCTCCAAACTTATCTGTCTCTGCTTCATCTGTTAAGTGATTGAGCAGATCGTTTACAAGCAGAAAGGGAACAATAAACTCCATCATTGTCTAGCACCTTGATATAGGACTGAAAAACTGCTGAAAGATTTTGAAAAGTGTAGAAAGTTTGGCAGGAGAGAAAATTCAATAGGTTGTGGAGAAAAGATAAACCAGACAAGAAAAATACATAGAAGGGAAGATGTGATGGAGAGCAGAACTCTCAGTCTCAGGAGATGTTCCCACTCTACACAGCTACCTGTCTAAATGAATAGGACTGAGGAGCTTAAATGGCTTATGTCAGCCCTGACTTGGCTCTTGTTGCTATAGCTTCTGACATTAAAACACAAAGCCAGCCCTGCAAAACAACAAAACAAAACCCCCAAAACAAAGAATAATAAAATTTGAATGCTGGAGATCTGAACTCAGGTCCTTATGCTTGCATTTCTTTAGCCAGCTCCCTATTATTATACACAGTTGGGTGTTGAATTATAGTATTATAAAAATGATTCTGTGTTCTTCCTTTTGTGATAAAGCCAGCATAACTACTTGGGAGCCACAGCTCATAAACAGTGACATACTACTCTCATTAGCTTTGTTCTCTTAAAGTTCATCCAAGTTCCTGGTCTTCATCAGTGGATCATAAAAATTTAGTAGTTTACAGTCACACACAATATTAAAAAATAAAGAAAATAAGAAAAAAAACCTCACCTCTTTACTATTATTGCTCACTTTATTTCAAACTCAAAACAACGATATCTCCAAACTCAAAGAGCTGCTTAAGTAGATCCCCTTTCATGTCAATTATATACCAATAACATTACTTAAAAACCAAGGTAAATCTTGTATTTTTAGGTTGAATCTAATAGTTGGGACTAGTTCTCACTGCAACATATTTAAAATAAAAGGCTGACTTTCCAAGTATTCCAAAGCATAGAAAGGCAGAAAGAGAGATAAGGATGAGGTGAAGGGTGAAAAGCTTGCCCCTGCTGATGCCACTGCTGTTTGTCTAGAATGGGGACATCTTCAAGAACATCAGCCATGGAAGACCAGTGCACCTGCAAGTTTGGAGATGTGAACCAGCCTGTTCAATCTGCACAAACAATAAGCAGAGAATTCTTCTGATAATGCCTCAACCTTAATTTCATTATTTTTACTATGTGAGTTAAGATCAATGAAAGAAATGGCAGAGATCAAAGTGATTTCCTTGCTAATTATTATCACATACATGCAATTTAGTTGGGTCAATTCCTTGGTGAAGACTTTACACTCTCTGGTCAATGACACACACTGAAGAACTGAAGGCCAACACCACCGAATTTTGATTTCTAAGGACATGAAAGCTCTGTGAGTTGTTGAAGTTCAAGCCTCTAACCCTGCAGAAGATTCTTACTTGTGTATTTGTTTATGAATAAAATCTATTCTGCTAGACATAGAGGAAACCATACTCTAACATTCTATTATATTTGAATGTCTACATCATGTTCACCTTAGAAATATTATAAATCCCAGCACCTTTAATAGCCAAGTTGAGGAGAGAAATAAACTGTCAATATTTTTGGTTTAGAAATGAAAAGTAGGTATAGAAGACTGAATAGACCAAAAACCAATAGCCATCACTTAATGTTATTTTTAATTCTATTTTACCTGCTTACTGTTAAACTTGTTAGCAATGAGTATACAGTGAAGTAAGTGATGCATATATTATGATTCATCTAGAGAGGACGGTCCCATTGTAATACCTTTTAACTTAGAAATATAAACTTCTTCAAATATTCTTTCAGCTGAGATGCCACCTTATCCCTTTAAAGTCATCACACACACACACACACACACACACACACACACACACACACACACACACAAACACACAAAAGTCCACATCATTTTAACTTTTCTCTTATGAAACCTTACTTGAATGTAAACCCTGCAAGATGGTCTGAGCTTGAGCTAAAGGAAGTACATTTTCCTCAGCAGCAGGATCCTACTATTAGATACCATAAACAAATATAAATCATATACTTTAATAAATCCACTAAGAAATGGAACCAGGAGGGTAACATTCCACAATTATTGCATTCTTATATAATACCATTTGAGTACAATCACTCATATATTGACTATTTATGCTGATCACAAAATATGTCATTATAGTAACAAAGGGCAAGATTTTGCTATGTAGACTTTTTTAATCTCTGAAAATGTATAGACACTAGTCTACCCTAACCACTGAGGTAAGTTATTATGCTAAAACGATTCAATGAGAAGCAGTTAACTAGAACAAAGAAAGAAATCACCACATGAAACCGACTTAGAAAATTAGCAAGGGAGTTTATTGCTCCACTGTAGCTTCTGTAGGATTTTCTTTTTCATAGATGTGATAACATATAGTCAAAAAATTTAACCAAGCTTAAAAGTAAAATTATCTACTCAGATATTTACACTTTCATAGGTAGTAAGTAATTTTAAAAATTCCTTTACATTTTAACTAGTAAGAAAAATCGCCCACATCATTGATATGTCACAAAGGCTAAAAGAATGTAGCTCTGAGATATAGAAAAGATCTTTACAATTACAGAAGTACAGTTGGACCTTTTCATAGCTGTTTACATAGAAGCAAACATTTTAGCTCTAGCTGCTCCTCTATTGTATGGCCTGATCTTTTTGTGATGAAATTTTAACAGGTACTTAGAAACTGCTATTGCTGAAAGCAATTAAAATCAGGACAAAGATCTGGGACCACAGCTCTCCTTTACTCCTGTGTGTGAGGGTGCCATCCGGTAGCTGTCGGATATTAGTGGACCTGCGGACAGTGCTGATAGATCATTTTCATAGGCAACTGTTTGGTAAGTCAAGGACTGAAACTGCAAGATTCTGGTTATTGGGCAGGGAAATGGAATCTGAGTCATATCTCTATTGCTGGGAAGAAACATGATGTTCTGAACTGCCTGGAACATAGTTGCATCAGTGGTGTGGGGGACAGAGACATAGCTCACTACTGCTATTCTCAGCAGCTTGAGGTATTCCCTTAACCTGTTAGGGACCTCGATGCAGAGTAAACAAGGATTTATGGCTCTGACAGTAAAAAGAATTTTAGGCTTAGATACTATTAAGAAGCAGAGTAAGAGATGTTATCTACAATATTGAGAGAGAAAATCATTCAAGAAGTGAACATGAGCACATTAGAGAGCGTGTGTGTGTGTGTGTGTGTGTGTGTGTCCTTGTGAAAGTCTGGTCTCAAGCACCCTGGTTTCAACTCTATATAGGATTTTGGAAGCATTTGAAAGTAGATTATGGTTCAGTTGTATTCTGGGGATTCTTACCCTTCTGCTTATTTTTTTTCCTTCTTGTTTGATAATTGAGATTACAAGTTGGTTTTGGGGTGCCTTAGGCGTTATTATATTTTGATAAAATAAAAATTAAAGATTGATTGCACAAGGGATTTAGGACATGATTCTCCCTATAAATGTGGGTTTCTGGTGAGAATCCTAGAAAACTGCAGATTTAGAATGAGGGAGGGTATAAGGTCAGAAGCCGTTTTTAGCTGTGTAGAATTCTTCCTTCAATGCTTGTAAGAGACTTTGCATAAATTCCAGGAGTATGGGATCTCTACTCTTCTCCCAGTGTAAAACAGTTCTCACCTCAAAAGGAATCAGAACTAGTTTATTCTGAAGTCAAATATGAGTGACCACAGCCAGGAAATGTGAATTCATATTACTTCAACTTCCATGTTCCAATGTGGAAGCAGTTTCAAGAAGCATTTTTAATAACAGAAAAACAAGCAAACAAGTCATGATACTTTTTAAAATACATTAGACAGTTTAAAGCAAAGTAGAGAAATTGCTCTAATTGTCAGATACCATCTGACTACATTCTCAGACGTTTGGTTGGTAGAACCTTGGTACGTGCATGCATATGCCAAGGGTAACCTGATGGTCACAAAGATGCTAGATCATGCACAAGGAAGGGCAATAAATGACTATTAAGAATGCAAAAGATGTCCCAGGGTAATTTGGCTCTAGACTTGTATTATTTCAAAGTCTCTATGATCAGTTAATTTGCCTTGCAGAACGTTCAGTGGAAATTGTAGCTTCTTTCCTAGAATTTTGTTCACATTTCTCATGTCACCCAAATGTCGCTAAATTGCTAGTTAAATCCTACGAGATTTCTATTTAGCCAGGAGTTTTCTAATAAGGAACAAAGACAGACTGTTATTTGTAAATCACATGGACAGGAAAAAGCCCCTTCTTAGAAACAGCCTAAAGCTTGCCTGAAGTGTAGATCAAGACAGACCATCATCCAATCTCACCCCAGGAATGTATTCAACTTTTACTTTACAATACATTGTACCTTTCTTCTATATTGTTTTGTGTGGCTACTATTAGTTCTTTTGACAGAACTCACAAGAATTAAGACTCAATATCCATCACCTTTCTTCTCAAGACTTACGTCTTGAATAAAACTAACCGAGATGTTTTATTGGTAATTTTTATAGTGCCTTACTACAGACCCCCAAGAATGTGTCTACAATGGTCCCATCATTGTGCTGGAACTACAGTCCCCTTAGAATTCAAGAATAGCAAAACCTTTCTCAGTGGTTCTCAATGTTCCTAATGCTGCAACCTTTTAATACAATTCTTCATGTTGTAATGTCTCTCAACCATAAAATTATTTTTTATTGCTATTTTGTTACTAATTTTGCTACTCTTATATATCATAATGTAAATATCTGTCTTTTCTTATGGTCTTAGGTGACTCTGTGAAGGGGTCACAACCTATAGGTTAAGAACCACTGTTATAGATAGATCACTCCATCAATCATCCTCAAATAGGTATAGTTATCTCTTAAACAATCAGGTAACTGGATCATCTTATAACAAGTCAGGGTTTTCCTTGCAGAACCAGAGCTGAGACATGATCAACTGTATCACAAATTAACCAAGACTGTTTGGTTATACATAGATTTTTTTATTTATTCCTACCAAATTATTTCTCTGTTTAAACCTAAATCTCATGTTAATTAACACTGTAAAGATGTCTAAAGTGCTTGGTCAGTATTTTTTTAAATTACCATATTGACTAAAGTAATTCCCTGCTTTTTTACCATTACAAAAACAAAACAGCAAAAATTAAAAATGAACAAAGGCCCTCAACAAAAATCATATGTATAGAGTCATTGTAGATTATGTTTCATGACATTTTCATTCAAGTACATTATGTACTTTGATCAAATTTACCCTCATTCCTATCTCCATCTACACCTCCATGATCCTACAAGCCCCGTTTCTCTTTGTGTTGTTGACACCACTGAGAACATCGTCGAAGGAATTCAAGTCACCAATTACTTTTTTCCTTTTTAAGATGTTAGAAATTTTGGAGTTGGTTTGTGGTTACAAAATTAAAAGTATATTTTATAGCTTTTCTCCAGAGATGAGCACATAATTACCCAACTCTAAATGGTCACCTCTGAAGACACACACACACACACACACACACACACACACACACACACACACATTATTATACAGACTGATTAGGTTATGTTTATAGATTAGGTTATGCTTATATATTTAGGAGAACACACACAGATACACTCACTCATTCCGTATACATATGTAACAACTGTTGAAGGAAAGGGGTCATGAATTTGAAAGAGAATAGAAAAGTGTACATGGACGGTTTAGAGGGAGCAAAAAGAAAGCAGAAATGATGTAATATGTCATAATCTCAAAAAATGAAAATATTTTTTAAAGTTACACTTTAAATCATATGAAGCAACTTTAGCTGCTTTATTTTTGAGCCAAGAGCAGGAAGCCTACCAAAATTAGGTTCCTATCTTCTCCTAGAGAGTGAGATGTAAGGATACTGGTTTCTTTAATGTTTACATGTCAAAGGACAACTCCAAGGTCCTTAGTAAAGACAATTTTAAGTTGTAAGACTAAAGAAAGAGTTTCACAGAGAGATTTACATTCAAAGGGACAGAGAAGAATTGACTCTTTGAAAGTTTCTTTTTCCCTTTATTAAAAATAGATTCTTGTCTCATGCAGTATATCCTGATATTACCCCTGCCTCCATTTCTCCCATTTCTTACCCTCTCCCCTCCTCTTCCTTTCCTTTCTCTCTGGATCTACTCCTTTTCTGTCTCTCATTAGAAAAGATTAGGCTTCTAAGAGATAGCAACCAAACATGACAAAATACAATATAACAAGATGAAGCAAAAATTATAATATTGAAGCTGGACACAGCAACCTGACAGGGAAAAAGAGGCCCAAGAGTAGATCCAAGTGTCAGAGGTCCACTCATTCTCAGTCAGAAGAATTCTGCCAGAACTGTATTCTGCCAAATCTACGAACACGAACCGTGAGTCACTCATGGCTTTCCTTCACCAGTGGGAGGATCTTGGATTTGGTTTTAATGATTTTCTTTTAGGACAGAGTCATTAAAAGGAAATTGATTATGTTCAATATATATTCACTGAATAAAAAGAAAAAAACATTGACTACATTATAGCTAAAAAAAAACCCATAATGTATATGCAGAGGACCTAGTACAGACTCATGTAGTCTTTTCCCTTGCTGCTTCACTCTCTGTGAGCTCATACATACCTTGCTTGGTTGTCCCAGTATCCTTCATTCCTCTAGCTCTCATAATCTATCTTCTGTGGGATTCTCTAAGCTATGGGAGGTAGGAAGGAAGGATTTGATCAAAACTTCTTATTTAAACTCTTTCTCTCTCTCTACACAATGTCTGGCTGTAACATCTGTTTCCATTTGCTGCTAAAGGAAGTCTCTGTGATTATGAGTGAGTAAGGCGCTCATCGATGTGCACAGAAGAATATCACAGGAGTCATTTTATTGATACTTCTTTTGTAGACTAGTAGTGTTTGGTTTTACCCTAGGCCTCTGGGTTATCTAGTCTCTAGTTCTTGGTTACCCAAGGAATATTGAATACAGAGTACTTCTCATGGAATGGGCATTACATCGAATCAGACGTTGTACGGCTACTCTCACAAGTCCTATCCAACCATTGCCCTAGCATATCTTGCAGGCAGGACAGATATAGGTCAAAGATTTTGTGGTTGGGTTGATGTCCATGTTTCTCTTTCAATAACCTGTAGACTCTTGAAATTTTTCTAAAGTTTACTGCTCTAATGAAAGGGAAGGGAGGACTTTGGGGAACAGAAAGCCTGTTCAATGTTAGTCTTGAGGGAGGCAACAGGAAGCCTGTGTTGGTAATTGATATGAAAGTTGTTTATTTACTGAGCTCAAGTTATCACTGGATCCTAGTACAAGGCCTCTGTGTGCATAGTCTAAGCAGAGATACCAACTACAGAGTGTTACTTTGGCAACCTTCTGTAGAACATTTCTAGGCTTCAGGCACATCTAACTTCCTGAAAATTCCAAATGAACATTAACACCCACAACGTTCAACCTCAAGAACCATATCATCAAGTTACAAAATGAACTGAAAAAGTTTCATGATGTGTAAGAGTTTATGACCATCTGAGTTCTTTGTTTATTAACTTTGAAGATAGGGTTTCTCTGCATAGTTTTGGTTATCCTAGAACTCACTATGTTAATCAGTGGTCTTGAACTCACAGAGCTCTGCCTGTCTCTGCCTCCTGAGTGTTGGGATTAAAGGCATGCACCACAGTGCCAGAAAGCTGAGTTCACAGGTTTTTGTGTGTGTGTGTGTGTTCAGCATTCCTAGCTGTTCTTGGTCATATGCTACAGATTGTAGACTTCTGATTAGACACCTCTGAAACTTTTCATTTTAAAAATATCAGTCTGTGAACTTTTCGTAATGACATTTTGTTTCAACATGCAAATGTCCCCTTTCAGTCATTTGTTTGAATTATTTCTTCATAACACTTCTGTTCACATTCAATGCTTTTTCTGATCATTTCTTTTTAATGACTCTCTTAAAAGAAAATTATTAAAACCAAATCCAAGATCCTCTTCCTGGTTAAAGAAGACCGTCAATGACTCATGGTTAGTGTTCTTAGATTAGAGCCTTAGCAGAATACTATCCACCTGAAGACATTCATTACAATATAAATGTATACCAGCTATTACTCATGTCTTATAATAGCATTATAATTTTTCAATAATTCTAGACATTTGAATGTTTGAGGATTGTGTTTTTGCATTTTATAGATAACAGAACTTAAATAGTAGAAAAATTATATAAACAACTATTAGTCACCTTTTCTTGCAGTCAAAAAGTATAAATTATAAACTAGGCAATTCTATTTCTGCTGCTCTGAAAGAAAACAAATTATATCTGGTAGCGAGAAAATAAACTATCTTTCAGTTCATATTTCAAAATGGTTTATCAGTGTAAGGGATAATTAAACTGAGCATGGAGAAGGAATATTATTTGCATATTAACCTTCTTATAATTAAAAGTAATATATGATCATTATAGGACAATCCAAATAGTAAATAATTTCATCATAAATTTTAAGAAATGTAAAGTTTAAAACATAGAAACTCAGCAAGGAGAATAACCACCAAGTGAGTCTTCGCTTTATTTCATGGACCAAAGAGCCAGTAAAGAATCTTTTTAACAGTATGAATGCTCCAACTTCATTTGCTTTATATATTGCTTTTTGATTTGCAAACCTGATAGTTATGAGTATTGATTTCACTTTGTGCAACCTTGGCATAATAATCTATATTAAGTTCTATTATATGTATTTTCCCTGTGGTTTTATGCATAGAAGTCAAATATATTTAATTTTTCCTGTTCTTTTGACATACAACTTTTGATGCAAATAACTCGCATAAACACAGTGGCAATTTCTTGACTATTTGCTCAGAGTTACCCCCATCCTGTCCATATATACTTGCTACTAATTCAAATGCTGAACTGGAGCCAAGATAAACATAGCTGCTAACGCAGCCCCACTGCACAGTTATGGGGGATTTTGTACCACACAGTATAGACTTACTGCCTCATTTGCCTAGTGAAGGCTCTTCTGCACCGCATACTCTATGTGCAAAATATAGTTCTACATACAAGTCCATGCATTACATGTCTCATTGATATTTTAATCTCCACCAAGAGCTATAAATCTTAGGGTTTCAGTGAATTATCCTCCAACACCGAGTGCCTATGTGCAGAAACCAGGGGTCAGCTTATTTACATCAGGAGCTTTTTCCTGTCTTGTTCTTTGGTGAGCCCTTTTCTCATGTGTTCATTTTGTAAGGTTTTGCACTAGGCTCTTCTTCCAGACATTACTTTCCACCCTATGCTTCTGCCTCGCAGGACATAAAGGTTTATATATTGACTTCATTTTTATCTTCAATTTTTGAAAATTAGAATTCATAGTAGAATGGTTATAATTCTAATTTTTGATTTGGAAAGATGTTAAAAAATCAAAAACACTATATTCAGAAGGTATCCCTGCTGTTTGTGGTACTACATGCTTTGCATGATTAGAAATACATGGAATCTAAGAGCGTTTCCAACATTGTCAATCTTGAATTATATTTTGTTCATTGATCGTTTATACAACAATTGATTGTTATACTGCACATTATTGATTATACTTTATACAGGCCTTTCATTTCTTTCTTAAGGGGATTGACACTATATGTCATTCTTACTAATTATTCTCCTGGTATCACTTTGCTCTGGACTTCCTGAAATCTAAAATATTATGTCAAATATATTCAAGAAATAAGTAGGCTATTTTCTCTGTTGTTTAGTCTTAGTTGTCAGATTGACTAGATTGAGAGCTTTCTAGGATTACTCTGTTATGGTTCATTCTCAGAGAGAATTTACACATGGGGCAATGGGACAGTGGGATATACCACTTATGGAAGTTGCACATTCCAAAGACTTCCAGGTTTGATGAAAAAAGAAATTACAGAGAAAACTGCGTATCCACTTGTAAGTTGCTTTTCTTTCTGATTTGGCATATTTTACTGCTCTACTCTTATGGCATTGTCCCAACACTGATGAATCCCCAGCATGCTTCTGGGCTGGTAACAAGTTGTAGAGACTATTAAACTTTCTAGATTTGCAGCTACTAGTTTTTCTCCCTCTCCAGCCTCTCCAGTCCTTGTTAGATACTCAACCTCTGTGAGTCAATCCAATAAATCTTCCTTTCTAATATACATACATATATTCTACTGCTTGTGTTGCTCTTGAGAAGTTTGTCTGATAAATTTTCGGTAGACAAGAAACAGAATTAGTACCACAGGTAATCTAATTTTTCTATTAGGATTAATTGTTTTGACTTCAAATAAAACTTCTACAATGGTATGGAATTGTATTTGTGAAAGGATTTTTAGGCCAAGTAATATCAGAATCAGGGCAAATGGACATAGTCCTTATTATAATATCACCTCATTTTGCATGTAAGAAAGCAAGACAACTACACCTCTCATTTACTGAAAAGGAAAGGTACCCAAGCATTCTTAACACTTTCTCAGATCTTTAAAATCAATGTCACCTACCAAGTCCTTGAGTATATAAAATTCCCCCACCAAATGACTGGTGTACTACTTATTCTAGTAAGAGAAAATTTAGAGGAATTTGGTTACATTGAATATGTAGCATAGCTACAAAGCAATAACTTTGCATATATCCAAACATTGCTATATAACTGATTTTATAATTCACCTATAGCTGTGCCTTTGAGCTAGACATGGCCATTGTCATCTTGAATTATTAGCATTCCCCCATAAATGGAATTGGGTAGCTCACAGGCTCAAGAGGCTGATGAGGCTTTCACAACATCCTCATGACATCATCTCCATTGTCCAGGATTCAAGCAACACACAAGAGATACGTCATGTGCTCTAGTGGGATTTCACAATGGTATAGTTACCTGTAACTTCCTGGTGATAGTTCCTATGAGTAACTCATAAATCTTCACTTACAAGTAGTTCTAGTACATTCATTGGTTAGCCAAGATGGACTTGGACGAGATCTTCATTCTGGCAATGCTCTCTCTATTTGAGATGAACAAACTTTTCTTTGTGTCTCTGAAGGAAAATTCATGTAGCATTTATTTAATCATCATCAAAGCAGATGACTCTGCTGTCATCTACTTTTCTGAGCCCCATAAACACCAATGCTCAACTATCCCCATTGTGGGTTCATATTCACAAAGTCACCCATGGTGTTCCATGGTGTATATTCTCTTTTTTTCAAAGACATCCTCTTCTAAGTAAATTGTTTTCTAGTCTTTAGTGTGAAGTTATATAATTTGTAGCTTTGTATCATTGAGAACAAAAATTGGACTAATGGGCCTAATCTGGACAGCTAATCTCTAGAACGTCATCACAGTGAACTTTACAATTTCCATGTTATAAATAATATCTGTGTTAAGAAACAGATTTTTTCTAATACCCATAACATGAAGGGGTATTAGATTTTATCAAAGGCTTTTAAATATATAATGAGATAATCACATGATTATTTTCTTTTAGATTGTTTATTCAGTGGAGTGATAGAGGTACCAACCCACCCACAAAACTTTCAACCCAAAATTTGTCCTATCTATAAGAAATTCAGTCATCGGGTGTGGAGCAGAATCTGAGGGAATGGCCAACCAATAACTAGTCCAACTTGAGACTAATTCCATGGATAAGCACCAATCCCTAACTCTATTAATGACACCCTATTATGCTTGCAGACAGGAGCAAGTTGTCCTCTGAGAGACTTCATCCAGAAGCTGGCTCAGGCAGTTGTAGACACACCTACAGACAAACAGTGGATAGAGCTTGAAGACTGGTATGGAAGAATAGGAGTAAGGGCTGTGGCCCCAAAGAGGATAGGAATGCCACAGGAAGAACAACATAGTCAACTAACCTAAACCATTAAAGCTCTCAGAGTCTGAACCACCAACCAAAGAACATACACAGGCTGGACCTAGACCTCCCTGAACATATGCAGGTGTGCAGCTTGGTCTTCCTGTAGGTCCTGAACAACTGGAATGGACAGGGCTATCCCAAAAGTTGTTGCCTGTAAGTGGGATGTAGTCTTATAGCTGGGTTGCCTTGACTGGACTCAATGGGAAAGGTGCCTAGCTTTGTAGAGACTTGAAGTGCCATGGTGGAAGGATACAGGGTCAGAGGAGAAGGGGAAGGGGGAAGGAAGAACATTTGTAGAAAGGTGAGATGAGGAGGGAGCAGTGAGTGGGATATGAAGTGAATAAAATAATAAAATTAAATTTAAAAAGAAAGATTATCACATGATCACTACTTATGTGTTAAAAAGTCTTCTTAGTCAACTGGTGTAAATCACTGGTTACAGATTCCTGTCTTAAAAGGAGTGTTCAGGGATACTCTGAAAGTGATAATAATTTAGATGCAAAATATTCTGACAGCCAAGGTGCCGTCATTTGTATGTTTGTATCTCTATCCAGTTCACTCACTGAAATTTAGTCTACAGTATTATGTTCTCTATATTAGAACCTAGAGGCTTTAGGAAGTGTTTACTGACTACACTGGCACTTATGTCATTAAAATATGTGACTAGGATTATTGTGAAAGAGACTGAGAGAGTGATTAATGTAGAAAGGTGCCATTCATTAATCAAAGAACAAGACTTTACTAGTCCTGAATCTGCGATCAACTTTGATTTTGATTTTCCCATGCTCCAGAATGGTGTTAAATAAGTTTCTGTTGTTTAGAAGCCAATCAATTCATGGTAAATTTCTAATAGCTGGCTCAACAGACTGAGTTATAAGGCTTTTTACTGGTGAAGTGTGTGTGGGAGTTCCCTTTAGCTTCCTTTTGGAGGGGAAACACTCAATAAATAGTCCTACCTAACCATAATGCACACAGTTCATAACCCTGATGAGCACAGCAAAAAGAAGACAGTGTGCAATAGTGGCACTCTCATAGCGGTGACTTCTAGCCATTTGATTTGACTTAAGGACCACTTGATAGGAAGATCCTCATGCCTGCTATGGCAAACCTAGCCAATTACATATCGTATACGATCTTTGACGCTAGAGAAGAACCTATTACTCCAACTTCCTTCACAAAAACAATTCCCAAGCATATTATAACTAAATGTCATTATAACCACATTTAAGTTTAGCCCTCATCTATCATCAAAGAACCTTCGTTGTTTGGAGACAGATCAATAGAGGAGTCTACAATGTCAATATGCAGAGAATAACTGATAGTGTGGGTAAAACCCCAACTGATATGTCTATGGCACAACCCTACAACTAAGAGGACATCTCAGAAGAGGGGGAAGACATTTTTAAAGGCAGAGGATGAGGAAATTTGTTGTGTGACTGTGTCTTCTATGATGACAAGAACAAGGAAGAATGGCTTATTGTATCTCTTTGAAAAGGAAAACAAGGGTGAATAATTGTATTTCCTTGATAGAAAAAGAAAGCTGAATTATTGTATCTTCTTTTAGACTAGAAAGCAGTAACAAATCTCAAATATTTTAGATTAGTATTAAATGTTTATGTTGATATAAATTTAAGGTTATATTTGTTACAACATACTGTATATGTGATTTTTACCCTTGTTTAAGGTATATGTTCATATGTAACTTATTTAAAAATGAAAGCTACTATCATAAACTGTTCAGAAAAATTAAGAAATGCAAGTTAGTAGCCAGTCACCTTTAAATAATCAAACTTGTAGTTGTGACAGATACTAGTTTAGGTAATTACAAAAATAAGCTTTATTTACCCTCCTATATATGTTTTCAAGGATAAGCATATATTTGTCTATTTAGATATACTTTTGACAGATAGGTGGTCTTCAAACACTTCAGAGATCTACACAATATGTTTTAATAATAAAAGGTTTTTTGTGACTGAGAGACACATCAGCTATGACACATCTCTCTCTCTCTCTCTCTCTCTCTCTCTCTCTCTCTCTCTCTCTCTCTCTCACACACACACACACACACACACACACACACACACACACAATATGTTTATGTGTATCAATAATGATTACAGAAGAGGTTGTGAGTTTGAGTGAGAAGTAGAAGGACATAGGAAGAGTTGGATGAAAGAGATGTGGGAAGTAGAGATATTATAAATAATTTGTTATGAAGTTCTCAAAAAATTAAATAAAAGAGAAGTGACTGAGTTCTACTAATATATTTGATTCACTGTGAGTCTTCTTATAAATTGACTGCTTGTTTCATGTTTATCACAAAAAGGTTTTTAATCACAGAAGCATTAAATTGTCTCTAAGGAAAATATCATAATGCAGGAAGCTGAATCATACATGATCTGAAAAAATACAGTTAAAAAAAATCAGTTTTGATTACATCAGAGCTCAAGCCAAACAGAAAGTAAGATTTTTTTTTCTGACCTCAGTAATAACCAGTCTTTCAAGGGGTTCTGTGTTGAAGCTGTTTTTCTCTTCCCGAATTTCTCTGTCTTCTCGGTATAATCCAGTGCCTCTCAGCTGTAAATTCATTCTTCAGCACCTGCTCTGAGATAATGGACTAGACTCCTCAAGCATTTCTCCTTTAGAGTGAACAAAGTCTACCAGTCACTAAGGAAAGCAGTGGAGAAGAAAGTACATCTCGTTCTGGTGACAGAGACCTAGGCTTTGTTCCTATTTTCCTTCTATTTCGTGGTCCATTCGCTGTGCAATGCACAGAGGATCATTCAGTATAGTTCCCCTTAGTCATAAGCCCACAGTAAGTGCAGTCCTTCAGTAACCTCAGATCAACTTTTTGTGACATCTTGAAATTAACACAGTTCATTCCACATGAAGTTCAAAAATCCTTCGGCACACCCATTCACAATTATTAGCTCAGTTAAACTTGATGCTGTTGCTTACCATTTCTCAGCAACTGTGGGTGATTTACATAATGGAAACATTTCCAGTCATTCTTGGGGTTATAACCTACAACATCTCAAATGATGTTCCAGCCATTCTATGGGTTATAACTTAAACATTTCAAATGAAATTCTAACTACTCTATGGGTTATAACCTACATCTCAAATTACGATTGATATCCTACCTTAGGAGATATCATTGCAACTTTTCCATTTCTTTAGAGTTCCTAGAACAACTCTATAGTCACTGTAATGTCATAGTTAATTAGTATTTATATTAAACTTACCATGATTTACTATAGTATGATTTCTGCCTCCCAAACTTCCATAAGCACATGAATTTAATTATAAGTGGAATTCATGTAATCTTTTGTTCCTTCCTCAAAATATTTTGAGTATCTTTAGTCAATATAGAATCTTCAATGTTAATTGTACCTGCTATAGTTTTGCCCTATGTTCCATATAAAACAAACATTCAAAACCCTACTCTTCTATAGGTCTATAGTCTTAGTATAAGGCATTATGTTGGGAGCACAAAGGTCTTTTAGCCCACAAGTCAACAGGGAAACCAGAAAGGTTGAGCACATGGGGGTATCTTTTCAAAAAAAAGGGGGGATGTATAATCTGTTTTTCTATCAAGAAGGCTGGGAATTGGAGGTGAATAGTTTGGTAATATGAATTATCTGAAGGGCTAGACCATATTAAGCTCCTACAATCAGAACAAGAAATCCTTAATAGGCTAGATGACCTTTACATTATCCATTTAACCAGGAACTCTTCAAAGCTCCCCAAACTACAACTGGATGTGACTAATAGCCTAAATAACCTCTATGCTATCTGTATGACCAAGACTGTGCCAAACCCTTCCCTTGTTCTCTAAGCTAATAATACGTGTACCCTATCTCTAGTACCCATCTTCTTGGAAGAAATGACAGGCACTTTAGCTGAGTTTAGTTATGCCTCCTTGTGCACTTGGGTTTGTAAAGAAGACTTTCTCCACAAATTTTATGGTGTCTAAATATGCTTACAATGAACTGCCTGGCATCAGACTCCAGAATTTTGATCCGGTCTACTTGATCTGAAACTAGTTTTCATTCTTACTTCTCTATGGATTATTTTACTACTACACATGATATATGCAGGGATCCTCACATCAATATATTAATGTACAGAAATTGCCTAATATATATATAGTGTTAAAATTAAAATTGTATTTTAGCTGATTATAATCATCTTGATGATCACTTTTAATGGACAGAGAAATGCTGAGGAAGTAGAGAATACTTCTGTAGGTGTCTATAAATTATTTTGAGTGAGGATTACTAATTTGTTCCAAATATGTGTAGCATAATATTATAGAATTAGAGCCAATCTTTGCTCCAGTGCACGGCCGGGGAGAGGGCGAACTGGAGAAGCATCACAGCTTCTGGGAAGGATACCGTGTCTGCTTCCAGTCATCTGGCGCCTTTCCCCACCCAAGGAGGGGTGTTCGCCCAGGAACAGTCTCAAGACCTGATCTGACACCCGGCGCCTTTCCTGCCTGAGGAGGGGTGTCTGCCCAGGAGCAGTCTCCAGGCCTGATCTGGCACACTGCGCCTTTCCCCACCTGAGAAGGGGTGTCTGCCCAGGAGCAGTCTCCTGGCCTGAACCGGCATCCAGCACCTTTCCCCCGCATGAGGAAGGGTGTCTGCCTGGGAGCAGTCTCCAGGCATGATCTGGCACCCAGCGCCTTTCCCCGACCTAGGAGGGGTGTCTTCCCAGGAGCAGTTTCCTGGTCTGAGCCAGAAGGAGACCCATCTTTGCTCCAGTCCACTGCTGGTTAGAGGGCAGCC
>NC_034594.1:44687570-44729756 GCF_900095145.1 Mus pahari
AGAAAACCAAGAAGGATGACCATTGTGTGGATACTTCATTCCTCCTTAGAATAAGGAACAAAATACTCATGAAAGGATATAGGTACAGAGACAAAATTTGAGCTAAGATGAAAGGATGGACTATCCAGAGATTACTTCATCCACGAATCCATCCCATCATCAGCCACCAAACCTAGATACTAATGCTCATGCCAGCAAGATTCTGCTGAAGGGACCCTGATATTGTGGCCTCTTTTGAGGCTATGACAGTGCCTGGCAAACACTGAAGTGGATGCTCTCAGCCAGCTATTGGATGGAATACAGTCTCCCCAATGGAGGAGCTAGAGAAAGTACCCAAGGAACTGAAGGGGCTGCAACCCTGTAGGTGGAACAACAATATGAACTAACCAGTTCTCCCTGAGCTCGAGTCTCTAGCTGCATATGTAGCAGAAGATGGCCTAATCGGCCATCACTGGGACGAGAGGCCCCTTGGTCTTGCAAACTTTATATGACCCAACACAAGGGAAGGCCTGGGCCAAGTAGTGGGAGTGGGTGGGTAGGGGAGCAGGGGCGGGGGGGTACAGGGAACTTTCAGGATAGCATTTGAAATGTAAATAAAATAATAATAATAATAATAATAATAATAATAATAATAATAAAAGAATTAGAGCCCAGTAGGGTAAAAACTCAATAGAGAATGCCAAGAAGTGCAGGGTTTTCCTCTGTTCACTTCTTGTCTGCCTCGATAAAACTACTCTGTCTTGTCATATCCTCTTAGTATCTTGACTTGGAGACCTCCAAAGCCTGGTATTTGGTTACAGTGACAAAAGTGTTTCTGAAACACATACATGAATGTATAAATTTATACATGTAAACTACACACCTAAGATGTGAATACATGTATATATAATACTTAAATAAAGTTAAGTATATTTATATTCTCAAATATTGATCATTTCTTTATGATGAAAACAGTACAAATATTTTCCTCTAGTATTTTATGGTGTGTATGTTAGTGATCTGTGCTATAGTACACCAAAGCTTCTCCCTCCATTTTTGACTGTAATAACTGTTTCTACTGATTGATCTTCCACATCCATCCCTCTCCCCTCTACTTTCCAGTGTCTGGGACCCACTGTTTTAAGTGTTTGTAAAATCATCTTTTAAATACTATACACATGATTATTTAGTTAGTGGTATGTGTGTGTGTGCCACACAACATGTACCTTGAGTTAAGAGGACAACTTGCAGTCAATTCTCTCCCTTTTCCTTGTGTGTCCTGTGGACTAGACTTAGATTGTTTGCCTTTCTCTGTCTAGCTTATTTTCACTAACACTGAGCCTTTGTAGATTTCCTTTGTGAATAATTATTCATTAAAATACTATTTCAAGAAGTGGAATCTAAATTGTATAAATGTAAATATTGAAATTTTCATTTCATCGAGAATTTTATAACAAGGTGTATAAATAGAATGTTTGTGTCTATCCCATGCATATTAAGACATCATGTTCACTTCTACAGCTATGTAGGGACATCTAAATCAAAAATCATCAATTCTTTGGGAAACATTTCTTATTTATTTAAAAGAAATGTTCTCAAATCATTTACTTATTTAGTTAGGTGTGTGTGTGTGTGTGTGTGTGTGTGTGTGTGTGTGTGCTTGTGTCACACATGTTCCACGAGGTAAGCGGACAACTTGGGAGTCAGTTTTATCCCTTTTTTGTGGGAGTCCTGCGGACTGGACTTAGGTAGTTTGATTTGACAGCAAGAGCCTTTATCTTGTAAGCCACTGCACAGGCCCATATTTGATTCTTGCTGTATTTTATTCTTTAAAGCTGCTTAAAAACGGGTTGTATTTTAAGCTAAAACATATAGCAATTTTGTTGAAAGGGTATTAATCTTTCTCTACTCACAGATAATATTTAACTAAATCCATATCTTCATGTATTTTAGAAAGGTTGTAGCTTTTATATAAACATCAAAACTGAGAACCTGCTGTTTTATACCTATGCATTGAAAGGATATTGTAATTCTAAAGTCTTTCCCCAAAGTCCCATATAAAATAATATAATGATTTTCAATGTAGTTGTTTGTAGAAGTTTTTGAATTCATAGTGAACCTAATTTCATCCTTTTTCCAAGGATGTGATGAAATGGATTTACTTGAGACTTCCTTGCATCATATCTAACTTAGAATTTTTAACAGCTCTATCTAGGTAGAAACATTCTCACATAGTGCTTCTCTGTTTATTCCTAATTATCAGATTGAATGTGAAGGGAACTACACGATTATAGAATTCAGACTGTGTCTGACTTTGGGTGTGTTTACTGAATTAAAGTAAAATGGAGAAAGTGTTTTTCCATAGTTTTTCTTATACAAAAAGTTTTAAAATAAATGGAGATGCAAGATAAAATAATGGCTATATTTCTTTGCCTTCAAAAATGGTATTATTACTTTTTTTCTGGATCATTGTACCAATCAATGTATTATAGCAACTTAAACCTCTGCTTCTACAGTTGCCTTTCATCTATGCATTATTAGGAACACATTTCAGACTACTTATTTTTGCTGAAGGTGTTTGCAGTTTGGATATGAATTGTCAAGAAGTTCATGTATTCAGTCTTTCATCACTGCTGCAAACATAGTTGATGGATAAAGGTTGTGATCTATGTAAAATTGATCAAGAACAATGGAGGGGAGGAAAGGGTTTATGTCACCTTACCCTTCCATTTAACAGTTCATCACTGAAGGAAGTAAGGGCTGGAAGTTAAGGCAGGAAACTAGAGACAGGATATTAAGCTGTCACTATGGAGGAATGCTGCTTACTGGCTTGATCCCAGGAACAAGTTTAGATGTCTTTTTTATACAGCCTAGAACCAAGTGTCTAGAGATATACCACCCACACTGAGATGGACACTTATACATCAATTGCCAATCAAAACATGCCTACATCAAAACAAAACAAAACAAAACAAAGCAAAGCAAAGCAAAGCAAAGAAAATAAGCCAGGTATGGGGACGTATACTTTTAATGCCAGCACTTGGGTGGTAGAAGCAGTCAAACATCTGAGTTTGAGGGCAGATTAGCCTACAAAGTGAGTTCTACAACAGCCAGTAGTACAAAGACAAACCCTGTTTCTGGGAGTTGGGTGTGCAGAAAAAGAAAAATGTTCCGCAGACATGCAGGCAGGCTAAGCTGACAGAGGTAAAACCCCAAGTGAGAGTCCTCTGGAGAGCTCTGGACTGGGTCAGGTTGTGCCCTGAAGCTTTCTAGGAAAGGAAATGATTGGATCATTCCAGTTCTGTCTTCATAAGTGGGTGGATTTGTTTATGGATTTAAAGTTTTGGGGGGAATGGGAGATAAGGGCACTGTGGAAGGTGGAGCCTAGTTAGGGAAAGTGTGTCACTGGAAGTCTGTCCTGGAAAGTATAACTTGTCATTGGCCTGTCACTCCTTGCTCTGTTTCATGATTTGTGTGTGTGTGTGTGTGTGTGTGTGTGTGTGTGTGTGTGTATGAGAGAGAGAGAGACAGACAGACAGACAGACAGACAGACAGACAGACAGACACAGAGACACAGAGACAGATAGAGACATAGACAGAGAGACAGACTGAGACAGGGATACAGGCAAACAGACAGGCAGAGACATGCAGAGAGACAGACAGACAGAGACAGAGATACAGACAGACAGAGACAGAGAGATATAGAGAGACAGATGGAGAGACAAAGATAGAGAGACAGAGAGATAGAGCCAGAGAAACAGACACAGAGAGATAGACAAGAGAGGCAGAGAGATAGAGGCAAACAGAGAGAAAGAGAAGGACTTCTTGCCACTAGCCAGGTAGGAGAGCAGGGGGCCTTTAAGAAAGATATCATAACAAGATAAGCTTTATTCCAACTGAAATGTACTAAGACTACATAAGCAAAGTTCTATATCCTTGTCAGGGGCAACCTCAGTGGTTGTCTTTGTCCATTCATCCCTGTATATGAAGACCTAGCTTATCAGTAGGTGCTTATGTATGAGAAGTTGCTGAGTGTATTAACTTCCTCACCTAAGAGTACAGCAGCTACAGATTGCTAGAGTGGGCATTTGCTGAGGTGATCACTAGAGCATGAATCAATCAGTGTTCACTAGAAATGAGTCAGCTTCAATTTTTCAGCTACACTTATCCATGCCTGATAAATCTTTCTGCCATTTCTCCCTTCATAAGATGTTAGCTTGGTTTCTGGCTGTGACCCTGTCCTTTAGGACTACAGGAGGGAACTGAATTTATCTGTCACTCTGGCTAAGCAATACTGTGTCCTCAAATCTTTGATGATCTTTAAGCTAAGGGTATCCCTAAAAGTTGTGCCTAAGAGCTCTGCCTGTCTATCATGACACTAGCAGTAATGAGGCAGCTGCTCCATTTCCTGGGATGATTTGTAAAGGTGCTGTTTGTACAAGTGGAACCCACTGGGCATCTCGGTGCAGCAGTAAGTGGTAACTTAAATGAGAAGAAAATATCAATAGACAATAAGACTAAGCATATTTGAAGAATGCAGTTTTTATAGGAATTAAGAGAAGTAGGTAAAATGCTTTAGTAATTATGCATACTCTAGAAATGCATAAAAAAAGCGATCAAAGAAATATAACATAAAGATGTGCCAAGTAGGCATTTCAGCACTGACTAATGCAATAGCATTCAAACTCACTAGAATTCAATAGAAGAATTAAGGTAACTGAGAGTGAATAAGTAAATTAGAAATCAATAGAAATTATCTTGCTTGACTAACCATGATTTTAAATGTTTGCTAAAATGCCACTTAATTAAATTTTTTTCTTACATTCTTTCTTCCTTTTTGTTGATGTAACATGCCTCTTTTTTCAAAGGAAGCAAGAGATAGTGTATACTGAGGATTATATGAATGGCCATGTCCTGGGAACATGGATTGCAGTTACCCTCAAAGACATGATGTTCCTCTGAGCAATGGACCTTTATAGCCACAGGACAAAAGAAAACAATAAGTCAATCATTTGCCAATCTGTCTGTGGGAAAAATAAGTCGTGGGTTACAGGAGAGATCAGATTCTCACCTGTGAGTTTTGGGTACTGCCTTGTAAAACCCATGTCTTTAGGTTAGTGGAAGCCCATGGCCTTCTGCATCCTACAGTCCAAATGTTTTATCTAATAACAAAGGTTGGTAGCAAATGGCTATGTGGGGAGTAAAAGACACGCCATGGTCATTTGGATGTTGATCTACAACATTCTGTTTTTTTTATAATCATGGAATTCTAATAAATCAATCTTTAGAATTATCAATGTAGATAAGGCTTCTTTAGAGCACATCACTGAAGTGCTTAACTTCCTTCTTTATTTCCTTTCCATCTGAATAACATCATTAGCAATTGCTTAATATCAAGTCTGCTTATAATCAGCATGGCAATATACATACAGGTAACATTATACAGACCAAGCAGGTTGTACTTACTTATATATTTAGGGATATATATAGTATATATATATATATATATATATATATATATATATATATATATATATGTATATAAAATATTATATACACAAGTATGTGTATATACAATAACATATATTCATATATCATTAATTGCTGATACATAAATACATTTACATATGTGCATATAACAACAGTTGTAAGAAAGCCCATTAATTTGATAAAATCAAGGAGGGATATAGGGAAGAATTTAAAGGATGGAAAGGGAAAATATTGTAACTATTTTATAATCTCAAAAATATAATTAAAAATATTAGGCATGCTTGTGAAAAATGCCCTTAGTGTTTTTGTATTTGAAAATGTCTTTTTTTTCTATTTCATTCTGCGAGGATATGGTCTCCTGATGTATGATTTGAACTTGAATGTTTTTGTTTCTTTTACCTCTGTCACTTTTTCTGGTCTTCAAGGTGTCAGAAAAGTGGCAATTATACATTCTTCTATGTGCCTTTCAGGTAAATCTTCTTGTCAGTTAGACAATCAACAATTGTCTTTGTTGGGGATCTGGAAGTTATCATTGTACAATGTAATTAGCAAGAAGAATGGTTTTTCTGTGTCATATTCAATCTAGAGGAAGAGTAGTAGCCTAACTTGGCCACCGATTAACAAAAGCAAACATTGGATTTTTTTCTGATGATTTCTTCCTTAATACCCTCCAGTAATTTCCTACCCAAACCACTCAGCATTTCAATGCTTCCACCTTCTGTTTCAGTGGACTTGAGCTCAGTATTTCTACATTATGATATTAGTCTTGAATAAAGATTTCCTCAATTTGTTAGAACTGGTATTTTTATGTATTAGAAATGTTAAGTTTTTACCCCCAAATTTATCTAGTAAAGCAGAAATTGTTTAGGTTCATAAATCTTTTGTAACATCAATTGTGCTATCCATAGCTATTACCACCTTATAGGAAACTAATGGAAAGATTTTAGTACATTTGTTTTCTTTCTTTCTTTCTTTCTTTCTTTCTTTCTTTCTTTCTTTCTTTCTTTCTTTCTTTCTTTCTTTTTTGTTTTGTTTTGTTTTTTGAGACAGGGTTTCTCTGTATAGTTCTGGCTGTCCTGGAACTCACTTTGAAGACCAGGCTGGCCTCGAACTCAGGAATCCACCTGTCTCTGCCTCCCGAGTACTGGTATTAAAGGCGTGTGCCACCATTACCTGGCACATTTGTTTTCATACATTGCATCTGAATGGACCTTTGATATAATTTTAAGTAATCACTGGCAATCTGCACACATGAAGTTTTAAATTATGTTAAAAGAAGGAAAGCAATATGAGAAAAAAGTTTTAATTTTGGTGGATATTATATATGGTGATTTAAATGGTTCTTATACTAGCTATTTCCTCATGGCTCCTTTCTTCTAAAAAAAGTATAGTATAGTTTGTATAGTATAGTATAGTATAGTATAGTATAGTATAGTATAGTATAGTACATAGTACAGGCTAGTAGCCTCTCATGTTGGTTTAAATGGTCTTTATTGAAAATATACTAGAGCAAGGATGGCAAACACTGGATTATCTTAAAGGGGTTAGGTGTATGTCTTATTTAGGGTTACCATTGCTGTGATAGCACACCATGACCAAAAACAATTGGAGAGGAAAGTGTAGCCACCTGCAGCTACATGAATCAGGTTCCTGAGAGGGAGGCTGGGGCTGTATGGAGAAAAGACAGCAAAAGAAATTTGAGACCAAGACAAAGACACTGATCATGGTCCAAAGTTTACTTAAGAGTCTGAGCTTATAAAGTGGGAAGGCCCATCCCCTACTATGCCAGGCTCTCATTGCTTTGTTGCCAGGCTGTTGCTTTTTCAGGAATGTTTCAGGAAGACAGGTTCAGCTTCTCAGCAGCATCTTGGAGAAAAGTACAGAGGTGGCAGAACAATAGACTTATCTAGGTCCAAAGACTCCACCCTAGGTGTAAGTGGTTTCGTTCACAGTGGCAGAACAGGTTTGAGCCAGCCTGCTCAAGGCTGGGGGAGGATACAATTTCTCCCTAATTATATAATAAAAATTAGATGGACTGGGGCATAAAATTTACTTATGCTCCATGATCCTGCCTGGGAATTATGGTGGCTGGCAGCTGTGCATGTCTTAGGACTGTGGTCTTCAATGAACTTATTCTTATCTGTCCTGGAGAACATGTGCATCTTGTTTGAGTTTATTTGCACAAACACAGCTTTATGGTGTTATTATGAATAAATCACAGCCTCTTGGTACATGCTTCTGTTTTAGATTGAAAATAAGTCATAGACCCAGTGGCCCATTGCACACCTTCGGCTGCAGACCCTCATTGCACACGTTTTCCCAATCAGACCAAAGCCACAATATGCACTCAATGCATCTCTTCATATCGATGAATTTCTGCCATCTGCACTTAATGAAGGTAAACCTGCACAGAGGTAACTGACCTGCTTGAAATACAAAGCTGAAAGTTGAAAAGCAACAGGATTAAGGTTATCTGTGGGGAAATCCAGATACTCTATTCAGTTACAAATCAGCAACTATCAAGCCCAAGCTCTGGCCTCCAGGTGTGGGGGAGGTGGCTTTGGGAATCAACAGAAAAGCTGTTAATTCTCTGGAAAAAGTGGAGGCTGTGCTGCCAATGAACTCTTCTGGCTACATAAAGACTTTTAGCAATCATCAAGATTGGAATCACACTTATTAGAAGATTCAGGGTCTGTGTCCACTAGAGGAACCAATCTTTTAGGCAGCCATCTAGATCCGTCTTCTTTTTGTGAAAAAACACAAACAAAACCTCTTCCCCATATTAAAACAGGGTCTGGACCATTCCACTTATTAGTTAGGGGGTCCCGCCATGGTTAAATGGATGCCAGTGGAGATCTGCTGCAGACTGACCTTTAACATCAGTTTGCAAAAAAATTAAAACAAATAAGACATAAGCAAGATGTGCTTTTGGTGACCTTGGGGGATATAATTACCCCTGTTTTGTTTTTAAAAGCCATTCTTTCAGAGTGCAATGAGCACATTCAACAATTCCTTGTCCCACTGGGTTATAAGGAATTCCAGTTTTATGTTCAATACCAAATTCCTTACAAAATGAAATAAAATTGTTGCCGGTATTGGATGGCCCATTATCTATCTTAATGACTTTAGGAAATCCTATAGCATTAAAGGCTTGTAAACAATGATCAATTACATTTCTAGAGGCTTCCGTATGTAGAGAAGCAAAAAGAAATCCTGAACAAGTGTCAATACAAACATGCATATATTTCAATTTTCAAAATTCTGGCATAATGAGTTACATCTATTTGCCAAATATGATTGGGCATAAGGCCTCGTGGATTAACCCCTAAATGCAGAACTGGAGATAATGTAGTACATTTAGGGCACAGTTTTACAATCATTCTTTCCTGCGCCTTAGTGATCTTATGTTGGAGCCTTAAGGTATGGCTTAAGAGATGAAATTTATCTTGATCTAGACAATACAACAGGATCTGAAACTAAGGCCTCTCCTATTAGAGCTCTGTCAATGCAATCGTTGACTGCAGCTAAAGGTCCAGGAAGACCAGAATGAGCTGGCATATGACCAATATGAAATGGAATTTGAGCAAGAATGATGTTTTGTAATTGTGAAAACAGAGATCCTGCTGGCATATTAAAATTAGATATACCAAAAGTTTCCAGAAAAGGAATTGACTATGCAACATATAAACTATCAGTAAAAATATAAAAAGCATCATTCACAGATTGAAAAACATTCAGTACCACTGTCAGCTCTGCTAACTGAGCTGAGAACTCAGGAGTCTCTATGAACTACCTATTGATTATTCATAAGATATCCACCTCGTCCTTTAGAGGAGCCTTCAGTAAAAACCAAATGAGCATTAAACAAAGGCTGTAAAGATGTCATATTAGGAAATATCACTTTATGTACATTTAAAAATTTTATCAACCTATCTTGAAGATAATGATTATCTATATTTCCTATATATCCTATTTGAGTAAGCAGCCAATCCGTACTGTGTTGCTTCAGCCAAGTATCTTGATCTACACTACAAGATTGTACAATGATATCTCGTTGCTTTGTCACCAGGCTGTTGCTTATTCAGGAATGTCTCAGGAAGACAGGTTCAGCCTCTCAGCAGATAGCAGCATCTAGCTTGTGTCAAGTTGATGTAAAGCTACCTATCATAGTGTATAAAAACATTAGCAGATAAATATAAATTCTTTCAGACAGTTGGGCACAATAGAGTAGGAAAGGAAAAGATTGAAGCATTCTTTATGTATTGTCCCATTATTGGAATGAGCTTAACTCAGCATCAGAAATGAACTGACAAGCCTAGAGGGTTGTCCAAATAGAGTAAAGCAGGAAAGCATTCCCTCTTGGCAGTGATTTGAAGTCCTGTGCTATTTCAGATGTGATATGCTAAACCCCAGTGGGCAGTTAGTCTGACCAGAAGAATTCTTAGGCATTCTGTCACCATCACCACCTAGGTCTTTAGAAAGCTCTGAGGCAGTTATTCTAAATTGAATCTGAATGATTCCTTTTAAGATCTTGTTAATGTCTGTGAAGCAATGCCATGGGGTAAATGTAATAACCCCTTCATTATCCTTGTTATCCTGCATGGTGGGAGAGAGTTCTGAGGCTTCTCCAGCTGGCCTCAGTACATCATGATTCAAACCTAAATTAGATCCTGCTGTCATATAAATGCTGCTATAATCAGAAACGAAGGACAGTAAATTAGCAAAATCTCTGAGTATCTTCTGATTCCTCAAAATACCGTGAATCAAGTCTGCAAGAAGCTCATCATTTGTGTTAAGTTGCTGTATTTAAGCCCATGGTTGGAGATTAAATAACAGAGATAATGTTGTGGCATGTTTATTTCTAATAGGTCCTAATTTTTATTTATTTTCTTTTCATACTGGAACTCATTTAAGAAGAATATTACCACAAAGTTTGATATATATATATATATATATATAAGATATACTAAACATACATTAAATTATCATACTTTATGGTAATATAATAAATAGATAGAAGGAAAGAACATGATTTTTCATATTGTATTTTAATTGAGTTCTTGAAAATACATTGGTGCTAAATGAAGACAAGAAGTCTTCCTTTCCAAAATAGAATTAAAAAACAAAAACAAAAACAGCTTTTTATAAATCATGTACATACATGTGTTTAATACTTGGATGCACACATGCATCTTCATGCGTTCATTTAATACTTGCATGTATATAATGTGACTTAAATTCTACTTAAATTTAAATGTTACTTATTTCCCTCCTGACTTTAGACCCGACCTAGAACTAGTGAAATGAAAAAAGAAAAAAAAAGCCATAGAGGAAGGTAGATACAATGTCAGAAACCTAAGACTGAGGTCCCAATTCAGCCATGCTCATCTTTCAGGTCACAGCCTCTCCAAGACTTGGATTATTAAGACAGACCAAGTGGTTTATACTCATCCTGTTCAGACACATTTATCCAGTCTTCTGGCTAGAAAAGTCTTGTGTTATGCCTGAGATATGGAGCTGGTGCTCTGCTAGCAACCACCAAGTCGATATAAGTACCTCTCTCATGGTGTTAGACTTGCTGCCTTCTCAATAGCTCCTCAGAGCAGGCATGTAAGTGTGAAACTTGGACAAATAGAAGACCAGAATTATGAGGAAGCCAGTGCCCATGTTTTTCTCCTCACTGTCTCAGAATCCTGGATTTTACTGTACTTCAATAGTTTGTGTACTTTCAGTGATGACATGTTTTGATAGAACCCAAAGCTGCACTGTAAGCCTGTAGGCACCATGGTTAGATGATTCTCATATTTCCTTCTCTCTCTTTCATTCTTTCATCCTCTCATCTTTAACTCTGATTGCTCTTTCCATTAGAGAGTTATCACATAACCTTCCTCTCAGAATATACTTCCTAGGATCTCAATACCAAGGCCTTCATATATAAAATTGGCCTCTAATATCACACTAAACTATGTAAATCACAGACTAATTGAGAGGGAAAAAAATCAAAGCAATGGACAAAGGAACAAATAGATGAGCCAATAATTTATTGTACTGACTAAATACCATAGACTAATATCTAATTTAGACAAGGCATTATTATGTTAGGAAAGGGAAAGGGACATTCAACAATAAACAAAAACTAAAAAGATACTTGGCCTTTACATTACAGATTCAACATCCTAGTGGAGGAAACTCACTTATAACCCATATTTCTCTCTCTTCCACGTGTAAGCATAATTAACTTTTTTCTGTCCTCAATCTCTTCTTCCTACCATATTTTGAATATGATTCTGTTTTTTCTTTCATATGGTGTCTAAATATTATTATGAAAGTTGCCTTTCTGGAGAATAAGTTAAAAGTGATAAAACTAGACAGGTATATAAAAAATAATAATGATACTTAGTTGTGGAATTCAAGAACTCTTAAAGAAAGAAAGGAGAGCTGGAGACCAGCCAGCTGAGATTTCTGTGTTATGGATACTCTGGGGCTACTTGTATTTTTATGTTAATTTTGCTCTTTGGAGAGGGGTTGTGAACAAGGAATGAGTCAGCACTGTTCCCATCTTAATTTGTTTAAAAAAAAAAAAAAAGACTAGAGCAGGTGATTGGACAGGAGAAGGGAAGGTGGAGCTGAAGGTTTAGGGGACGAGAAGGAGAAGAAGAGACGAGAGGACTATGGAGGAGGAGGTGGAAGGAAAGTGGAGCAGAAGCCATGTGGCCTGGAGACACCGTAAGTTATAAGGGCTCTCATAGATGTGGAAGGTGGTAGTGTAGTGGTAGATCTGCCCAATCCAGGCGTACTGCTTATATTCATTTTAATTGAGTTGTGTTTTTGTTGCCCAGGCTTACTTGAGGTTGGAGATCCCTCCCCCCCCCCCCCCCGTAACATTTCTACAGCAACTGCAGAAATGGAAGAGCTCGGGCCAAGGACAAAGGATTGTTACACATCTTTCTGTACTTTCTGTTTGGGATGGCTTTTAGTGAACCTTGACAAGTTTGTAGTAATGTTTAAAAGTTTATTCTGAATAATGAAATATACTGAGATGAATCTAGTTATAGGGCACTGGATTAAAAATGAAAAACAAAAAGAAAAAAGAAAATCTGGGAATTTGCTTGAGCATACATAACTTGAGTTGCATAGACTAGTTGTCAATGATATTCTTTTAAAGTTCTCAGTACAAGAATCTTCATAATTTCTGTGTTTTTCTTTGCTATTACCATTGGGGGGAATTATTAAATTTATGTTTGTATAATTGGAAAGCAAAGTAGAAGAGCTAAAATGGAGAAAAGATAAAAACATTGGAGATTAAAAAGGAAGAATCAAAATAAACTGTCAAAAGAATATAAGATTTTTTTTTCCTTATTCTTCAACAGTTCTTTTCTCTCCAGCACACTTTTCTTGCTATGCACTTTTCTCATTGAGATAAAATTAAAACATTTCTTTCTTTCTTTCTTTTCCTTTCTTTCCTTTGTCACCTCTCATTCTTATATCAATGCTTCTGGAAAAAAAACAAAAGGTAATAAATATACAAAAACTAGACTATAGAAAAGATTAATGTAAGAGTAAAACAAAAGGGTAAGGGAAGGAAATTAGTGACTCAAGGCTGCTCAGCCTTTCAAACAGCACTTTCAGAACTAAAATCACCTTCCCATGTTTTAGGCTATGTTTGTTTCTTCAGAGAAACCTACAGCACAAAGACCATGGAACTTCATAAGAACAAGAAAAACACATGGACATGGTCACATGGCTGAGACCACAGGTCTGTGACTGCTTTGATGGTCTGTGGCCACTTCAGGAGACCAATTGTTTTCCAATGTTTGAAAAGATATTCTACCTAATGAGGAAAAATATCTTCAAAGTAACCATAAGGGTCTGTGTGTCCGTGTATACTGTTCAACAAGCATCTATGTACCACATGTCTTTTTGGTGGCCAGTCCATCCAAATCCAAATGGATTTTCATATTTCATGTCAGCACACAATATGATTGAAAGTAAAGACCCACTTCTGTAGTAAGGAGAAAGTCAAAGTGAATTTTTCTCATTCTTGTTTGTTTCCTTGTTAGCATTGCCTGGGGGCATAAATAGGGATGAGGAGGTCCTAAGAAGACTGAACTACATGAAGAAAACTGCCTGTGCCTTAGCCTTAGCTTTTGAGTATTATGGTGGGAGGGGACTCCCTTCCTCTATATGCTATTCTTAATTTTTATGGCATATAGATTCTTTCAGAGAAAAATGTGGTATTATTAATGAATAATTGATGACAATAATAGCAATTAGAGTAGAATGATATTTAATCCTTAAAGAGTGTCTGATATATATTGTTTTTAAGCAGAAATCAATGGAGTAGTTTGTAAATCTGTATTGCACAGCTTTTACTAGGAACTTTATCAGTCCCTGTCTTTCTTTCACTCAAGCAATTTCTCTGGTAAGAAGGCATTGCACTGAATCTTGTAGCATCAGGGGCCACATCTGTGAGATGCTCATGATGTATTTTGTAAGTACCCTGTAGGGTCACTTAAGAATATACAGGCCCCATTTAGAACTGGCAGAGGCCATAGAGATGCCATTCTCCTTCCTGCAAAGATTCTTCAAGAAGCTCTTCTGGGAAGTCATTGAATTCATGGAACAAGAGCCACGGTACCTTGTGTATAGAACAAAGTAACAAGACCATAACACCTTCCAAATTATTTGAAAACAGAGTACTTTCTGATATCATTCCTGCCTACTCAGCCAGAAGCACTGAGAGCCAATTATGATATGTTCAGAGCTGTGGGCATGAAAGATGAAGAGCACTATAAATGGAAGTGCTCAAGCTGTTCCCGTGTTTTAATGGGAGCTTGTGCATGCCTTTTAGTGTCTTTCCAAGTTTTGTTTTAAAATTATGTTAAAATCTTTTCAGTAATGCAAAACAGGTGGCCCTAAATTTGTAGAAATGAGTCAAAATAAATTCCCTCTTAATGATTCCTATTTGGCCTGTGATAACAATATGTAATTGCACAGTAGCTAAAGAAGTGGTTTGCTTAATTTCCTGGTAAGTATTATCCTAATGCCAGGATTAACTGTTCTTCAATTCCTAATGTGCCCCTTGCACTGTTGAGCAGTACAGGGCTGTCTTACACCCCAGGGATAATAGTGGTTTTTAAAAGGTGTTGTGAGAGTGTTGCCATAAAATAGAGTGAAAAGTTTGACTTCACTTATGAGTCAGGACTCAGCTTCCAAACAGTTTTTTAAAATACATGTTTTATAGTCTAAAAATATTTTCCCTTTTTTGAGTTTTTCTATTTTTCCCCTTTGGTTTTCCTGTCCAGCTCTGAGTTATTTGGGAAAAGTTTTTTGATGAAGTGGACAGGGCAGGGTGAGGGAAGAATACCATGTCTCTCACTTTCTGTCATTTTTCTATTCCTCATTGCTGTCATAGAGAAGAAAACATAAGCCCACTCCAGAGACAAACAGTGAGAAAACATGATACACTAAATTTCTTTCTCAACCCCCAAGATAAATGTAGAAAGGTACTGATGACAGTTGATCCATAACTAAGAATTTTTTTGTGATAGCTGAAAATCTTTGGTTTGTATATGACTGGAGGGGTCAACATGGACAAAGACAAGATTGGACAATTGGTTTTCTCAACTTGATACACAGGTAGGACTCTAAAGGGAAATAAATCTGCACCAGCATGTCACTTAACTTTTATTATCATTGTAAACAGTTTTTAAATATATACAGAACAAAGCACTGACTACTAGCTGACTTCAGGACTGTGACAGGCACGAGACATCAGGGATAGATGGGTTATGGGGAAACATGTACAGAAAGATTTTCTACTTGCAAGAAAATCCCAGATGAAAATGTCAAAGCATAAAAACTAATCGAAGCCTTGAAAAAAATAGAAATAGTGCACAGTGAGGACAGGGGAAATTGTACCAGACTTGATACCTAGGAGATGTGGTACAGGAAACCGATGTCTCCCGAGAGAGAGAGAAAAAAAACAGTCTTCAGGGACAAGCCTCCTGATGAGTTCTTTAATCTTAGTGTACATAATGTACATCATATACATAAGAGCAACAGTAAATGGGCTCATATATGTGCATGCATGTATATGCATGTGTGCATACAAGCACACATGTGTGTATACAGCAGTAATAATTGTAGAACTCATGAACTTGAGAGAGAACAGGAGTAAACCAAAGAAGTTGAGGGAGAGGAAGTGGTAGAAATGATAGATGCAGTTCTCATATATGAACTCGTAAAAAATTAAATAAAATCAATATTTAATCTAATAGTATATGAACTACGGCGGATGTTTGAGAAAATAAAAATCTTTTAGAGTAGTGTTTCTCAGCTTGTGGGTTCTGACCCCTTTGGGGATCAAAAGACTCTTTCATAGGGGTTGCCTAAGAGTACAGGAAAGCACAGGTATGCAGATTACAATTCACAGCAGAAGCAAAATTACAGATTTGAAATAGCAACAAAAATAATTTTATGGTTGGGGGCCATCACAACATGAGGAACTGAATTAAATTGTTGCAGCATTAGGAAGGTTGAGAACCATTGTTTTAGATTCTATAAGAGACAAAGGGGGGTATACTAACAAATAAATAATACTGGACTTCCAGGTAAGGTGTTATAAAATTAAGGAAAAAAACAAAACAAAACAAAATGAAACAAAACAAAACAACATATCCCTATCAAGTTCTCCCACTGCCTGTCCTAGATCTTATTTTCTACTGATATTAATGTCATTTAAAATATTTTAATAATTATTTAACATTTATATTTCTTTGTACAGGTGTATGTACATGTGTTTATCCCCACGTGTGTGTGTGTGTGTGTGTGTGTGTGTGTGTGTGTGTGCACGCGCGCGCGCGCATGCATGTGTAGGTGTCTCCAGAGACCAGAAGAAAGCATCAGATTCCCACTGTTGGGGTTGTGAAAGGAACTCAAGTCTATAAGAACAATATTGCTCTTAAACACTGAGCTGTCTTTCCAGCACCCTTAATGTTGGTTTAAAGCAAAGTGTGGCATTCCTGAAAACATGTAATAATTTGGTGCCATCTAGTCGAAGTACCTTTAAAGCCAATTATCTTTGTTCATAATGAATCAGGCATCTAATGAATCTAAATATTTTTTAAATAGCCAAAGCATGAAGCATTATTTGTTTGCTTTACAAAAAGAATGCTATGATCTATCAGGAACAATAAATTTGATGCAAGTTATATTACTCAAAAATTACCCTTTCCCTTCAGGCCTTCCTTTCAATAAATTTCTATGAATTAGTTAAGCTGTATATTTTATAGTTTTCTCTTTATTTTTTTGCAAAGCACATATTTTATTTTTAATTCGTATGTTTATAGGTAGATTCCAAAGATAAATACAGTATGGACCTAAGAATCCTCAGTACTTAATATCTGTCTAAATCTCCATTTATCCTCTAAAGTACATGCATGCTCTAACTCCATGGAATAAGTCTGTCTAAGGTATGTCCGTCTTGTTATTATACAGCAAACATTATGTCTTTCATATCTATCATAGCTGTAGGTCCATATTGATGATCAGAAATTCATTACTGTGAATTGAAAAATATTGAATACTTTTCTAGAACCTTCAGGTAAATGGAAAGAAGGAATCAATTTATTTTTTAAAGAATGTGTTTGTTAAAGGAAGTACAATAGATGTTTAATTCTATTATATTAATATTCCCATTAGAAAATAAATTATAAGAAAAAGATTTCAAAGACCTGAGAGGCTGAGGTGGCTGCTGCTCCTCCTGCAGTTGGTGGTTCCTGCTGGTGGTTGCTGTTTGCTGTTTGCTGATTGGAGATATCCTGATAATAAAGATTGGACTTGTCCCAAGGAACTTGACATCAGCAGAATTATATAGTTAGATAGATAGGATAGAAGTTTTATGTAATTTCTAAATGAAGAAAAAACAAGGTTGTAGTTCTTCTTAAGATGATTTACCTACTCTACATACAACCAAAGGCTTTCAGGGAATGTTTGGTCTTTTAATATCTCATATCTTAAATCTGCTAATATAGGTTTAACAGCACACAAATCCTGATACTATCTCAATCAATATTATAATGCATGGTAAAGGAATAAGTAAAGACAGACAACACATAGACACACACACACACACACACACATACACCATATATATATATATATATAATATATTCATATATATATGAATAAATATATTTATATTTATGAATAAATTGTATATTATGAATATATAACTTATTATATTATAAATAAATGTAATCTTTTTTTGTAAAAATTTTTTTATTTGATATTTTCTTTATTTACATTTCAAATGCTATCCCAAAAGTTCCCCATACCCTCCCCCCGCCCCTGCTCCCCTACCTACCCACTCCCACTTCTTGGCACTGGTCTTCCCCTGTGGTGGGTCGTATAAAGTTTGCAAAACCAAGGGGCCTCTCTTCCCAATGATGGCCGATTAGGCCATCTTCTGCTACATATGCAGCTAAATAAATGTATTCGTAACAAAATATGGCAGAAATACTCAACAATGATTACATCTTTTTTTTTTAACTAGTCATAGATCCATAACATTATTTACATTTATATTCTTCTTCCTTTTTCTCAGAAAGTATTGTTTCCTTATTGGAAAAGTAACCAATTCCTTTATTCCTGGGTGGATTTGGGCATTTTCATCTATCCTAAATTATTTTGGTGTAGTTTCCTTGATCTTAATCTGCAACCATGCTTTTTGCTAACTTTATTGGGTTATTATACCTAGCATCCTTCCCTGCTATAATCCCTTCCAACACCCCAACACTAGGTAGTTGAGAAAAAATGGTTAGAGGTAAAAAGATGTTTAGATGTCTTTAGACTACTATCTGCTGATTAGGAATGTCTAGTTCTTTGAAGTAAGTCCAGTGTTCTTCTTCAGGATATCTCCCACAAGCAACCAGCAATCTAGCATTTACACTAGGCATACCTAATTACCTCCACTGTGGAGAATGGTTTCAATTCTACCTGGTAATCTAACACAATCACCCCTCCTAACCGTAATTCCTTTCTGAATCTATTCACTCAAAGGAAATAGGAGTCTAAGGTTTCAGAGGGAGGTTTTGGCTTCCAATTCAAAGGAATGCTTGTCCCATCTGGCATAAGCATGGATCCCTCTAGAACAAAGACTTCCAAGCCAGGTAAACACAAAGTTGCAGGAGCAGGAAGCAAAATTGTGTTAGTGAATCACTAGGAAAGATAGTTAATGGTACTATTACCATTTCCACACTTTGATTTCGCTAGTTAATAAATCCTGGACATAAGTCAAAGTCTCAGAGGTGGATTCAAGGGTATCAGCCTTCCAAAGACACCTTCTCAATTTATATGATGTATTGTTGTTGGGTGGCTTTGGAACTCGGTCTTCAAAAGCCATCCTACAATTCTATTAAGCCAGCTACTTCATGATGATAGAGAATATGGTAAAACCAGTCAAGTCCATGAGTATGACCCATTGACATCCATCTGTGGCTATGAAGTGAGTTTCTTGGTCAGAAACAATATTGTGTAGAATACTGTGATTGGAGACAAGCTATTCTGTAAGTCAGTGGATGATAGATTTTTGAAAAAGCATCTGCATGGAAATCAAATGCACACATCAACTAAGTATATTGCAATAAGGGCAAGGTACTTGTATTTCTCAATGAAAGGAAACCAATGAAATCAAACTGCTTCCAGGCCACTAGCTGATAATCCTGGAAAGTAGTGCCATATTAAGGGCTCCTTGTTCATCTGGTGGAAAAATTGTCATTCAGCCACAATTGTAGACAAGTTAGCCTTTGTGAGTGGAAGTCTATAATACTGAGTCCATTTATAAATTCCATCATTGCTACCATGGTGGTCTTTTCATGGGCCTATTGGGCAATGGCAGGGATAGATATAGGGAAAGAAGTTGATGATTCTCTACAGAATAGGTTATCCCACTACTTAATTATTAAAGTCCATTTCCTTTGATGTTACTTTTGGTGATAATTTACACAGGTATCATTTTTTTTCTGTTTGGAGAGAGCTACCCACATACTCTCAGATAGAGCTAGCAGTAGACCTAGATATCATCCACATGATGCTTTTTTATAGACACGCGTAATATAAGATTTGAGGTCAGGAAAAGTTTTGCAAAGATTTCAAAGGAATGTCTGAGAGGTCAGGACTTACATATGAGAGCCATATTCCCTACTGAATATCTCTAAGGAGGTGATATATGAATATGTGAAATTAAAGCTTGCATTATATTGGTGATGTCAGGAACATAGACTATCTAAAGAGGAAAGCCACAGGAAAATGAATAGAGCCAGGCTAGGGGATTTACCCAGGCTGTAAGTGACAAGACCACAGTGAAGGGCTGCACAGCTCTTTGGAGCTCTCATCATAACATCACATGGTCTGGATGCTGTACATATAGTTATAAGATTTAATGCATGCCATGTTTGCTATGGTCTTGCTTAGATCTGGTATCTATTTTATATTCTCCTATCTTTACTTTGGAATTTGGAATGATTATTTTATTCCATTGTATATATGAAATATGTAATTTATTTGTTTTAGTTTTATGGGGATCACAGCTAGAAATTTGCCTTGAATTTCAGAAGAAACTTTGAATTAAAGTTTTAAACAATGATGGAGTTTTTAGGCTATACAGACTTTGAATCTAGATTGAATGTGTCTGTATTGTCAGATGGACTTTTAGAGGTCAGAGTAGAAAACCATGATTTACAACAATGTTTGTTTATATGTCAAGCTGATGGTGGATGGTTCTATGACTGATAATTTTGACTATCAACTTCATTGAATTAAAATACACAAAGGAGGTTGAACATGGTGGTATGCTCCTATAATTTTAGCACTTGGGAAGTGCTAGTAGGAAGACAAGAGTTTACAGTTATCCTCTGCTACTTAAAATATTTGAGGCAAGCTTGAGCTATGTGAGACCCTGTCTCAAACAAACAAAATAAATAATGTAGGATTGATTGAATTAAGAACAATCTAGGGAATTAATGATCTTACCTTTGAATGTACCTGCAATGCAGTATTTAGCAATAGGTCATTGCAGCTCTGATTTAATTAAAATATTATTTATTTAATAGATTTATACTATAATAATGTTTAGAAATGTGGTAAAAAGATGAAAGTACAAGTTACTTGAATAAGGTTTTTTTTTGTATCATATTGCTGCTTTGTTTAACTTTAATTTAGAGGATCCTCCTTTATGGATCTTCATAAACACCTACATAAGTGTGGGACATTCACTCATACACACAGACAGTCACACATACACATAAATAAAAATAATAAAATAAATCTTTAAAAAGATTTTTAACTTGGTGTGGTAATATAGAACTGTAATTCCAGAGCTAAGAATGTCAGAACAAGAGGATTGGCTGTTCTGTACTAGACAGGCTTGAAGTGGAAATTTCTGGCTTTTTTGAAGACTTAGTTGTGTCATGTGATGATTTTCTGTAAGTTATCTTATGAGAGGATGTTTTTGCTAAAGCAGACACATGGGAGGATTTTTTTTTTTTTTACTGAGAACAGACACACAGTATTTTTTTTGGAAATATACCTGGAAAATGGGCATGTGATATTTTGCTAGATCAGATGCTTGAGAGAATACATGATGTTGGAAAGGTATAAATGTAACCCAACAGTGGAGAAACTAATAGATTCCTGCTTATGTTCTTACCTTTGAGTCAGAGGGTTTCCAAGTATAGAATGTGTCTCTTAATTATGGCACAAGCTTTTCTTTAGTAAAGAAGCAGCAACCGTTTCCCCAGAGACTAACATAGAAGGAAAGCTGTGTGGTAGGTTATTTCAACTTAGATGTCTCAATTGGGTACTCTAATGATGAGTTTAGATACACTACTTTGGCTCCCCACAGTTTGAATGCACACACCCACCCAGGAGCCATTTGGACTAAAGAATGGAACACACACACACACACACACACACACACACACACACACACACACACACACACACCAGTTCATTTTAAAATGTCTTGGATTCCTCAAAAGATGGGCACTCTTAAACCTTCCCCTGCTATCACAGGCCCAATTGAGATGTAGCTAATGTCCACCCATCCAAATTCTCACATGGCTGGTTGGCTATCTCTTCTGCAGCTCCTACATCCTTTCCTTCCCTGAGTCATGGTGAGTCTCTGTCTCTCCTCCTCTCTCCTGCATATTAGCCCAAGCAAATCTAAGGGTCCCACTCTGGCTCCATTGGCTTCTGGCACCTTTATTAATTGATCAAAACCCAATTGGGGAAAAGAACTTTCAGCATTTGGACACACAGATTCCTGATTAAATCAAGGCATTAAAAACAACCCCCATAGGCTCAGGAACATGGGTTTGGCTGCGATGCATGCACTCAGTGGAATAGCTGGCAATATAGAGATATACAAGGAAAAAGTAATGTACTCCATGGAGGAGCAGATATATGTGGTTTGGTAAAAGAAATTTATGCATGCCAGTGAAAATTTTAAGACACAGGATCTAATCTGACAAATATAGACCTGGATATACAATGAACATTAGTTTATAATGAATAAATGAGTCAATTTTCAAATTTCTTAAGAATATGGCAATATATATGTTGTAAAATTCAGATGAGAAAATGTGATATTCTTATTAATTAATGTCCTCTATGCAATAACATTTTGGACAATATTTCTTAGTTACAAACATTGAATGGCTTTGTATCAGCCAATGATTTCATATTATTACTTTCCTGTGGAAAGGCAAAATAATTGTCTGTCTCTACCATGGCAGTTCTTTGTTGTTCAGGTCAAATCTCATTTTACATTTCCACATTTGATTTTAAAGGGCATATATCACGTTGTAGCACTAGCAATTTAAGTTTAGCTCTGACTAGCTTACCAATAAATGAGACTCAGACTATGGTTAATTGATTTGTCTTTGACAATTACAGGAGTGTCTCCTCTAATCAACTCTTCTAGCTGCTAGCCTGACTACCTCCCCAGCAGTATACCCCAGACACATGCTATTTCTCCTGATCATGTATGTGCTCATGGTTCCTCTCCCTTCATGGCAGTTTTTGCCTTTCTTTCATTCTTCCTCCTTTTCCCCTTTATCTCTCCTCCTCTAACCAGGTCACTCCAAACTTACCTACCTCTAATTCCTCCAATAATTGACTGTAGCTAATTTTATTTAACCAATAGTTTGAAATCAAGAAACAAAGTTTACATACGAAAAGCTGTAAACACTTGTAGATACAGACCTTTGGTATAGATTTTAGCATTACAATACATAGCAATAGACCAAACCTAGACATCACTAGGCAAGATGAGCAACCTGTGTCTCACCATGTCCAGGTCTCCAGCTGAGTTAACACAGACACTGGTTTCCTTCCCCCACCCTCATTTTGGAATTTGTGTCACTGTATTTGAAAGAAATGGACCACATAACTGGAACCTATCTCACCCAAACTAAATGTAAACAAAAGCCTTCTTTTTCTTTAGCTGATTGTCAGAAAGCATGTGACTACTTCAATTACATAATACAACCTTTTAGCTTCTACCAGACAAAAATATGTTAATGGGTCTTATGGAAACATGACATGGGACAACTTTCACATTGAGGCTTTTAAAAGCTCTACAAATTTGTTCTCAAACTCTGGAACTATGGTTCTGATGGGGACTGTTTGCCAATTCAGAATGACAGTACTGTCATTACAGATGCATCTTCTCTTTGTTTATTCATTTTCATAGTCACAGAAGGAAATTGTATTTTTCACTTCTAGCAACATATATTATCAAAGGTGTTGTGTTTTATAGAAATGAAAGAACCAGGATATGTTTGGTAGAGGCACAGTATAGTGAAGTAGAATGAGGTGCCTATGTGGGCCCATGGTAAGGCATCCCTGAGGTACCAGTTATACGATGGATAATAACATAGAATTTATTTAGGGAATGAGAAGGGGAGCTGAGGGAGTAGAGACAGAGAAAGGTAAAAAGGGAAAGAGAGACAGAGAGAGAGAGAGAGAGAGAGAGAGAGAGAGAGAGAGAGAGAGAGATGAGAGTCTCTCTAGGAACACATGGAAAGAGAGGGGGAAGGGTTGGGGAAAGAAGGGAGAGAGAGGGTAAGAGAGTTAGAGTATGAGATAGTGAGAGATCAAGAAATAAGAGAGAGAGAGGTGGGGACAAACTGATCTTTTTATAGTGAGTCAGGCATACTTGGATGTTGCCAGGTAACTGTGGGGCAGAGCCTAGAATGAATGCTAATATTCCTCTGTTTCGGTTTAATTAAAAAATGAAAAACTAAAAAGAGGTGATAGTAAAGCAGGAAGAGGATCACTGTGATCTTTACCTACTTCCTGCTGACTTGGGATGGTATGTCTCTGGGAAACCTAAGAAAGGATGGAAATTTTGGTCTAGTCTTAGGAGACTTGTCTATTTTCTTGTTGTCCAGGGTCTATGGAACCATCTGTGGATAAGAATGAGCAGGTCCAGTAAACGTATCTGTGTCTGTGAGAGTAGATTGGAGTATCTGTGTGTTGCTTCTCTGGAGCTGTCTTGGAAGTAGATTTTGACTTCAGAAGATGCTGAAACACACACATATGCACACACACACACACACACACACACACACGCACACACACACACACACACACACATTAGAGGTATAAAATAAAGTTAAGTATGTTTGAGAGAAAAAATTTTTTCTTAAGTGTACATTTGAAAGTATATTTGAAACCCTTAGGTCTTGGTGGTCTGGGGTTGGAGGTGAGGGGAGTCCCACTCCCAGGAAGCAGGAAAAAAAATCCTACCCTCTGGGATAGGTAGCAAGTGGGAACTTAGGCTATTGATTGGCAGGTCTACTTACCTAATGGAGTCTATTTGGTCCAGGAGAGGTAGATCTGAGAGGGTTTCCTGTAGCTTATATGTTTACAAAAGAGATAAACTTGTTAACAACATGATAACTTTTAAAGATGAGCTTAGGGTAGACAAAACACCTTTTGTGAAGTAGAAGGAGCATGAAGGGCTTTTTCCTTCTATCTGGAAGACTGAATATATTACACTTAAAAGACAATTAAAGTAAACTCATAAAATTTGACAACCTTGTGAATATGATAGTTGATTATATAGTTTAGAATGAGAAATGCCTTAAGTACATAGTTAAAAGACAACCAAAGGAAACTTATATTTTAGTATGATAACTGATAGTGTAGATTTAGCATGAGAAACACTTTACATTTATGGTTAAAAGGTAATGAAAGGAAAATACAAGTTTAGTAACTTGTGATTATCATTGTGGATCATATATTGGAATGTTTTATTAGGGTTAGGCTAATTTATAAGAACTCTATTGATTGTCCAAACAATGGCATAGAAAGGAGAGGAAATACGAAACCTTTAATCACTAGAAACCAAGTTTAGATAAGAAAGTAACAGAAGGTTACATCTGTGAAATCTTTCATCTGAACTTGTGTATCCTTTACTATGAAGTCTATGAACAAGGCAAACCTGTCAGTCTTTTTGATAAGAAATATGGTAGTCTTAACAAGTTAACAAATTGACTATTGAGCTAATAAGGTAGTGGATTACTTTGAGGTAAGGTGCTAGAGGTCTGTTTTCTAGCTGTCAATGTAGTCAGAAATCTGGGAGGAATAAATTATAATCTAGGAGTCATGTATTAAATACAATTACAGAGGTTGGTCTATAGTCTACTACCTAAACAGTTCCCAGGTCCCTTTGGTCTCCACTGCAACTTCAGCAGAGTCAGTCTGGCCGTCAGGCCCAGGAAACTAAAAGGTTTTCCTGTGGAGAAGGTACATGTGAGGAACGACTCACCTTGACTTTGGCAACTTGAGACATTTAACGCTCTGAGTATCCTGTTTGTCCACAGTATAGGTCAAGCCTTCGTAGCCGGCAAGTCAATGAAGCACTATTTCTCAGTGGTTATCATACAGCATTCCAGGTAGAATCTTTTGCCCATATCTTTTTCAGAGACCTTGGGGATGGGGTGGTAAACTGTTAGGCTTTGGGAATCTCTGTCTATCACAACAAACCCAAATATTTAACATTACATTTAGCAGATTTCTGACAAGATTGAGCATCAGTACCCATTAAGCATATCTGAGTTAGACAACTTTTGTTTGTTTAATTACTTGTTCTAGAGTGCATCTAGCAAAAAAAGAGAGTACCCCATGACTTAATGACATTAACAAAAATAAGGCTAAACATATATTTAGGGCAGTGATCTTTAGCTTTTACTGTTTAGAAATCATTATTTACCAAGGTAGGATAGAATGAAAACCTTATCTTAATTGCTGGCTTTGACAGGCTGTACTCCTTTTGATAGGGGACTGCCTATTACAAAGATGGTGCTGAAGCTACAGCCAGTCACATGACTGCTCTTATCTAAGATGTTGCTGAAGCAATAGAATAGCAAAACCTTATCTACTACAACAAAGATGGTAGATAGGCACAGTACTGCCCCTAGTTTAGATGGCACTGAGTCACATGTTACACCTTAGAATGAAGCTGTAGAAATGTGGCTGTGTATCTTAGAATGGAACAACAGATGTATGGCAAAGACAAATATTCAGACGAATCTAAGCAGTGTGAGTGGTGGACCGAGTGGCTCGGCATCAGGCAGTGTCCATGGGTGTGTACCTGCAGCTTTGCAGAGCAGAATACTGGGAAAGGAGCAAGGGAAAGGAGCAAGGCAAGAGAGTTCATGAGAATCAGGGGAGCAGGAACCTGGAGCAGAGAGCAGGGAGCAAACCTTGAGAGAATGATGGGGAAAGGCTGGATCACTGGTGGGTTATAAAAGCACCTCTAAGCAACCATGTAGAGTTATTGGTTTGTGGATAATGGGGTCAAATTTAGCCTATGAATTTGACCAGAATGCATGGCAGCTGAAGGCATTCCCTTCTGGGCAAGAGCAGGAGTGAAGCTAGAGCTTTTCATGTCTAAGTGTCCAGACAACCAGACCAGATCACCAGGTCATCATGTGGAGAAAGAATGTGGTAGGTGAGATCTGAGCCAGCTGTGGGGTTTAGAGCCTGAGGGAGAATGGTTTATCTAAGCTTAGGATATTTTTCAGCAGCTGGAGAGAACCATTACCTGGAGAGTGAGAGGGAGGAGGTCACGCAGGGATAGAGGCCCCAGAATGAAGGTACAATGAGAAGGCCAACTATGACTATAAATTCCTACATCCTCAAGGACATCACAGGATGGCTGTGAACTCAGTATCTCTCCCCTGGAACCAGGGAACATTTGTGCTGACCTGTTGTGGGAGGAAGCTTACGAATTTGCTAGTGTTTGGGTAGATAGATCTAGCGAGTGAGGTCTGCAAAGTCCATGTGACAGCAGGAAATGTGAACCTGTGAGTTTCTAAATCTGAGTCACTCTGCACTAATGTGTTTTATAAAAAAAAGAAATAAAGAACCATAATATGTTTGGTAGAGGTGCAGTATGGTGAGGTGTAAGTGGGTGCTTCTGTGGGTCCATGCTGAGGCATCCCTTCCCCCTGAGGTACCAGCCACATGACTGATATAGTATGGAATAGAGTTTATTTAGGAAATGAGAAGGGGAGTTGAAGAGGGAGTAGAGTCAGAGAGAGAGAGAGACAGAGAGAGAGAGAGAGAGAGAGAGAGAGAGAGAGANGAGAGAGAGAGAGAGAGAGAGAGAGAGACAGAGACAGAGACAGAGACAGAGACAGACAGAGACAGAGACAGAGACAGAGAGAGAATGAGAGGGAGACAAAGAGAGACAGAGAGAGAGACAGAGAGACAGAGAGAGATTGAGAGCAGAGGCTGGCTAGGAACAAGGAGGGGGGATTGGAAAGCGAAGGGACAGAGAGGGCAAGAGAGTAATAGGGTAAGAGAGTAAGAGGGAGAGGAGAGGGAAAACAGCCCCTTTTACAGTGAATCAGACATACCTAGTTATTTCAAGATAACTATGGGACAGAGCCTAGAAAGAATGCTTACAAAAGGTATTCTTGTTTTCAGCATATTATTTTTATAATAAATTACCTTACAATACCTTTTGAACAGTATTTGTAGTTTTAGTCCTTTGCCCCATGATTAACTAGTAATACCATTTGCATTGATTAATTTGGATAGTTCTAAATGGTGTGAATTATGCTTTAGTTTTTCAGATGTTATGTAGACATGATGTAAACATCTCCATGTTTGATGAATTGTCTTCAACAATGTGGCCTGGTTTTCGCATTAGTGAAGAGTAACCTATTGTCTTTGCAATGGCCTGGGTTGTTTGGCGATTTCCCTGGGACACCTTTGATGAACAACTCAATTTTACATAACCTACTCCTAGTACTGGAAACTTCATTTGGAAACAGAGATGGCCAGTTGGGTTTTCCATCTCCTTCATTATTTGAAGACTTCACTAGGATTGCTTTCATATATTTTAGGAGGTTTCTAAAGCACTAGGTTTCCATAGCACAGCTCAAATACTTCTCAGTTACAGGCATCTATCCCTGTATTCCTTCCCCTAGTCCCATCTTTCTTCCTCATGTGATCCTCCTGTTCTAAGGGTTTTTGTTTTTGTGATGTTTTGATTTTGTGATGGAGTATTTTAATGACTATTAACTGGGGTGATTTTTTTTAAACAGGATCTACTTTGTGTTAAGTTCAAAAAAAATTTGACACTTTCAGAACATTTTCCCTCCACCAATCTCATAAAAGTCCACCTTAAATTTGAAGTAGGTAAATGAAAATTTAATTAAAACGATAACAAAACTAGTTGAATTACCTAGCTTAATTTGAAACATTCTTCATGTAATTTATCCCATATTTACAGTGCAGTGGTGTTTGTTATTGACTCATTCTCAATGAAAACAAATTCAATCAATCCAGAACAAAATTACATTTGATACATGAAGATGAATTATAAATCTGCATCATTCTTTCATAGTGCGCCTGTCACTTGTTTTACCAACTACATTGATTTCCAATAAAGTCACAGGGATGCTTGTGAACAAGGTTTCACTAGTTTCTATATTTGTGCTGAGGTTACCATGAACACGTTCTGGTTCATGAAGGACCAAAGGGGACTGACTTATTCCTTCCCAGTGAAATAATTTTCGTTTACTCAAAACTATTTTCTGGATTTTAATTTGTTTGTAAGTAGAATAGAAATATTTATGTCTGTATCTATACCAGTGTATCTCTATATACAAAACACAATAATACAGAAACTATGCTTTCACCTTTGACAAGCAGTAATTTTTTTCCCCATAATCTCAGTGAAATAATACACAGCAATAATCCCCACAGAACTCTTTAGACACCAAGGGTAGATATCGCCACTGACAACAGACAAAGAGAGAAGTTAATGAGACTATTTTTGTATGACTGGTAAAGGTGATTGCTTTTATCATTCTCTTATTATTTACCTGGTTATTCAGGTCATTTGAACACAGCTAAAGCTATTTACCATGACAATTTAAGTATGACTCAAGAAAAGATTGTATTTAGCCAGTCAACACTAAGGCATTACAGGAATATCTTCTGGTTTTTTTTGGGGGGTGGGGGGTGGGGGGTGGGGAGAGGTAGGAGGTAGGAAAGTTTGGCAGGAAGAAATTTACTAGCAAGTATTCCAGCTGTCAGAGAAATGAGGAGGTTTTCAGGAAGCATGGAGGCTGTAGGAATTTCTTCCCTGAAGAAAATTTGTGTGTGTTCTGGGATCTTTGCACTGAAGGCACAGCAGGATTCTTTGGGCACCTTAAAAGTTATATATGAGCATGGGAGATCTTTCCATCTTCTGAGATCTTCTTTGATGTCTTTCTTCAGAAACTTGAAGTTCTTGTTATACAGATCTTTCACTTGCTTGCTTAGAGTTACAACAAGGTATTTTATATTATTTGTGACTATTATGAAGGATATTGTTTCCCTATTTCTTTATCAGCCTGTTTATCCTTTGAATAGAAGAAGGCTACTGCTTTGTTTGAGTTAATTTTATATTCAGTCACTATACTGAAGTTGTTTATCAGGTTTAGGAGTTCCTTGAGGAATTTTTGGGGTCACTTAATTATTGGCAGGATTAATATAGTAAGAGTGGCCATTTTGCCAAAAGCAATCTACAGATTCAATGCAATCCCCATCAAAATTCCTACTCAATTCTTCTTAGAGTTAGAAAGTGATTACAAATTCATTTGTAATAACAAAAAACACAAAATAGCAAAAACTGTTCTCAACAATAAAAGAAGTTCTGGGGGAATCACTTGACCTCAAGCTGCATTACAGAGGAATAGTGATAAATACTGCATGGTGCCACTATAGCTACAAACAGGTAGATCAATGGAATAGATCTGAAGACCCAGAAATGAACCCACACACCTATGGTCACTTGATCTTTGACAAAGGAGCTAAAACCATCCAGTGGAAAAAAGACAGCATTTTCAACAAAAGGTGCTGGCACAACTGTCAGTTATCATGTAGAAGAATACAGATTGGTTCATTCTTATCTCCTTGTACATAGCTCAAGTCCAGATTGATCAAGAACCTCCACATAAAACCAGATACACTGAAACTAATAAAAGAGAAAGTGGGGAAGAACCTCAAACACATGGGCACAGGGGAAATTTTCCTGAACAGAACATCAATGGCTTATGCTCTAAGATCAAGAATCAACAAACAGGACTTCATAAAATTGCAAATTTTCTGTAAGGCAAAGGATGCTGTCAATAGGACAAAATAGCAACCAACAGTTTGGGAAAAGATCTTTACCAATCCTACATCCTATAGAGAGCTGAACTCAAGAAGTTAGATTCCAAAGAACCAAATAACCCTATTAAAGATGGGTACAGAGCTAAACAAAGAAATCTCAGCTGAGGATATCAAATGGCTGAGAAACACCTAAAGAAATGGTCACCATCCTTAGTCATCAGGGAAATACAAATCAAAACCACCCTAAGATTCTACCTCACACCAGTCAGAATGGCTAAGATCAAAAACTCAGGTGACAGCAGATGCTGGCGAGAATGTGAAGAAAGAGGAACATTCCTCCATTGCTGGTATGATTGCAAGCTGGTAAAACCACTCTGGAAATCAGTCTGTCAGTTCCTCAGAAAATTGGACATAGTACTACCTGAGGACCCAGCTATACCACTCCTGGGCATATACCCAAATGATGCTCCAACATATAACAAGGACACATGCTCCACTATGCTCATAGCAGCCTTACATATAATGGCCAGAAGCTGGAATGGATACAGAAAATGTGGTGCATTTCAACAATGGAGTACTACTCAGCTATTAAAAACAATGACTGTATGAAATTCTTAGGCAAATTGATGGAACTAGAAAAGTATAATCCTGAGTGAGGTAACCCAGTCACAGAAGAACATACATGTTATGCACTCACTGATAAGTGGATATTAGCCCCAAAGCTCGGAATACCCAAGACACAACTTACAGACTACGTGAAGTTCAAGAAGAAGAAAGACCAAAGTGTGGATGCTTCAGTTCTTCTTCAAAGGGAGGAACAAAATACTCAAGGGAGGAAATATGGAGACAAAGTGTGGAGCAGAGACTGAAGGAAAAGCCATCCAGAGACTGCCCCACATGGTGACCCTTCTCTAATCCAGACACTAAACCCAATTACTATGGCAGATGCCTAGAATTGCTTGCTGACAGGAGCCTGATATAGCTATCTCCTGAGAGGCTTTGCCAGAGCCTGACAAATACTGAGGCAGATGTCACAGCCAATCATTGGACTGATTACACAGACCCCAATGGAGGAGTTAGAGAAAGGACTGAAGGAGCTGAAGGGGTTTGCAACACATAAGAACAACAATATCAACCAACCAGACACCCCCCTCCGAGATCCCAGGGACTAAACCACCAACCAAAGAGTACACATGGAGGAACCCATGGCTCCAGCTGCATATGTAGCAGAGGACAGCCTTGTTGGACAGCAATGGGAGGAGAGGCTCTTGGTCCTGTGAAGGCTGAATGCCCCAGTGTAGGGGAATGCCAGGGTGGGGAGGCAGGATTGTGTGGGTGGGTTGGGGAGCACCCTCATAGATGCAGGCAGAGGGAGGATGGGATATGGGGTTTCCGGAGGGGAAACCAGGAAAGAGGATAACATTTGAAATGTAAATAAATAAAATATCCCCAAAAATGTTAGATATGAAAACCACTGTACATGGTTTTCCATTTCCAGATAGCAAAGGGAGAGTGCCACCACACATTTGCTATTTCAGACAACACTGGTTTTAGAAGTGTTAAGGTTTACCATGAAATTAAATAAAGCAATAGTTATGCCACAAGTTCAGTAGAAGCTTAAGAAGAACCCATATCATATGTTAGTAGACATTTTGGGTGAATTTATTGTATCGCACTAACAAAAGTGTACCATAATTGCCTGATAATGTATCATTATATCCTTAGGATATTCTTGGGATGTCCACGAATTCCATGAGTGTTGCAAGAGATCATGTGCACACAACAACAGAGAGTGCACTGTATACCTATGGTTGCACCCATATAAAATGAGTGTCCAAGTCAGGCATGGTGGCGCACATCTTTAATCCCAGCACTCGGGAGGCAGAGGCAGGCGGTTTTCTGAGTTAGAGGTCAGCCTGGTCTACAAAGTGAGTTCCAGGACAGCCAGGGCAATACAGAGAAACCCTGTCTCTAAAATCAATCAATCAATCAATCAATAAATAAATAAAATAAAATAAAATAAAATGAGTGTCGAGGCAAAAACTGAGATGATAAAAATACCAATAGTTTGAATGTTATTTTTAAATACTATGTTTTAATAGGAAAACATGAAATACTGTTATTGGTGAGGAAAAATTAGATGAATGAAAATTAGTAAGAGCTATACAAATAATGTGTTATGGTGATGATGGCAAGATGAAAATTCTCTTTGAAAATGAATAACACAAGATCAAAATAAAGGAAAACTGAGAAAAAAATGAAGCATGTGCATCCCCAAAAGAATTAGTCACAAAGGGATGTATAGCATGGTGGCCCTAACAATTAAATGAAGTATGTGTGTCTCTCCCAAGGGAGCCAGTATAGTGAAGCAAAGCATCTTGGGCTAGTGTGCAGCTCTGATGATCACTTCTATAGTTTGTGGCTGATGTTATATAAGCTGGAACTGGGAACAACATCTGTCCATGTTCCCATGCTGACTTGAGGGATTCTTTGTTTTAATTTATAGTCTTTATGTCAACTATGGAGCTATGCTTGAATCATCATTGCTACTGTTGTCCACTTGACATTTTGAGGATTTTCATTGAGAAATTTTAAGGCTTTGTAGAGACTAGTCTACTCTGAAGAGTGTATGTCCATCTTCAGATCCTGTTTTGGAAATCCATTAATATCTGAATGAGTTGTACCACTTTTAGCATATAGAGTAGGTGCAAGACACATCGTCTTGCTCATCAACTCAAGGTTGCACATAAAGTTAGGAGGAAAAAGTGGACAGGAAATTAAATTAAAGGGAAGGGAATAGGGAGGAGTTTTGTCAAATTATATACTCACAAATAAAATTTTCAAACAATAATTAAGAGAGCAGAACACATGTATACAATAATCCTTATTTTTAACTTTATGCATATAAATTAAAATATCTTAAAGTTGAAGATATAAATTATTATCTTACCATTTAATAACATAGATACATTTAATATATAAAGTAAGCTTACATAAATTTTTTCATGCTACTTATTTTTTTGATATTGTACCTTGCTGCGTCCTATGAAGGAAAATTAGCATAAATATTTGACAAACACCTAGCTGTGATTTTTGAATGGAGTATAAATTTAATAACATTGTATTTAAAATGAAAATAAAAACTGGAAAAATAGAAAATAATAGATGAATGAAAAAAGAAAAAGAGAAAAAAGAAAAACTAATAAAAAGCAGGGAGGTAAGAATCAAGCATGGCAGAGCAGCCTGTGAAGCTGCACTGGGTCATAAATAGAAAAGGAATAAAATGGAGGCAAAGAGGCTTAGTTGGGGTACAGAGTCAGAATGAAACATCTTTTCAGCCTATGGGTCTCAGCCTGGATTATAGGTGTTCCTTCCCAAGGTCAGGTCATAGAGGCTCATCCTTCCACACATGTTGGGTTGTGAATAGTAGTCTCACCCATGGATCATCCCTCTCAGTGTTTGGCTTATGCACTTGGAATGTGTGTCTGAAAACACTGCAGTTCGTTACATACAGTCTAAGCTAAGGAGTTTCAAGAGTTTGCTGGTGTATGGAGTGATGGCGGCTGGCTCAAAGCAAAGTGTACATGATGGACATTTGGAACCAGAGCTGCAGTGAAGTTTCATGACACATCACAGGGGAACACTGCCATAAGCACTGTGCATACATTATGCATTTGAATCACCATTAAAATGACTTGAATTTTGTCATTGTGCATTTAGCAGGCTTTTACTACTGCCAAACTTTTCATGACCCCTGTATTCAGTTATGTGATTTGACAAGAGTTGCAAGCGAGAGTTAAGAAACTGGTCTAGAAATGGTGAAACCATTACTTCTTTTCCAATTTCTATCCCTTTGATCTCCTTTTCTTTTCTTATTGCTCTGGCTAGAATGTCGAATACTATATTGAATAGATATGGGGAGGCTGGACATCCTTGTATTGTCCCTGATTTTAGTGGGATTGCTTCAAATGTCTCTCCATTTAATTTTGTATTGGCTGTTCATTTGCTGTATATTGCTTTTATTATGTTTAGGTATGGACTTGAATTCCTGACCTCTCCAATACTTTTAACATGAAGGGCTGTTGTATTCTGCCAAATGCTTTTTCAGCATCTAATGAGATGATCATGTGTTTTTTTTTTCCTTTGAGTTTGTTTATATAGTGGATTATGTTAATGGATTTTCATATATTGAACTTACTTTGCATCCCTGGGATGAAACCAAGTTGATTGTGATGAATGACGGATTTACTGTATTCTTGGGTTTGGTTTGCGAGGATTTTTTATTCTTTAATCATTTTTACATTCCAGTCTTTATCCCTCTCCTGGTCTGCCCTCTGACTGTTCCATATCCCATACATCCTCCCCCTATCTCCAAGAGGATGTACCATACCCCCAACCCCACCAGACCTGCCCACTCCCTGGGGCCTCAAGTTTCTTGAGGGTTAGGTGCATCTTCTCTTACTGAGTCAAGACCCAGCAGTCTTCTGTTGCAGGGTTCATATCAGCTGGTGTATGCTGCCTGTCTGAAAGATCGTGGGGGTCCAGGTTGGTTGAGACTGCTGGTCTTCCTAACTGTGAGCACCCCTAACAGCCAAACAATCATTACTCTAACCTGAGACCCATTCCATGTTCTCACATGCCAACCCATGACACTATTAATGATGCTGTGTTATGCTTGCAGAAAGGAACCTAGCATAACTGTCTCATGAAAGGCTTCATCCTGCAGCAGATGGAGGCAGATGCAGAGACCCACAGCCAAACATCAGGCAGAACCTGGGGAGTCTTGAGGAAGAATGGGGCATAGAAGTGAGCAAGTTGGAGGAGTTAATGACACCACTAGAAGATCCATGGAGTCAACTAACCTGGGATCCTGGGGGTTACCAATTAGGAAGCATGGAGGACCTGGACCTAGACCTGTTGTGGATAGACCTGGAGCCAATTATATTTGATGCTAATTCCATTTTCCTGTGAGTGGCTACAAAGACGGAATGAGTCAGCACTCAGGTGATTTCCTGTAAACCTGCTTCTCACCTTAATTTGTAAGATAAAGGAAAGCTGATGATGGGCAGATAAAAGGGAAGGTGGAGTGGAAGGTGAGGGGAGGAAAGAAGGAGAAAATGGAAGAGGGAGAGGACACAGAGGAGAAGGAAGAAGAAGAAAAGCGGAGCAGAAGCACATGGGCTGGAGAAACCACAAGTTCTAAGGGGGTCTCATAAATGTGGAAGATTGTAGTGTAGTGGTACATCTGCCCAATCTAGGTGCACACCATGTATTCATACTAATTGAGTCATGTTTTCATTGCTGGGGAGTATTTGGGTTGAAGATTTACTGCAACATAGACCCCTACAGATTTGTAGTTAATGTGCAGCTTGGGGTTCATGTGGTTCCCCTGACAGGTAGAAGAGAAGCTCTCTTGTTCTCTGTTCTCTGCCACTGGATTACTTTCCCCCCCGCGCCTGGTTGTGCCTTAGTGGAAAACGTTGTGCCTATACTTACTGGGATGTGAAACCCAAGAGGGCTCCATTTCTTTGAGGAGAATGTATGGGGGCAGTGGGAGGAAGGTTTGTAAGGGTGGAATTGGGAAGAGAGGTGATGGGAGGCTGTGACAGGATATAAAGTGAATTTAAAAAATAAAAAGTAAAAGCAAAATAAAAGTATATATAAAAGAAAAGCCCTGAAAAATTGAACAAATTCCTTTAAGACCATGTTAAAGATTGAGAAGTGATGTGCCCTCAGACTTAATTTCAAGGTACTTCTGAGACAATGGTCTTAAATTCTGGTTCCTGTAATCAAGGTAATATTAAAAGTTATCAGGCAAAAGCATTCTTTTCCAGTATTTTGAAGTTTAATGTTTAGCTTTTATTTAAAATTTAAGTTTCCAGTGTCAAAGTTTCCGTATTTTTCCCCTTTCAACAGAGCTATTGATTGTATCTACAAACAGGTAGGGGATTCTGACTTACCTAAGATATGTAGAGAACCAGGGAGATGGTTCAGTGGGTAAAGTATTTGTCACACAAGCCTGATGACATGAGTTCAGATCCCTAGAACCGGTATAAAACCTGAATTTCTAGAGCAAACATCTGTCATTCCAGTAGGCTAATGCGGGGAAGTGGGAGGCAGGGACCTGAGATTCTCCATAAGCTCACAGGCTAGATAGCCTCATTTATTCAGTGGCAAAGAGACCCTACCCCTAACAAGGTAGAAATGCAAGGACTGACAGACAGATACCCAAAGGTTGTCCTCTGACCTCTACACACACACACACACACACACACACACACACACACACACACACTAGCATCCCCACATATCAACAAGCACACATGTAAAAGATATGCCAGATTTTATATATATCGTTTACTCATGTGCAATTACAAATTTGTGCTATAAGCTTATAAATAGTCACGAAGGACTGTAACTTATGAAAAGAAATGCCTAAAAAAACAATAGAGAAACAAATGTTCTTCAGCTCAAAGTGGGTCATTGCCATTGACCATGTAACTTTGCTTTACTTAACACAAAGCAAATTATGCCTTATCTGCAGAGTCTGACAAAATAGCCGACTATAAGAGTTCACTATTTTTGTTTCATTTCAATAGCTCTCCCTATTTCTTTTGTCCTATGTATTCATTCTGTTAATTCCAGAGTAATTTTATGCTCTCAAAAATGATATGTGGTAGACTAAGAACTACTTTATTAAGAAATAATCATACTTTAAAAAAACTCATCAAAGAAAATATTAAACTTTTTTATATTAATGGGAGTCAGTTATTTTAAGGTACTTATAAAGGAATTTTGCTACTAAGATAAATAAAAATCCAGCATTATACATTAGAGAAATGTTACAACAGGAATCCTAAGTTTCCTTAGGGGGTGATTTATTCTATAAAATTGAGAGGAAAGCATAAAGAACCAATCAGGTACTAAGGGATTTAAACAACAACAACAACAACTGGGTTTGTATTTATATCTAATTTAAAATGATTGCCTCTGATGATAGTCACAAACTTTCTGAACATAACTGAAACCTCTAAAAATCTTAGAGGCAAGACTAATCTAGACTGCCTACACTATTAAAGAGTCTTTGAAAATGACAAGTGCTTGGAGACAATGAGATTCTCACTGCATTTTACATTCATCGTTCTTGTCCCCACTTCATCACACATAGGAAAGATTCAGAGCCAGGAATCTTTAAGCATACCTCAAATTCCCTGAGGATAGGAAATATATCTGTATCTATAGTGCTATTTACATTCCTGTTATTAAAATGTTTCAAACACATTTTTAATGAAGAATAATTTCAATATGTATATTTTTAATTAGTTCAAAAATTAATGAGGTTTAAAGTATCTACTTCACACATAAATGTAGACATGTCAGCAGCGCTCAGTACAGCCATTCAGTAATGTTATTTACTTGACATCCTGCAGGGGTGTCTGCAAACTTCCCTGCAAGAAGACAGTTTGGTTCAACACGGCTAAGTAGCTGGTGTTGGTTCAGACTTTGAGAGGCTGACCCCACTGGTTTATTTTAGGCACATTTAAGCATAGCATAATTTGGTAAATACTTTTCTGATAAAATTAACTCAACTCCATGTGCACAATAAAACACACATAAATTTTTGAGGAACAAAGTAAACTAAGATCAGATATGTTTACTTCCAAACTTTGATAAGCGTATGGAAGGTATCACATACATGACACTCACGTGAAATCTTCCATAATAAAGGCAGGTTCTATTGATTGACTTCATGTTATACCTTCCATAATGACAGGTTTTATAGACAGATTGAAAATAAAACAAGCTTTTAACAATGGTTTGGGAGAGAGTCAGGTCAGGCCTCTGACTATACAGATAGCTCAAATGTAATCAGGCTAGATTGCAACTCAACTCTGGGAAGATAACAGATATTAAATTTCTTTTCTTAGACAAACAACCCTGTGTGCTAACATTTAGAATTTCCATATGGCGTGTCTGTGAAGGACCTCTGTGTCTCCTACACCTTCCAGTGACAGTTCTCCTTAATTCTTGCATCTCCTTTTTCACACCCTATTCTGTCTCTCTTGATAGTTCCTCTGGTGCTTTTGATCATTCAGTATGCATGTATTCCTGGGATCAGTCTTTATAACTAATATTTTCCCATCTATCTACCTCCTTTGATGATTTTATAGCTCTCATGTTGGTTTTAATCAAATTGAATTTCACCTTCAAACCAGAAATTGATAGCTCTTAACCAAATACTCTCATTTCCATTAAATGTCTAATAAATGCCTAGTTAATGTGTTTCAAATGGATTTCAGACACAACTTTCCCATATATATTTTAACTATAGGTGTTCCTAAAGTATTGTTTTGTATATACTTAAGTTTTCTGACAGATGTGTGCAATTTTGGAAACAACAATTTAACACCTATTTTCATAGACTAGGTAAGTTATAAAGAATAAAGGTTCATTTAGTTCACAGTTCTGGAAGCTGGGAGGTTCAATGTCAAAAGATCATATTTGTCAAAGGAGTTCTTTTGGTGGGAACACTATAGAATCTCAAGGTGTCATAGGGTATCACTTGGAAAGGGTTGTGCACTAAGAGACAAAGCATTTTATGGCCTTTTGCCACCCAAGATAGACCCTTACCTCATTAATTCGTGAATAGATTAATCCATTCATTAAGACAGAACTCTCATGACCCAATCACATCCTAAAGATCGCACTTGTTAAAAACTCACAAAGGAGTTTTAAACACCAGCTCTGGTGGAAGCTCTTAAAGCACATTGGACACAAACACATGCATAGTACCATATACAAATATATGTGAAAAGCATATCTTCCTGGAAAAATAATTCCATTTATATAGTATAAATGGAAGGAGACTTCCATCATAAGATAACTTATAGAAAGAAAAAGCTATATACATAAATTAAATATGATATAGCACAACTTCTAATTTTTACTCCCAATTATTCATTTGTCTTTGAGACGTGGTGTCAAGGAGCAAGCATGGACCCCAACCTTCAGATCCTCTTGCCTCCGTGCATCACCACAGTTGTCTGTACTTACTTCAGATGTTTTTAATTAAATTATGTTTTGGAGTTATTAGAGACAGCAAACAAAAGCAAATAGAGGAAAATATAAAAGCAGAGATGAACTATGATACAGTAGAGTAAGAATCTTGAGAGGGATAAGTGAAGTTTAACCATGACAGAAAAGAAAATACAAGTGAATCTCCGAGCTTTACTATCTCCTCTGCATTATTTGGTTTGCATCATGATTTTGAGAAACAATGGAGTTTTGTGTGGAAATTTTAGAATATAGAATACTGTGTTTCTGTGAAGCATTGGGTTATAGTGAACAGAAACCAGGGAAAGATAACTGTTCATGTCAAGTGGCCATCCTGAAGCTACCCGCACAACATCATGCAGAGCACACACTGACACCAGTCATTGTGGTGGTCACATAAATGCATTGCTGCCACACAATGCCTAGCCCTTACAGTCTTGTGTAATTTGATACCTGGCTCTAGACACTCATTATGTTTCATCTCTTTCCAGACAGGCTCTCTGAAGCACTTGGAATAGACCAGTAGAAAATGAAAGCAAAATCAAATATTTTCTTCATAGAACTTAAATCCCACTTGGAAGTGGGAATGAATTAAGGGAAATATTGTGAAAAACTAGCATAGCTATAAATCAAATATATAATAATCTTTCCACTGCTAAAATAAAGATGTTTTAGATATAATATAATATTAATTTTTGTAGATTAAATTTGACGAGGAGCTTGGGAAACATTTTCTTATATAGAAGAAATGAATAAACACAAAATACAAAGCAAGCATTAAAATTTTCATCTCAGATAACTACAGGATGCACATGGTTATGGTATTTTTGTAATATTACTGAATATTTTATGCCAAAACCTTAATTTTAAAAAAAGTCACTATGTTGTTCAGTGTTTAAATATTACATGTCATCAAAACAATAAATTGCAATATGCGTACTGAAAACCTTCATGTTGTTATTACACATTATGGTCTTTCTTTTAAAACAATTATATGCTCTAAATTTCCTGGAGCAGATGGGTTTCATCTATGCCTCTTTTCTATGTTTCTTTTGCATACTTAATGGGTCTTCATTCCTGAAATATGTCTTTGGTTCTACAACTTTGCTTTTCAGAAGACAAGATGGAGAGGAGAAAGAGACTGCCAATTCTTGTTTCTTCATTAGGGATTCAAAAGCCAGTTATTATTGTAGTGTTTTATTGAGTAAAAGGTTCTTGTAAAAATTCCACGTGACAAAGCAAAAATGACTGTGCTTTGAGTGTTTGCAGTTCTCTTAATAAAGGGCTATGTTATCCAGAAGTAGCAAATAGCCAAGCAAGATTACTAAGGGATCAGACTCTATGTTAGGAATTAGAACACAGATTTGGTTCATCAACCTGGTAACTGACTGGTTCATATGTAAGACACTTCTCTGTTCTAGTTCTCTATTCATTCAAAATAAGATTCATTTAACTGCAACACAATTAAATGATTATATTAAAGACAAAGCTAGAGAACAAGTAATAAGAAAACATGATTATCTGGGGGAAGAGTGGTTGATTAACTTCTGTAAAAACTCAAGATCTTCAGATCTTAGAAATATGTAAAGGGTTAAAGAGATAACACAGTAAAGAAGGCGGCTTTCTGTGCAAACATGAGTACTTGCATTTGGATTCCCAGGACACAGCTCTCTCTGGGGATGAATGTATCAGTCCATTTGTATTTCTCCCTTAAGAATTATTATCAGATTTATTTTTATTATTTTACGTTGTGTGTGTGTGTAAGGGAGTGAATGCATGCATGTGGGTAAATGAACATTAGTGCAGGCAGCTAGTAAGACCAGAGATGCTGGATTCTGTAATCTGGAGCATAGAGCATCTGTGAGCTGCCCACCATACGTGCTGAGGACTGAACTTGGTTTCTCTACAAGAGCAGTGTTTGCAAGTGGGGTGTGGTGGTTCAGGCCTTTAATCCCAGCATTCAGGAGGCAGAGGCAGGCGAATTTCTGAGTTTGGGGCCAGCCTGGTCTATAAAGTGAGATCCAGGACAGCCAGAGCTATACAGAGAAACCCTGTCTCGAAAAACTTACAATTACACTCACCAATCACTTTCAATCACCTTAACACATGTGAATTTTGATTTATCTATTTGAGCTCATGTCTGCTCTGGCACCAAGAATCTTCTTTCTGTAACACTAAATTTTATTCTGTAAGCCACCTCTAGTTTCAAAGAAGATATAGTTTCTAAGGGAAAACATACTAGGAATAGTTGGGAATCCCCCCTCCAAAATCATCACATTTTTTTTTTTTTTTTAGATACAGTCACTTTAATTAATAGTTTTACTTCTGTCATATTTATTTGTTTACAGCCAATACTATTTTGAAGAAATTTTAAATTTGCTTTCAGGTTGTGATCTACATTGCCTGTTTTTTATACACTTGGATTCTGTCTTGGTCAGATGAATTCTTTGACCCTACAGTCTGCAGAATTTAAGGAGTCTCTCTGCAAATGTTGCAGTGACATAACATTGCATGCTTTAGTGGAACTTCTCTTCCTGTTTTTGCCATTTGTTTGATTGTGTGAATTTTTTTTCCGTATCCTTCCAAAAGATCCTACCTCTTCCTCAGAGAGGACATAGTGTCTTTAGTTAGTGACTGATGCTCTGATGCGATATCATCTTCCGTGCACCATTCTTTAACTTGCTATCTACCCACAGGATTGCTGAGAACTTCCCGGGCCCTGCTGACAGAAAGATCCATGAGCAGTTGTCTCTCCTGATACATTTGGAGAGATGCCCAGACTCAGTGCAGCACTTCTTATACTGAGAAGGCGACCAGGGATTAAAGGACCTGACGTTGAACTCAGAATGTTTTTCGTAAGTCAGAACCACGAGATTATATCCACACAGACATTATTTCTACGGTAAAAAAGAAATTGCACTCATCCGTCCTTTCTAGCTCTTACTCTTTCCATTCTCCAGAGTTCAAGACCATGTCAATATA
>NC_034594.1:44729767-44740081 GCF_900095145.1 Mus pahari
GGAGGCAAGGTGTTGGGTGCTGGATCAGCCTGCGGACAGCCGCCAGGCGAGCACCCCTCCTGGGCAGGAAAGGCGCAGGTCGATCCATCACATTTTTTAATAGTCATAAAAATTTTGCAGTTTTTTTGAGGCAGGGAAACTTGAAAGCTACATCTGAATAATTTTATCATAAAGGTGCAAATGTCATTTTTACCACACCAGAAAGCCGCCAATGGGAAATTATGGTTATTTTGAGAGCTGAGGCTAGAAGCTGCTTGTGAAAATTAATAATAGATTTAATTAAACTGTGAATTGAGACTTCCTTCCTGCTAGAGGTTTGCCTAAGACCTTGAAGATGTAACACATCAAATCCATTTCTTTGCCATCCACCATAGAGTTTTGAAGAAACACAGAGTATATATTTTAATGTGTTATCTTTCCCAGAACCCTCTCTTTTCATACATTTCCCTTCTCTAACCCATTCTTCTTTGTGCATTTCTTCAGTTAGGTGATTCTTCCCCGCTACCAATATTCACAGATATGTACATATTAACAGTTACTACCACTTGTGCCAAATAAACAGGCTTCTTTCTCACTATAGTAAGAAACACGCGATTTCTTATTCCCCATTCCCCTGCCTGCCCTCAGGGTACATCCAGCTGTCTGAGCTAGCTACAGTCTCTCTCTAGAGCTCCATTGTCTGGCCATTTCTCTGCTGGCCTCTACTAGGCCTGCTGAATAAGGAATATCCAGGCCTCCTACACCAAGAACAACCAGTCCAAGCTGTCCATAGGAGGCCTTCTACATATGGAACACCTGGATTAGGCCTACCTTCCCTATACCTGCTATGCTAGGAACATTCAGGGATAACCATATGGCTACAAGCTTACATAAGAAAACAATCAACAAGAGTCAGGGAAACATGGCATCTTCAGAGCAAAGCTATCACACTATAGAAAGCCTAACACATGGAAGAAAAAGAAAATGACCTTAAATCCATCCATATAAAGATGATAGATGCCTTTAAAGAGGAAATAAATGAATCTCTGAAAAAATGCATGACAATACAATAAAACAAGTAGAGGATTTTGAAGAAGAAATTAATAAATCTCTTAAAGATACATAGGAAAATACAATGAAAGAGATGAGAAAATGAATATAACTGTTCAAGGCCTGAAAGTGGAAATAAAATCAATAAAGAAAACCCTGTCTAAGGGAATCTTGGTGATAGAAAACCTAGGAAAGAGAACAGGAACAACGGAAATAATTATCACTAACAGAATACAAGAGATGGAAGAGAGAACCTCAAGAATAGAAAATGTGATAGAAGAAATTGATATATCAGTCAAAGAAAACGTTAAATTTTAAAACATCCTGACACAAAACATCCAAGAAATATGGGATACCATAGAAAGACCTAATGTAAGAATAATAGAAATAGAAGAAGACAAAGAGTCCCAGCTCCAAGGGCCAGAAAACATTTTCAACAAAATCATAGAAGAAAATCTCCCCAACCTAAACAAATAGATGTTTATAAGCATACAAGAATGTCTTAAATTGGACCAGCAAAGAAAATCCTCCTGTAACATAATAATACATACACAAAAGCTACAGAATAAAGAAAGAATATTAAAAGATGAAAAAGAAAAAAGACCAAGTTACATACAAAGGCAGACCTATCAGAATTACACCCAACTTCTCAATGGAGACTCTAAAAGATAGAAATGTCTGAACAACATCTTCCAGGCTCTAAGGAACCACATTTGCTTACCCTGAATGCTATACCTAGCAAAACTCTCAATCCCCATAGATGGAGAAACAAAATATTCCAAGACAAAACCAAATTTCAAATGTAAATACTATCTATCTTCAAATCCAGAAATTTTTCCTTCAAATTTTCCTTCAAATATTTGAAGGAAAATTCCAAATCAAGGAGGGTAGCTACACACAAGAAAACACAGGAACTAAATAATTCCACACCAGTAAAAATGAGATAAGAGAAGCATACACACACACACACACACACACACACACACACACACACAAAGCACCACCAACATTAAAATAACAGGAATTAAAAATTGTTGGTCATTCATATCTTTTAATGTCAACAGACTCAATTCCCCAATTAAAGACACAGGCTAACAGAATGGATGCAAAACCAGGATCCACCATTCTTCTGCAACAAAAAACACACCTCAGACTGGAGAGATGGCTCATCCATTAAGAGCACCGCCTACTCTCCCAGAGGTCCTGAGTTCAATTCCCAGCAACCACGTGATGACTCACAACCATCTGTAATGGGATCTGGTGACCTTTTCTGGTGTGCCTGAAGAGAACAATGGTGGCATACTCATATGCATAAAATACATAATAAATAAATCTTTAAAAAAAAAATCCGGGCAGTGGTGGTGCATGCCTTTAATCCCAGCACTTGGGAGGCAGAGGCAGGCAGATTTCTTAATTCAAGGCCAGCCTCTTCTAGTGAGTTTCAAGAAAGCCAGGGATACATAGAGAAACTCTGTCTCAGAAAAAGAAAGAAAGGAAAAAGAAAAGAAAAGAAAAGAAAAGAAAAGAAAAGAAAAGAAAAGAAAAGAAAAGAAAAGAAAAACACCTCTGCAGTAAAGGGCTGGTAAAAAGTTTTCCAAGCAAATGGATCCAAAAAGCAAGCTGGAGTAGCTTTTTTTTTTTTAATAATTTGTAATAGAATGGACTTTCAACTAAAATTAATCAAAAGAGATAGAAAAGAATACTTCTTACTTATCAAGGGAAAAATCCACATCTCTTATCAGACCACCATGGATTAAAACTGGATTTCAACTGCAATAGAAATAGCAGAAAGCCTACAAACTCATGGAAACTGAACAACCCTCAACTCCATGATCACTAGGTCAGGAAAGAAATAAAGAAAAAATATTAAAGACTTCTTATATTCCAATGAAAATGAAAGCACAACTTACTCAAACTTATGGGACACAACAAAAGCAGAGCAAAGAGGAAAGTTCATAGTGCCTTGATAAATAAATTAGAGATTTCTCATACTAGCAATTTAAAAGTACACCTGAAAGCTCTAGGAAAAAAAGAAGCAAACACACCCAAAACAACAGGAAATTATCAAATTCATGGCTGAAATTTATCAAGTAGAACCAAAAAGTACAATACAAAAAAATCATTGAAATCAAGAGCTGTTTCTTTGAGAAAATTAACAAGATAGACAAACCCTTAGCCAACCTAAATAAAAGGAAGATAGACTGTACCCAAATCAACAAAATCATAAATGAAAAGGAGGACATAATAACAGACACTGAGGAAGTCCAAAGAATCATTTGTTATTACTTCAAAAGCCAGTACTATGCAATATTGGAAAATCTAAGTGAAATGGATAATTTTCTAGAAGATATATACCATTTTCCAAAGTCAAATAAAAAACAGACAAACTATTTAAACAACCCCACAACCCCTAAGGAAATAGAGCAGCCATTAAAATTCACCCCCCCAAAAAAATGCCCTGGGGCAGATAATTTTAGAACCAGATTTTCAAAGAAGAGCTGATAGCAATACTCCTCACACTATTCCACAAAATAGAAACAAAAGGAACATTGCTAAATTCATCTATGATACCACAGAAGCCCTGATATTTAAACCACATAAAGACTCAACAAAGAAAGAAGATTTCAGATCAATTTTTCTTACGAAAGATGATGCAAAAATACTCAATAAAACACTCACAAACTGAATACAGGTACACATCAAAAACATCATTCACCATGATCAAGTAGGTTTCATCCCAGGGATGCAGGGATGATTCGATATATAAAATTTGCCCTTCCTCCCAGTACTTTCTGCTGGGGCAGACCCTTAGCTGGTCTACTCCCGTGCAGACACCACATACTGACATATCCAAGAGGACACACTGCATAAAGGACTCTCTGCACTCAGAGCAGTTGAGGATCCATTGCACTCAAAGCAGTTGGACAATACCTTGACTGGTTCACTGAAGACCCAACAGTCTGAAGGCCTCCCAGGAGATCTACTGCAGCCAGGGCAACAGATCAGCAGCTTCTCTGTCCCTGTGAAGAACCTCCAGTTGGAAGGCACCACAGGTGGTCTGCTATAGTCAAGGCTGCAGACCTACCACAAGACCTGAAGCAACCCAGAGACAAAAGAAGCAGTCTCTAGACAGTCACTTACACCAACAAACACCAGGGATATCCAGATGGTGAAAGGCAAACATAAGATCATAATCAACAGAAGCCAATATACATGGAAATAATCAGAATCCAGTTCTCTCACCACAGCAAGCCCTGAGTACAACACACCTGAGAATCAGGGATCTGTCCTAAAATCTTATCTCATGAAGATAATAGAGTCCTTTAAGGAGGATATTAATAACTCACTGAAAGAAATACAGGAGAACACAGGTAAACAGGTGAAGGAATTAAATAAAGCAATCCAAGACCTAAAAGTGGAAGTAGAAACAATAAAGAAAAAACAAATGGAAGCAAACCTAGAAATGGAAAACCTAGGAAAGAGGTCAGGAATTAAAGATGTAAATATTATCAAGAGAATACAAGAGATAGAAGAGAGAATCTCAGGTGTAGAAGATACTGTAGAAGAGATTGATACAACTGTCAAAGAAAATTCAAAACATAAAAATCTCCTAACACAAAGCATCCAGGAAATTCAGGACACAATGAAAAGAGTAAATCTAAGAATAATTGGAATAGAGGAGAATGAAGATTTCCAACTCAAAGGACCTGAAAATGTCTTCAACAAAATCATAGAAGGAAACTTTCCCAACCCAAGGAAAGATTCGGTCATAAATGTAGAAGAAGCCAATAGAACACAAAATAAGTGGGACCAAGAAAGAAAATCCTCTCATCACATAATAATCAAAACACTAAACACACAGAACAAACAAAGAGTATTAAAAGCTGCAAGGGAAAAATGTCAAGTAACATACAAAGGTAGACCTATCAGAATTACACCAGACTTCTCAACAGAGAGTATGAAAGCCAGAAGAGTATGGTCAAAGGTCTAGGAGAACACAAATGCCATCCCAGGCTACTATATCAAGCAAAACTCTTAATCAACATATATGGAGAAACTGAAATATTTCAGGATGAAACTAAATTCAAACAGTATCTATCGACCAATCTAGTCCTACAGAGGATTCTAAAAGGAAAAGCTCCAACACAATAAAGGTACTTGCACCAAAGTAAGGACAAGGTATTAAGCATCTCACAACAAAACTGAAAGGAGAGAACCATAAGCACATAAAATCACACACAAAACAAACATATCAGGAACTAACTGTCATCTCTCTTTAATATTTCTCAACATTAATGGATTCAACTGACCTACAAAAAGATATAAACTAACAGACTGGATACACAAACAAGTCCAGCATTTGCTGCATAAAAGAAACACACCTCAATAACAAAGACAGCCTCTAATCTCAGAGGGAAAGAATGGAAAAAGGTCTTCCAAGCAAATGGTTCTAGGAAACAAGCAGGAGTTGTCATCCTAATATTCAAAAAACTAGACTTTCAACCAAAAGTTATCAAGCATGATGAAGATGGATACTTTATATTCATAAAGGGGAAAATCCACCAAGAGAAAGTCTCAATTCTTAACATATATGTCCTAAATGTAAGAGCACCCACATGTAAGAAACTTTACTAAAGCTCAAAACACACATTGAACCCCACATAATAATAATGGGAGACTTCAACACTCCATTATCACCAATGGACAGACAGGTCACTGAAACACAAACTAAAAAGATACACAGGGAAACCAAGAGAGGTTATGAACCAAATGGATTTAACAAATATCTATAGAACATTTCAGCCTCAAACAAAAGAATACACCTTCTTCTCAGCAACTCAAGGTACCTTCTCCAAAATGGACCATATAATTGGTCACAAAACAACCCTCAACTGATACAAGAAGACTGAAATAGTACCATGAACCCAATCAGATCATGATCACGTAAGGCTGGTCTTCAATAAGAGAAAAACTACAGAAAGCCCATACATACGTGGAAGCTGAACAATTCTTTACTCAATGATAACTTGGTCATGGATGAAATAAAGAAAAAAATGAAAGTCTTCCTGGAATTTAATGAAAATGTTGATACATTATATCCAAACTATGGGACACAATTAAAGCAGTGCTAAGAGGAAAGTTCATAGCACTAAGTGTCCTGGTAAAGAAACCAGAGAGGTCTTATAATAACAAAGTATACCTGAGAGCTCTAGAACAGAAAGAAGCAAACGCACCCAAGAGGAGAAGAAGTCAGGAAATAGTCAAAGTCGGGGCCAAAATCAACCAAATAGAAAGAAAACAATACAAAGAATCAACAAAACCAGAAGCTGGTTCTTTGAGGGAATCACCAAGATAGATAAACTCTAGCCAATCTAGCTAAAGGGCCAAGAGGATGTATCCAAATTAACAAAATCAAATATGAAAAGGGAGACAGGACAACAAAAATGGGGGAAATTCAAAAAAATCATCAGACCCTATGATAAAAGCCTATACTCAACAAAACTGAAAAAACTAGATGAAATTGATGGTTTTCTAGACAGATACCACATACCAAAGTTAAATCAAGAGCAGGTAAAATCTAAACAGACTCATATAGCACAAGGAAATAGAAGAAGTCATTAAAAATCTCAAAACAAAACAAAACAAAAAACAAAAAAAAAAAAAACAAAAAACAAAAAACAAAAAACAGGGCCAGATGAATTTAGTGTAGAATTCTACCAAACTTTGAAAGAAGACATGATACCAATTTTCCTCAAACTATTCCATAAAATAGAAACAGAAGGAACACTACCTAACTCATTCTATTAAGTCACAATTACTCTGATACCTAAACCACAAAAGGAACTAACCAAAACAAGAACTTCAGACCAATCTCACTTACGAATATTGATGCAAAAATACTCAATAAAATTCTTGTAAACCAAATCCAAGAACACATCAAAACCATCATTCACCACAATCAAGTAGGCTTCATCCCAGGGATACAAGATTGGTTTAATATATGAAAATTCATCAATGTAACCCACTGTATAAACAAACTCAAAGAAAAAAATTACATGATCATCTCCTTAGATGCAGAAAAAGCATTTGACAAAATACAACACCCCTTCATGTTAAAAGTACTGGAAAGATCAGGAATTCAAGGCCCATACCTAAGCATAACAAAAGCAATATACTACAAACCAACAGACAATATCAAATTAAATGGAGGCATACTTGAAGCACTCCCACTGAAGTTGGGGAAAAGACAAGGATGCCCACTCTCCCCACATCTATTCAATATAGTACTCGCAGTGCTAGCTAGAACAATAAAACAATAAAAAGAGATCAAGAGGTTACAAACTGGCAATGCTAATCATTAGCAGATGATATCACATTATACATAAGCTAACCCAAAAATTCTCCCAGAGAACTTCTCCAGCTAATAAACAGCTTCAGCAAAGTTGTTGGATACAACCTTAACTCAAATAAATCAGTAGCTTTCCTTTATACAAATGGTAAAGAGGCTGAGAAAGAAATTAGGAAAACAACTCCCTTCACAATGGCCACAGACAATATAAAATATCTTGGTACAACTCTTACCAAGCAAGTGAAAGACCTATATGACAATAATTTCAAGTCTCTCAAGAAAGAAATCAAAGAAGATCTCAGAAAATGGAGAGATCTCCCATGCTCATGGATTGGGAGAATTAACATAGTAAAAATGGCCATCCTACCAAAGGCAATCTATAGATTCAATGCAATTTCCATAAAAATCCCAACACAATTCCTCAAAGACATGGAAGGAGCAATTCTCAAATCTATCTGAAAAGGAAAAAAAATAACAAAATAAAAAACAGAATTCTTAAGAATAAAAGAAAAGTTGGGAGAATTACCATCCTTGACCTCAAGATTTACTATAGAGCAGTAGTGATAAAAACTGAATCATATTGGTACTAAGACAGGCACATTGATCAATGGAATAGAATTGAAGAACCAGAGATAAAACCACATGCTTATGGACATTTAATCTTTGATAAAGAAGCCAAAAATATACAAAAGGAAAAAGAAAGCATCTTCAATAAATGGTGCTGGTCTAACTGGCTGTCTGTATGTAGAAAAATGAAAATAGACCCATATTTGTCGCCTTGCACAAAGCTCAAGTCCAAGTGGATCAAGGACCTCAACTTAAAACCAGAGACATTCAATCTAATAGAAGGAAAAGTGGGAAAGAGCTTTGAACTCATTGGCACAGGGAGGAAATTTCCTAAACAGAACTCCAATGGCTCAGGCTCTAAGATCAAGCATTGATAAATGGTACCTCATGAAACTGGGAATTTTCTGTAAGACAAAGGACATAATCATTGAGACAAATTGGTATCCTACAGATTGGGGAAATATCTTCATTCACCCCACATCTATAGTGGGTTAATAACCAAAATATATAAAGAACTCAAGAAGCTAATCACCAAAAATCCAAACAACCCAATCAAAAATGGGTTATAGAACTGAACCCAGAAATAGCAACAGAGGAATCTTGAATGGCTGAGAAGCACCTAAATAAATGTTCAAATTCCTTGGTCAGAGAAATGCAAATCAAAAAGACGCTGAGATTCCACCTTACTCCATTCAGAATGGCTAAGATCAAAACCTCAGATGACAACACATGTTGGGGAAGATGTGGAGAAAGAGGAACACTCCTTCATTGCTGGTGGGATTGCAAACAGGTACAGCTCTGCAAGTCAATCTGGAGGTTCCAGAATATTAGAAATAAATCTATCTAAAGACCCAGTTATAGCACCCTTGGAAATATACCCAAAAGATGCCCCACCATGCCACAGGGGCACGTGTTCAACTATGTTCATAGAAGCCTTTTTTGTGTGTGATAGCTAGAAGCTGGGAACAATCTAGATAATCCATCACGGATGAATGGATACAAAAATGTGGTTCATTTATACAATGGAATACTACTCAGCTATTAAGAACAAGGATATCCTGAGTTTTCCAGGCAAATGGATGGAACTAGAAAATATCATCCTGAGTGAGGTAACTCTGACCTAAAAGGACATGCATGATATATACTCACTAATAAGGGGATAGTAGGGGGAAAAAAGTACAGAATACTCAAGATATAGTCCACAGAACTCAAAAAGGTCAATAAACTGAAGTGCCTAAGTGAGGGCACCTCAATCCCACTTGGGAGGGAGAAGAAAGTAATCACAAGTGGGGAGGGAGAGAGAGACCTGGGAGGGAAAGTGGATGGGGGTGGGGAGTGGAGCTGGAGAGGTGAACCTGATCTGATATTGGGTGAGGGAAAAGGACTGAAGCCCTGAGGGCCAGCAGAAAGCTTTGAAACAGGTAACCTAGAAAGGTAGTAGGTTGAGGGGACACTACAAAATGCTCCAGAGACCTAAGAGGTGAGAGACTATGCCTGACAGTAGGGAGAGGGGACTTATAGAGCCCACCTCCAGCAGGAATACAGGGAATCAAATGAGGGAGGGGCACATTCCATGGTCACAACTCTGACTCACAATTGTTCCTGTCTGAAAGAATTACAGGGATGGAAATGGAGAGGATCCTGAGGAGAAGATCCAGTGACAAGCCCAAATGGGCGTCAGCTCAAGAGGAGGTCCCAAAGCCTGACACTATTACTACTATTACTAAGGCTATGGAGGGCTCACAGAAAGAGACCTAGCATGACCACACTCTGAAAGACCCAACAAGCAGCTGAAAGAGTCAGAGGCAGATAATTGCACCCAACCAATAGACAGCTGACCCCTGTTGTTGAATTAGGGAAAGACTGAAAGAAGTTGAAGAAAAGGGCAACCCCATAAGAGGACCAGTAGTCTCAATTAATCTGGAACTCTGAGATCTCTCAAATATAGGACCACCAAACAGGCAGCATACACCAGCTGATATAAGGCCCTCTACACACATACAGTAGAGGACTGCTGGGTCTGTTCATTCAGAGATGATGCACCTAACCCTCAAGAGATTGGAGGCCCCGGGGAGTTTAGAGGTCAGGTGGGGTGAGGACATCTACATGTAGACAGGAGGGTGGGGAGAAGGTAGGGGATTCGGAATAGTTGGAGGGTGGACGGGAGAGGGAAAATAAAATATTGAGTGGAGGACCCGCAGCTGGACCCGATCGTCCTGCGCCTCTCCTGCCCAGGAGGGGTGTTCGCCTGGCGGCTGTCCGCAGGCCGATCCAACACCCAACACCTTTCCTCCCCGACCGAGGAGGGGTGTCCGCCTAGCATCAAGCGCCTTTCCTCACCCGAGGAGGGGTGTGCGCCCGAGAGCAGT
>NC_034594.1:44740092-44754000 GCF_900095145.1 Mus pahari
AAATAAAGAAAATAATAATAATAAAAAAAAATATTGAGTGGAAGAAATCGATAAATAAATTTTTAAAAATCCATCAATGTAATATACCATAGAAACAAACTGAAAGAAAAAATATCACATGATCATTGTATTAGAGGCTAAAAATATCTATAAAAAAAAAATCCAATACCCCTTCATGTTAAAACTATTAGAGAGATTAGGGATTCAAAGCACATAAACATAACCAAAGCAATGTACAGCTAGCCAATTGACAACATCAAACTAAATGGAGAGAAACTTAAATCCATTCTACTAAAATTAGGGGCAACACATAGCTACCCACTTTCTCCTTATCTATTCAATAAAGCACTTGAAGTTCTAGCTGGAGCAATAAGACAACTAAAGGAAATCGAGTAGATAGAGATTGGAAAGAAGTCAAACAATAACTATTCACAGATAATGATTGTGTGTGTGTGTGTGTGTGTGTGTGAGAGAGAGAGAGAGAGAGAGAGAGAGAGAGAGAGAGAGAGAGAGAGAGATCTCAAAAATTCTTCCAGAATAATCCAAAAGCTGATAAACACTATCAACAAAGTGGCTGAATATAAAATTAACTAAAAAAAAAAAAAAAAAAAAGGAGTAGCCCTCTTTTGTATAAAGGACAAGCAGGCTAAGAAAAAAAATTATAGAAACAACACTCTCTACAATAGCCACAAATAATACAAAACATCTTGGCTACAACTCTAATCAAGCAAGTATGATATGTATGGCAAGAACTTCCAATATCTGAAGAAATAAATTGAGGAAGAAATCAAAAAACGGAATTATTTTCTATGCTCATGGACCAATAGGATTAACATAGTGAAAAAGATGATCTTACCAAAAGCAATTTACAGATTCATGCAGTTCCCATCAAAATTCTAACACAATTCTTTACAAACCTTGAAGAAGTAATTCTCAACTGTATATGGAAAAACAAAAGACCTAGGATAGCTAAATTGATCCTGAACAATAAATAAGCTTCTGGAGGGATTGCCATCCCTTATCTTAAGCCGTACTACAGAGGAATACTAATAAAAACTGCATAGTGTTGTTACAGAAACAGAAAGAAATGTAATCAAGTCAGATCCCAAAATAAACCCAAATACTTGCAGATATATGCTCTTTGACAAAGAAGCCAAAATCATAACTGGAAAAAAGAAAGTATCTTCAACAAATAGAGCTGGTCTAAGTGGATGTCTGCATGTAGAATAAGGCAAATAACTCTATATTTGTCAATCTGAAAAGAACTGAAATCCAAGGGAATCAGACAGGTTAACATAAAATTGGATACACTAAATCTAATAAAGGAGAAAGTGGGGAATAGCCTTGAATACATTGGCACTTCATGAAGAGAACACCAGTGGCACAGGCTCTAAGATCAACAATTGACAAATGAGACCTCATGAAACTGAAAAACTGTCTGTAAGGCAAAGGTCAATAGGACAAAAAGGCAGACTACATACTGGCCAAAGGTCTTCATCAACACTTCATCCAAAATATATAAGGAACTCAAGAAGTTAGACACTTCTGAAGGGAACTTTGTGGAGTTTTGTGGAATTATACATTTATACATACATACATACATACATACATACATACATACATACATATGACACACATTCATGTTTCATAACATACAAATAACATTATATGATATTCTATGTAAATATATGTATATGTGTGTTAGTATGTATATATATGTGTATATATTATTGTGTGTGATATTGTGTGTGTCAATGTCTAAGTGTGTGTGTGTGTTAGTTTGTATGTTAGCATGTGTATTAGCATGTGCTAATATATATGTTAGCGTATATGCTAGTCTGTGTTAATATGTATTAGCATGTGCTAATATATATGTTAGCATATATGCTACTCTGTGTTAATATGTATTAGCATGTGCTAATATATATGTTAGTGTATGTGTTAGTCTGTGTTAATATGTGTTGATGTATGTGTGTATGTATGTATGTATGCATGTATGTATGTATAAGTGTATGTTAGTCTATATGTATGCGCCAGGGTATACACAGGGTGTGTGCATGTGTGCATGCGTACATGCATGTGTGTGTGTGCGTGTCCTCAAGTCTTCAGCAAAGACTAATCCTGATACCTAAGGGTAAGCAGAACTGTTTGTGGACATGTAATCTAAACCATTTAAGAGAAATTCTGAAAGAGCTCTCATCCTTTAAGAAGGCATGACACAGATTTACCAGGATTCAACTTTCTTTGTACGTAGCTTTCAGGATATAGCCCCAGATAGACAAGCAACTATTTCTAGGTTTTGCCAGAATCTTATTTTAGGGGCAAGTGATAATAAAGGGGAAAGTTCATTTTGATTTTCAGGTGGAGAAAACTCGATATGTAAAGCAGAAAATCTAACAGGTCTCATATAAAATTCATATACACCTCAAGTTGTGATATATCAAAACTGTTTCCACAGAAAATCCTCCACTATTCTGTATGTTATCTTATGAAGTGTTTTTTTTTTTTTTTTTTTTTTTCTTTTTTTTTTTTTTTTTTGAGACAGGGTTTCTCTATATCACCCTAGCTGTCCTGGAGCTCACTCTGTAGACCAGGTTGGCCTCGAACTCAGAAATCTTCCTGCCTCTGCCTCCCAAGTGCTGGGATTAAAGGCATGCTCCACCACTGCCCAGCTCTGAAATTTTTATATCTTGAAAATTTCCTGATTTTGTTGGAGATCAGTTGTGTCATGATATATTTTTCAGGAAACTGTCTTATGAGAAGATGTTTTGCTGAAGCAGACACATGAGAGGGTATTTTGCTGAGAACAGATTCGTGGTATTTTTCTGGAACCTGCCTGATAAAAGAGCATGTGATGTTTTGCTAGAGCAGACACGTCAGAAGACACATGATGCTTGGACAGACATTGGATGACACTTTGGTGCTGGGTCCCACTGGACTTTGCTGAAGCTGGTCTTCACTGACAGTGCTCTGGCCTTTGTCTTGCTTTCTTCTCTGATCTTACAGTAACTTCGTAGAGAGAAATGAACCAAAGAACTTCTGGTGACTGTTTCTTATTGCTTTTACAGACTTGTGCCCAAAAGTGGAGCCTGGCAGTTTTCTTTTGGATCAAGCAGTTGCTGCTGATTTGTGTTGGGTGTTTTGCTAGTGGACAAGACTGCTGACAATGAAGATTGGAATCGCCCACAAAGAGCTACTTCCAAACAGGTCCATTTACCCCTTGTGCTATCAACCATCTTCCTCCCTTACCTTTGGTCAGTGGGCTATAAAGGAGGTTGAAGTGTTTAAGAACCCTTACTGAAGTTGGTTTTGAGAAATAAAAAAATAAAATTAAAAAAAAGAAGAAGTTAGACATTAACAAACCAAATAACTCAATTCAAAACTGGGTACAGCAATAAACAGTGAATTCTCAACAGATGAATCTCGAATAGCTGAGGAGCACTTAAAGAAATGTTCAAAGTCCTTAGTCATCAAGGAAATGCAAACCAAAATGACCCTGAGATTCCACCTAATACCATTAGAATGGCTAAGATGTGAAGGCAAATGCTGATGGGGATGGGAGAATAGGGCACACTCCTCTGTTGTTGTTGGGAATGCAAATTTGTAAAACCATTCTGGAAATCAATTTAGCAGTTTCTCAGAACAATTTTTTTTTTTTACCTCAAGATCCAGCTATACCACTCCTGGGCATATACCCCAAAGATGCCATGCTATCTCGCAGAGAGATTTGCTCATCTACAATCATATCAGCTTTATTCATAATAGTCAGAAACTGGAAAAGACCTAGATGTCCCTCAACTGAAGAATGGATAAAGAAACTATGGTACGTTACACAGCAGAATACTACTCAGCTATTACAAACAAAAACATCATGAATTTTGCAGGCAAATGCATGGAACTTGAGCATATCATTCTAAGTGAGGTTACTCAGAGCTGGAAAAACATGTATGGTGTGTATATTCACTTTATAAGTTGACATTAACCACAAAATACAGGATAACCATACTACAATCCACAGACCCAAAGAAACGGGATGATTAGGAGGTCTCAAGGACAGATGCACAAATTTCACTCAAGTAGAAACTCAGTAGTCATTGGAAGTGGATGGAAAGAGGGAACTGGGTAGGAGAGGGACTGAGGAGGGGAAAAGGAGAGATCATCAGCTGTGGGGTATAGAAGAGGACTGGGAGTAAGAAGAGAAATCAGTGAGGGGTATCTCTGGGACTAGCTGGAGACCTGGACTTGGGGAACATATGGGGGAGTACACTAGCTGAGATTCCTACTAGAGTGAGATACAGGGACCGAAATGTCCACCTACATTAGCTAGATCGCATTTCCAGAGGAGGGAGGGAGACATCAATTTACTCACAAAACCTTCAACTCAGAGTTTGTCCTGCCTACAAGATGTGCAGAGATAAAGATGGTGCAGAGACTGAGGAAAGCCAACCAGGGATTGCCCCAACTTGAGACCCTTTCAATGTAAGAAAGCCAACCCCTGACACTATCAATAATGCTATGTATGCTGTGTTTACAGAGAGGAACCTAGCATAGCTGTCTCCTGAGAGGCTTCATCTAGCAGCAAATAGAGGCAGATCCAGAGACCCATAACCAAACATAAATTGGAGCTCATGGAGTCTTGTGGAAGAATGGGGGATAGAATTGAGCAAGCCAGCAGGATTGAGGACACCACAAGAAGAACCACAGTGTCAACTATCCTGGGACCATTGGGGCTTACAAAGACTAGGCCACTAATCAGGGAGCATGCAGGTGTAAGGTTTCATGCCCACTCTGCCACAGGGCTTGGGTGGCTTGGGAGGCAGGACTCAGGAGTTTGACTGCACTTACCCCACGCCTGTCATTGGGCAGGTGTAGGGCAGTCCTGGGGACACCGCTCCAGGGGTAGGGATCCCAATGAAAGAGACAGTCCATGGTTTTAAGACATTTATTGTCATGGCGGAAAGTGGATGAGTAAAACCATACCTTGCTTCTCAGGGCTGGCCTGAGGTTTAATACCTTTTGCAGGGTGGAGTGTCCGGGAAGATAAGTTTTATTGGCTAGGTCCTCCAGGCCTTTAGGTACCTCATTAAAATGCAGATCTGTCTTGCAGCTATGTGACCATAGGTCATGTCTTCCACCTGTGGAGGGACTTGGGACTTTGCCCTTATGTGACTGAAGGCCACATATTTTAAGGGGGGGTGTTATGGGGTGCTGTAACTATTTGATAAGAGCCAGGTGCCTCGGAGCAGGGCACAATGCCTTCTGTCCCTTCAGGGTCACTGGTGTTTCTAGCCTTTGCTCAACCAGTAACCGGGCTGTGTTTCACGGTCCTACATGAAGGGACTGGATCTATGATCTCTACAGTTTTTTGTGAGACCCACAACAAGCGGAGCTGGAGCTACCTTGGTCTCTGTCCCTTGCCACTGGATCCTCTTGCCCCTACCTAGACTGCCTGGTTGGGCCTCAGTGGGAGAGGATGTACTTAGTCCTGTTGAGACGAGATATCCTAGAGTGGGGTAGTACCCAAAGGAAACTCTGCCTTCTCTAAAGAGAAGGGGGGAAGCAATGGGGGGGTTGTGAGGATAGAACTAGGAGGAGATGAGAGAGGAGCACTGTGATCTGGATGTAAAGTGAATAAAAACCATATTATTGAGGGGGAGCAAAAAAGAAATTCTATCACCATGACTGCCAGAGTGTAGCTAGGTGAAAGTCTCAGGGGAAAATACCGGCTCAATATCTAATGCTATGTTGTTGTTGTTGTTGTTGTTGTTGTTGTTGTTGTTATCAGACCAAATGGGATAGCACAAAGATTCTTAAAGGGAACACATTAATCCAGAAAGTGCTTTTTGGATCATAACTGTTTTCAATTCAATTCTTTGTCCTCCATTCCCTGGAGACACCTACAGATTTTCTTTCTCCCCCCCCCCCTTTTTTTTTTCTGAATAGTTTATTATGTTTGTTGGAAATGAATGAGGCTAGCATAAATTAAAATTTGTCACTGAATATTAAAACCCTAAAGCTATTTTCTCTGATTGTATTTCATAAACTATGAAATAACTGAAGTTGAACTCAAAATAGGATTGCATTGGGTAAAATTCACACATGTTTGCTACCGCTGGTCTACAGACTATACAAGGATCCAAACATACATACTGGAAGGGTATATAATTTCTGAAGTATATATTCACATTCAGATGTCAACCACCCTGAAATATGTTCATGTTGCGGATAGCCCTGGGGCTAATTATATTTTATGTTAATTCTGTAATCCTGTGAGTGGCTTCGAACAAGGAATGAGCTCCCCACATTAATTTGTAAAATAAAGGAGATCTGATGATTGGGCAGATAAAAGGGAAGGTGGAGTGGAAGGTTGGGGGAGAGAAGAACGAGAAAATGGAAGAGGGAGAGGATACAGATGAGGAGGAAGAAGAAGAAAAGCAGAGCAGAAGCACATGGCCTGGAGAAACCACAAATTTTAAGGGGTTTCATAAGCTGTGGAAGATGGTATTGTAGTGGTAGATCTGCCCAATCTAGGCACACAGCATGTATTCATATTAACTGTATTGTGTTTTCATTGATGGGGCATATTTGGGAGGAGATTTACTGCAACATGTTCAGGTACTAAAATCCTGAGACTCTTGTTTTGTATATGGGAAGGGGAGGAGGAGGGGGAAGCAGAAGAGGAGGAGGAGGGAGAGGGGGAGGAGAAGGGGAGGGGAAAGGAAGAGATGGGGTGCTTACCAGCATAAATTTGCTGAATTCTCTGAGCTTCATAGTAATTTAGGCAAGTACTTTTGTGGTATAATCAATATTGAGTAGTAGAAGATCACAGCTACTTTGCTCACCAACTCTGTATTCCATATTCCTGCAAAAATATATCAAATTCAAATAATGATCCATTTTATACATTAATTTTTGTTTTTTGTTTTTTTTACTTTAATGTATCTGTCATCCCCCCAAAGGAAGAATCCCTGCTGGTCTGCTCTGGTGTGTAACCCCTGAAGAGATTTCAGAGTTCCTAGAAACACCCTGACCTTGTTAGATCTTCTATGAACGTTTACATTGCTCCTAAATTTTGTACTGTAAGTGATAAGGAGTGTAGTGTCAGACAAAGCATTTTTCAAATATTTGTTTTTATGATAAGAATTATAATGATGGTAGAGGAGGGAGATAGTAGAGAAATAGCAGTGAAGCATTTGTAATCATGATTAAGAGAATATTTACTCTATTACCACAAGTTAACTAAATTTTGATACAAATTATTGTGAGTTTTTAATAATATAAATAATGAAATAGTAAAAGATTCTGTAATTATGTAGGTTTAGGCTCTTATTGAAGCATGTTACATATGTACGCATTACATTTTGTTTTATTATATTGTGTCCCACAACATAAGCATTTGGTAAAAGATGTCTCTGCCCTGTTCTTAAACTCCAAACCCCCATGATTATACTGGGTTAAGGAGATGGTTTGAAGACTGGGGTTTCTTTTTGTCACCCTCAAAGAGCATTGATATCTGATCTATCACATAAATTATACAAAGAAAAATGTTACAGAGAGTAAGGCTGTTATGAGCTCCCCTTTCTCACACTTACACTTTAAAAAATAATTTGCGGTTTTTATTGATATTGTTAAGTATAGTCTTTAAAAATCTTAACACCATGTGTTGCATAGTAATTTCCCCCATGATGAAATAGTCCTTCCTGAAGGAAAGCTTAAGACACAGGATGTTGGAAAGCAATGGTCCTCACTCTTCCCAATGCTGGGACCCTTTTCTCACATTGGGATGACTCCAAGCATAAAATGATTTTTGTTGCTACTTCACAACAGTCATTTTGTTACTGCTATGAGTTGTAATGTAAATATTTGCAGAGATAGATGTTTGCCAAAATGGGTCACAACCTACACTTTGAGAATCACTGTTCTAATGTGAGGGAGAACATAAAATTTTCCAGGGATTTTAATAAGCTCAGAAAGTAAATAACTCAATTTTTTTTTCAGAAATTTTTAAACTTACCAGATTCACTAGTCCCTGTCCTCCCCAATAGTCTAGAAGCAGTAAGGAATGCTAGGGGAAACTCTCACACCAGCTGAGCTGACTGAGTAACTCACACTAACTGAACTACCTGGAAAGAACACTGCAGCCTGCAGGCTTCACACCGTGTTCCAGATTTCTAGATCTTGTGAGAAATCACCAGTGCTTAGATGGCATTTTGGCGATGTAACTGTTTTGGTGTAACTTCTATACCTGAAAAGTAACCCATCATCCATATACCTTTAAACAACCTCAAATAACCTTGTTGGTTCACCAAGTTCACCTTTGGTAATACCTTTACTTTGGTCTGTCATTGGTCCCCATCTGCAGTATTATGTCCTGTGCCATATGTTCTATCATGGTTAGTCCTCTTTGCCAAGTTGACTAGATCTGGAATTTATTTGTAGGCACATATTTGAGTAGGTTTATATGGATAATTATTGGGAGGTTTGATGAGAGAAAACTCTTCTTCTGAGTGTATAGGGCTTTCTCTGAGCAGCACAGTATTAGAAGTTCTTGCCTTCTCTCTTTTGCAAGTGACTGCATCTACTCTGCTGCTGCCTTTAGTGCTCTCAGTATTTGGGGACATTGGAACCCAGATTTTAATTCTTGCAATTGAGATGAAGACTGGTAGCATGTAGTTTGTGCCAGTTGAGAACACTGTCTTGCCTTGTGGTCTAAGTAGCTTCTAGGTTCTCAGCATAGGTAGTTTTGTGACTACCTATCACATACTATGCAAACCAATCTAACACATTCCCTTGTACAATGTAGTCATTATATTCTTTATGTTCCTTAGGAGAATCCTGAATAATACATGCTCATGTGTACATCTAGGAAGTCTTTCTAAATGTCATGTCTGTGTTTCAGGCAGAAAATAATGGCTACAGGTTAGTGTTTACTTTGATTCTGTAAGAAAGAGACACCCTCAAAATAAACCCAAGAAATTTGTAGTTGCAATATGCGGACAAGTAAACACTGTAATTATTTTCAGGACACTTTGACAGAACAGTTCCTAATAGGCTTTGATGAATTTGATACAATAATTAGCAGTGTGACCTAAAGTAACTCAACTGACCTCTTTGGTTTCTTTTCCTACAGAGCAAAGGAGCTGAACCAAATAATTTAAAAATATTTTCAAACTCTAACAATTTATATTACCATATGATATGGAAAAGAAAAAGAAAGATTTTGACTTGTTCCCTCTAAATGGGATGTTGAAATTGCTTTAAATGTTATTATAATTCAATTTATTTACTCCTTTGCCTCTGTCACTGGTTGCTGTGTATATTTAGGTATTCTTGTGTTAGTGCATATATATTCAAATTTGTTATATAATCTTGGTCAATTGACATTTCTCTTGCCTCTACTGTGACTGTTTTGACTTAAAGCCTTCCTTGTGTGATGTAACCCTAGAGAATTTGTGGTACTGAAATGAGTGAAAGCTAGCTTTTCTCAAGGCATACACGGGTCATAACAGTTCTACAGGCTTAACACGGAGTGTTATAGCTTGTAAGGTCCAACTTCTAATTCACAGCCAAATGACTTAGTTGGCAAGTTCTGTCAGTAAGATAACCAGAACAATCTCGATGAGGTTGTCAACTATTGAATCAAATTCATCCTTTGTTTTCATAAGAAACAGTCCTTAGAAAGGCTAAATGGTTGCATGAGAATAGTGTTTTAGTTAAAGGAAAGCAGAAAACTTCAAGTGGACATCGTGTTACTTCTATAAGTGAGGTGGGTTTACAGTCAGTGTTGTTTTTTCCTTTATAGTCCATTATTTCATTTGATGTTTCTTATAAAGAATAGACTCAAACAGCACTATGATTTGCTATCAAGTAAATATCAGTTGCTTTCCAGTGAGGAGTGTGGTTAGTCAATATAATCTATGACACAATGTTAGCATTTAAGTAGAATCAATGAAGGACAACAGTGATTGGTAGGTCGTTTGTGTTCATTTCTTATTTTTATTGATTCTTTTAAAGAATTTCAAACCAGATTATTATATTTACATCATTTCCAGATCTCCCTCTACAAACACATACACACACACACACACACACACACACAGAGAGAGAGAGAGAGAGAGAGAGAGAGAGAGAGAGAGAGAGTTATTTCTTCACTCATATGTACATTGGAAATATTTTCACTCTTCTCTTTATATTATTGAAGTGTATCAAATATTCCTTTAGAAATGTCGCTTTCTTATGTAAAGGACCTATTTTCCAATAATGATTCAATAAGCCATTATCATTCATCTTCATTGATGTCACAGTTCCAACATCCATGTTTCAAAATATAACAATCAAAGGAAAAGAGGATATCAACATAAGAGGAGGGTGGGGGGATGGAAGGGTAGTTTGGAGATGCTGGAGGAAGGAAAGGGAGGGAAAATTAAAATAACAAAACAAAACAAAACAAACTTTGGATTATAGTGGGACCACACTGTCTCTCATCATGAGGCAATTCTATGTTCCCTCTCCTTCGAAACAATCAACTACTGAATGGAGAACTAAAATTTATGTAATATAGTCACAAGTCTGCATCATGCAAAAGTTGTACAGTTCTATCTTGTTATCTTGGGACACTCACACTTGTAATGTAGCTGCCATGGAAAGAGAAGGCAAAGCTGTAGGACACAGAAGGGTTAAGTGGTGACTTCTAAATATGTAAATGGTGACTTCATGTAAATCCTGGGGTTCACAGCACATTGAGTGACTAAAGGTCCATCCAACAGCGTTAATTGGCGGACAGGTGAGTGGAAAAGTTCTTAGGTGGCTTTGTCCCTTATAAACCCAGACACTCTTAGACGCTTTTTAGTCTTAGTATGTCAAGGTTTGGCTATCACAAGGCACAGACAAACCTTCTGATCTATGTCCTACTCAAAGTTTTGACATAGAAAAATCCATAACTATAAGTAGATAACAACTTCTATTTGTACCTCTCCAGCGGCCATGGACAAACTGTGTTTACCTGAAGTGGGGGAAGGGGGGGCTCGAAAAAAGAATGAAACCAAGACAAAGGTTCTGAGCAAGGTTTCAAGTTTAATATTCAGCACTGCGTTTATATAGGGAGAGCCCACAGACCACATCCTTTGTTTCAACTGAATTATGTTACAGAACAAGCTTGACAGGCAGTCTGTTCTTATGGGAATGTGCAAGTGCGACCAAGGCAGCCGACTCCACAACTCAATGTCGGTCTGGTGTTGAGGTCCAACCTGGCAAACGCTCAAGGTCTACTCAGTCTGCTCAAGGCTGGGAAGCACATCTATTGACTTGTTATTGTGGTAATAGAGACTAGCTTTAGCCCTAGGAGTATGGTAAGATTAAAATTAATACAGTACATAGATTACTTTTAAAGAAACTAAATTTAGTCTGGTGTGGTGATGCACATCTCTAATTCTAGAATTCAGGAGTCAAAGGCAGGCAGACCTCTGAATTAGTAGCTACGATGGTTTACAAGAGTGAGTTTCAGGGCTATAACAGAGAAACTGTCTAGAAAAAAAAAATCAGCCTCATCATTAATACTAGGAAGAACTTGTAACACCTTGAGTAAGTTTGTAGAAAAGGAAAGATTTGCCATATAAGGAAAAGCTCAGACAATCTAATTTATGTGTTAAGATGAAAGAATACACACACACACACACACACACACACACACACACACACACCTAGCTAACATCTTCACACATATATGGCCTTGACTGCTTACAAGAAAATAAGAAGTAGAACAGAGATAATCTAAAGATGTTACTTTTAAAAGTAAATAGTAAGGACTCTTCACCTACAAACCCACAGCCATTTATCCTTAATTTTACCAATGGACAAATTGTGTCAAACTCTAAGAGGGTTCAGGCTAACTATCCAATCTAGAGTGCATTCCTAGGAGGTTTTCTTCATATTGCTAAAATGGCTAAATTGGGGTTTAAGAGATGGGGTGGCTGGGTGTGTAAAGGCACTCTGTGCCAGGCCTGATGAGTTGAATTCAATCCCCAGAATCCTCAGAGCAAAGGAGAGAACCAACTCCAGCACACTGTCCTCTCATCTCCACACAAAGCAGTGGCCATGGAAGATGTGGGCTCAGACAGACACACAAAATAAATATGTTAATGTGTCTATTTTTATAATTAAAATAGCAGTATGTCATTCTCTCCTCTTTTTATCCCCTCCCCCATCCTTTCTATGTTCCCCCACTGCTCCCTCCCTCTCAAATTCATGGCCTCTTTTCCATTAACTGTTACTTATAGGTAAATAAACACACACCTAGCTCTGTTATGTATTAAAAGTAATTAAATACATAAACACGACCTGCTCCGTGTTGCTTGTATTACTTGGTTTCAGAGATGACCACTTGGGATTGGATAATCAATTACAGGGTTAATTCCTCAGAAACGCTAATTAGCTAATTATCCCTCACAAACATTCCTTAGTTCTTCCAGTCTTTTGTCTAGAAGTATGGCCCTGAAGGGCTTTCCATTTCCATGTTAATGTGTCCAGTGGTGGTGCGTTTGTTCAGGTCTCATTTAGGCATCCATATGGTTGAGGTATTATGAGTGTTGCTTCCTGATCAACCTCACATCATATGTTCTGACCCTCTGGCTCTTACAATCTTTCTTTCTAAGATTTTCTTTGAGCCTTAGGCATAGGAGTTCTGTTGTACATGTATCCACTGAGTATGGGCACACCACCATCAATCCTCCTCTACAGTTTGAATAGTTGTGGTTTTCCATGATGGTTTCTGTCTGCTGTGATAGAAAGTTTCTCTAATGAGCAGTGGGAGCTACAGTTATCTTAGATATAAACATGCATATCTAGAAGGTAGTTAGGAATTTTGTTCTTTTAGTAAAGTGATAGTGGTAGATTCTTCTCTCAGGTTCATGACTTCACTAGCTAGGTGTAATTGGTTAGGTTTCCTGTCCCAATATACTCATTCCTATTTTAAAGGCCTTATGTTCAATTAAAATGAATTTAATAAAACATTTAAAAATTGTTTGGTGCTCCTATAAGCTTTTGGACAATCAAAAGATGTTTTAGTAACAATGGATCATCCAATGGGCCATTCAGATTTATTCCTTAAATAATAAGACATAAAAACATTAGATTCATGTTACTGAATCTAAGTTAGAGATCAATTTACCTAGAAGAAAGCTATGGCTACTCCTATTTTGAAACAGAATTAATTATCACTTTGTATGTAAGGACTCACAATAATTTTAAAATATTTTAAATTATTAAGTTAAAATAATTTTAACTCACATGTCAATTTGGATTTAGACCAACAAAGCTTTGAAATTCAGAGGTCATCACATACTCCCATGGAAATAAAATAAAAGCGGCTCAAGGAAATTACTTAGCTGCAATCAGGTATGTGCTTCTTTGTGGCAAAGAAAGTTTGGCTTGGTGGTTGGACACAAAATCCTAGAGCAAGAATCAAGAATCTCTAAGAACTAAGGCTGAGTTCCAATTGCTAAATTGGCAACATGTTCCCAGATGAATTCTAAAGTAGCTACTGTCCCACATTTTCATTTTAATGGCAATGACTATAGTGTCTTGTCTACTTAAGCCAGAGCATATGTTTCAAGACTGGAGCTGCAGTCAGGTAGATTGTGTGCCTACTTTATTCACAGGCATATTTTGTTAGCAGAAACAGGAACCAGGAAACTGAGCGCTTGGGTGCTGAATCTGAGAAATCACAATGAACAATATCTTCCATAGTTAAGGTATGTGGATAGATTTCAAGCTAATGTCATAATCAGATGAGTCCTGGGGAGATGTCAAGAGATAATGGAGATACTAAATACATTTGGATAGAGCATTACCACACACATGTGCACACACACATGAGAAAGAGAGAGAGAGAGAGAGAGAGAGAGAGAGAGA
>NC_034594.1:44754075-44775037 GCF_900095145.1 Mus pahari
AGAGACAGAGAGACAGAGACAGAGACAGACAGAGAGACAGAGAGATAGAGACAAAGAGAGACAGAGAGAGAGGGAAAGAGAGAGAGAACATGAAGAAGCTCTTACAATGTGTCTGTGGCATGCTAAGTAGTGTGTGTGTGTATCTATATATCTTATTTTTATGAACCTGCAGGATTTTATTATTTTCTTTGTTACTATTACTAAGAAGAAAGGGCATTATGATTTCTGAAGAAGCCACAGAATGCTATGTCTTTGGGCTTTACTGAGCTAGGATTTTTGTCTCAGTAACTGCTTGCCATACTGTAATAAGTTCAAGTTACTCAGAATAACAGCTAAACCTAGAACTTATTTGAAGATGTTTGATTTGGAAGCCCACCTGAGTGCCAGGGAAGAGTGTCATCAACACCCTCCTGTATGGATGACAATGCCATCACATCCACACAGTCACATCATCTATCTCAGCCTTTGAGAAATCCCAGCGAAGGCCCAAAGGCAATCTTTTTCTTCTGTAATTACTCTAGTTCCTGAGCCATAAAGAACACAATTCTATTGATTTTTGTTGTTGTTGTTGTTAAATGTCACTAGGTCTGCAGTGGCTTGTGTAATAATAAGTAATTTATAAATGCTAAAATAATTTTGAAAAGTTTACTATCCAAGCACTTATAATTCTTTATTAATCAATTAATTAGATAACAATGCATACATTGATTTTTTTTTTCATGACAGGTTCAAATGATTTTTAAAAGCATAATGGTAGGGTTTTTTTGTGATTTGGAGTCTTTTCTAAAAATCTGACAGATGATGATTTAAACACATTGGCAATTTGTAAAAATATATTCACATGTCTTTAGCAAAAGAAAATCTCGCATTGTTTTTTCGTGCTTCTGTCTTTCTCTTACAAAATATTAAACTACAATAGCATGAAGCATTTTCAGTGGTATTCTTTGGAGCACAAGCTTTGGGGTGGATGCTTTGTTAAACAGAACCAAATGGCAGTCACTCTCGTCCCCTCACACGGTTCCAGATGTGCTTATGAAGTGCAGTCCTGCAGCACTCAGGGACAGGATCAACATCTGGTTCACCGACCCAGCTCAAGTGTTGTGGTCAATCCCTGGTCAACACCATATGCAATTTATAAGAGGCACTTGTTAATTTGATTTTTAATGGTATAAATTGTACTATAATGGATGTTATAGATATACTGTTTAAAAGACTTTCATGAATTCTTGGGGAAAGTAACATTAACTTTTAGCTGAAATCATTTACTATAGTCTAAAATGCTGTGTTTTATGTTTTTGCGAATAAGGTTTTCCCTGAGCTATATTTTGGTTAATGGCATATGCAACCAACATTTTGCTTACGTTCAGGAAATTTTCTTAAATGAAGGGACGTTCATAAGTTGTCGTCTCCTTCCTGCTGCAGAGGCATAGTTCCCATTTTAGCATCCACTTCATAACGGAGATGAGCATAGCATCTATAGAGAAAGGAAGGGTAAGGAGTAACCAGACCTCCGACCACCCTTAGAGTTTCCATAGACACTGCATTTGTGTTTCTATGGACTTCTGGTAAAGGGAGCTCATGTTTCAGTCTTGGTTACTATTATCCGGAGTTTCTGTATGTAATACTTTTCTAGAGTTCCCGTCACAAAACACTAAAGAACTGCTGGACAGACAGCAGGAAAAAACAAACAAACAACAACAACAGAAATACATTTTTCATTTTGTTAGGCATTGGAAGCCCAGGATCAAAGTCAATTCTCTATCCTGCCAAGGATCGGCTGCATCTTCATTTGAACTTTTTGCCTTTAACTGCTGTTTTGTTTTGCAAAGACACTAGACATTGTCTCTAAAGCAAGGAATAGAGAAGACGTGAGTGAATGCGGGGAGTGAAGGAACAGACCCATCAATTGTCTGGTGTCCATCCTTTTTTGATAACTCTACATCAAATTTATAATCCTGCTTTCAGAAACAGCTTTTGGCCATTAGGACAAAATACACATATTTTAAATGAAAATACATTTCATCAGTAGATTCATCAACTGAAAATAAATTCAATTCATTGAAAATAAAAGATAATATATGCCTATAATTATTTTTAATATACCACAGTGTTAAGAAATGGAAGAGGAAGAGAAGAAACAAATAGTCATTGTAGATCTAATTCTCTGAAAACTGAATGAAATATAATCTAAGTAATTTAAACTACTAAGGGCTGGATTTAAAAAATGAGAATTCAAATGAAAATTGGTTGAATTGAAGGGCAAATTTTTGAAATAGTTAAGGTGTTTAAGTGATTAAGGGCTTGGGTAAAAATAAGCCCTGTGTCATACCTTGGAGAATTATAACAGTTTTGCCCCTTACCACTCTCTGTGGTAGAAAGCCAGTGCTCAGCGTCTTTTAAAGCATTGTGCTACTTCTTGCCTTATGCCCTGGGATTATGTGGTATATGACTGGTGGTTTGAGCCAAGCAATCAGAACAATCACTCAAGAGTTTGAACTTGTTTTCTGTTAGTTATGTCTGTCTTGTGGTCAGGTACCTGACAAATAATGGGATATAAGAGCTGTTTACTTTGGGCTCTGAGTCTCAGAAATCATGGTCCTCCATTTCAGGAGAGCCACTGCAAAGAGAGCTTACAGCCCAGATCCTTCACATCCTGAAAGCAGACAAGGAAGCACAGGGTGAGGTCCAGAACAAAGTGAACAGATAATCTTCAAAGATTCTCCCCCAATTACCTATTTCTGCAAGTCAGGATTCCCCTCCTCAAGTTTCCATAGTCTTCGAAGCAGCATCATAAGGTAGAGATTGGCAAAGTAGAGAAGTACAGGAGAAGTTTCATGTTTAAGCTATGAAAGTGTCCTAACCTTGTCTCTGTGCTCAAGTCTCTCCTTTCCTAATTATATGAAGGAAGTTAACGGAAACTTCCTTGCTTTGTGTTAAATAACGTCTCTTCACCAAACTGTTGAAAGAAATGACAGGGTTCACTGCTATTGGACTAATTTAGATTGAAGCAATGTTTGAGACAGTCAATGGGGTCAATGAACAAAATTATGATGAGATGATTTTGGTTAATTGAGGCTTACTCCAGACATCAGAGTGTAAGAATTCATTCCAAAATGTGATATATCAGAAAAACCTAAGCTTTCAGGAAAAAGAGAGAAGCAATAAATATAGTATTAAATATAGATTGTATTTATATATCATTATAAACATAAATTTATATACACCAATATATTATTAATATTATAATGGATCAATAAAATATAAATGTATTAATAAGTAAATTATATTATATAATACATAACTATATATATATTTTATATAAACATATATATGTTTCCAAGTAGAAACAAATATACAACAATATTTTTCTGATATGGATGTTTTACACTATGCAATGCCCACATATTTTCTTTCAAAATTTTCTTCATGCACATAAATTTTTGTTATACCGTATATTTGCCTGCATATTCAGTCCTTGATTAAAAGCACTTAAAAGCAAATAATGTTGCAGTGTTTCCTCACTCTTTCTTATCCAAGATAGTGCAGAAAATGAAGGGCTGTGAAGGCACTGTTTTATGTTCCCGTGACAGACAGCAAACTTCTTATTTGGAAAATACAATAAAACAGGGCAAAGAGTAAGGACACCTCAGTCCCACTTGGGAGAGAGAAGAAAGCTGGGGGTGAAAGTGGCAGGTTGGGGGTTGCGGGCTGGGGGTTGGGAAACCTGATCTGGTATAGGGTGAGGGAAAAAGACTGAAGCCCTGAGGGCCAGCAGAAAGATTGGAAATAGGCAACCTCAGGAAGTAGGAGGTTAGGGGGACCCTCCAGAATGCACCAGAGACATGGGAGGGGAGAGACTCTCAGGACTCAAAGGGAGGGACCTTAGATGAAATGCCTGACAGTAGGAACTTATAGAGCCCACCTCCAGCAGGAAGATGGGGCATCAAATGAAGAAGGAGGCCATCCTATAGTCACAACTCTGACCCATAATTATTCCTGTCTCAAAGAATTACATGATAGAAATGGAGAGCAGCCTGAGGAAAAGAAGGTCCTGCGACAGGCCCAAAGTGGGATCCAGCTCAAGGGGAGGTCCCAAGGCCTGACACTATTACTGAGGCTGTGGAGCACTCACAAAAAGAGTCCTATCATGACTGCCCTCTGAAAGATCCAATGAGCAGCTGAAAGAGTCAGATGCAGATATTTGTACTCAACCAATGGACAGTAGCAGCTGACTCCTGTTGTTGAATTAGGGAAGGCTGAAAGAAGCTGAGGAGAAGGGTAATCCTGTAGGAGGACCAGCAGTCTCAATTAATCTGGACCCCTGAGATCTTTCAAACACTGGACCAGCAAACAGACAGCATACACCAACTGATATGAGGACCCCAATACACACATATTAGTAGACTGCTGGTTCTGTGTTCATTGAGAGATGTTGCACCTAATCCTCAAGAGACTGGAGGTCCCAGGGAGATTAGAGGTTAGGTAAGGTGTGTGTGTGTGTGTGTGGGGGGAAATCCACATGGAGACAGGTGGGTAGAGAGGAGGTATGGGATGTGGAACAGTCAGACAGTGGCTCTGGAGGAGGGGATAAAATATGGAGTGTAAAAAGAATTAGTTAAAAAAATTAAGCAAAATAATAAAAATAAAAACAAAAGCTTATTTCCCCATAGATGATCATTCTTAATCAAACTAAGAGAGTCTCCTGCCTTTCAGGACAAACCACTTCATAGTCATACTTAGAGGATCTTCATGAATCTGCACAAAGAACACTCCAGACTACTTGCTACTATACAGATGTTCCAGAGTAGGCAAGTCTTTCTTTGCTTCGGTTCCATGGCCTGTGACGAAAGGGATGAAAACTCCGTCATTAATAAGAAATTAAAAAGCAAAACTAAACAACTGAAAACAGACATACAAAAAAACGAGGATCCCCTGACAGAAGCCATTCCATACCAGGGGAATAACAACACTCTAAGCCCAACTTTGCAGAGGGTTGGATTCTCTTGCTATTTCTAGGGGTGCAGATGAAATCAAATGAAAAGAATGTTCAAAAGAGAGCAACTCTTGTTTGATCATAGACTGTGTGGTTGAGGGAAAGTGAAGATAATCAATAGCTGGTGTGTTTGAGCAAGCACTACAACTTGCATATCATGGGCATTTTTTCGATGTCAATTAACTCTTCTTGTTAATGAAGGCTTTGGTTTAGTTCTGAAGCCACTTGCCAATTTGAACAGCATCATTGTGGAGGTTTTGGCTTTCCCAGTCCCAATGAATAGAAAGTAGAGGCCAGCCTGGGTCCTTCTTCTTAAGTTGTACTGGCATTAAGTCAATGGAGCTTCTTAGCTCTGAGTGGTTTTGTTTAGTTTTTCATGTTGATCTAAATTTCTACAGTTGGCACTGAAAGAAGTGAAACAATTCATGAATTAATGAGCATTCTTCCATCACTTCAAATCACATCCTAATACATTTGTTTTCTTTGTAACAAACATTCCTCTATTGCATCTATAATTCTGACCCTATGATGATTCTTCAGGGTATCAGAAGTAACTATAATATGCTAGCATTAACTCATCCTTCCTCATGAGACAGATTTCTAAAGTTTTAATAAATTTAAATCTTTTAGCTGGTTGCTGAATTGTCAGCCTAAAGTGGGTCATGGCAGAAATATTTCTATCAGAGACACTGTCAGCTGCTGTGGCATCTCAACTAACAGCATGACTTATCAGGAATATGTTTAAACATCTACTTTCATCACTGGCTTCCCTTCCCAGAGCACACTCCCTTGAAATACAAAATGAAAAATGATGTAAAATTAATTCATTCTCAAAAGGAAGAATATCCATTTTAGTATGTGCAATTTACCAAATGATAAATTATTCTCTTTTTGTGAAACCTATGAATGCTTGATTATAAAGGTCTAGATCTGGAAATCTTAGAACACTAATTAGTAGTTTTATATTATTTGGTGTGCCTGAAAAATTAAATACTAATTCAGTGTTCTCCTTTTAAAAAATGTAATCATGTTGCCAACAACTGAATCATTAAAAATAATAAAAATATAAAAATTAAATTTAATAAATTTGTTCAGAAATGGTTTTGTGAGGATTCCAACATTTGTCTGCTAATAAAGAATTATTATCATTTTGATCAATAGGTTTCACCCTATTTTAGATATTTTCAGATTAGTGGTGAATGATGTCAAATACATTCATATGTCAACAAAGAGATTTTGGCTTCAAAGTAAGTAGGCTAGAGACATTTTGACAATATTTGATGGGTGATAAGAATTCTCTTCAATACTAACTCATTGTTTACTTTCGTTTGTTTTCATACATTCTACATCCATATTGCTCTAGAGTTTCCCATGTTACAGAGACACTGTAAGTAGCACAGGAAGGTGATGGGTAATATAGGAACAGGGAGATGAAGAAAGAGTTCAGTGAAGTTTTCAAAGACCAAGGAAGAATGGGTGAAAACGGCAACACTATGCTCAAACACAGGACTTAGTGGACAAGTCATGCTTTAAGTGAAGTATGGAGGACATGGGTAGCAGAGCTGTGAATATTTCTGCTTGTCTATGAAACTACCATCTTGGTGCACAATAACTTTATAATAGTCATTTCCACACTAATTATACATTTCCTGTTCAAGTTTTTTTGTTTCATTTTGCTTTCTTGTTTGTTTGGGGTTTTTTTCTTTTTTTGTAATTAAACATAAGTCCAAAGACAAAATGGGAATGGGTTTTGAGGAACATGACAAGATTAGAGTGGTGGTATAGAGATGACCACACACTGTCTAGCACAACTTCCTGAGGGCTTCTATCTCCTATACAGAAAAACCTCAGACTCTTGACATTTCAATAATGTTTTGTTATGTTTAAATAGTTAAGCAATGCTGCTGGCTAACTTGGGAACATATCCACTCCAGAATTTAGAAGGCAGCTTTATCCCATTGTGTTAGCATAAGAGATGAAAGATTTGGAAAGTAAGTCACAAGTGCCCTATAAAAGGGCTGGAAAGAACTGTTTTAGTCCCATCTCTCTCCTCCATCCCTTCTGTCTTGTATAGAGACACTTTCTTTTCACCAGAGGATATAGCAACAGGAAAAGAGTGGAAAGTACAGAGGGGACCCCTCATCAGAATCCAAATAGCCTAACGGCTTCTACTTCAATTTCCTAACATTCTGAAATATGTGACACTGATTTCTACTATTTTTAAATTTCCCAGTCTTAAGTATTTTTGTTATATCAATACAGATGGGTGACTATTTTCGTTAAGAAATAGAAAAACAGTAACAACAGATAAAGATTGGCAACTGGATTTGAGTTATCAGCTAACCTGTGTCTACTGTAACAGGGACAGAAACACAACTCCACACAACAGCCTCAGGTGTTATCATCAAAGACCAGAATTTGTGGTTTCAATGAACAAAAAAAAAAAAAAAAAGCATCTCAGGATGAGTTTGCATGAAGCAGGAAAGGAAGAGGGCCCTGGAAAGTGATGCCAGAGCAAGTGTGGACTTCTCTAAGAGAGGGCTGCAGCTTATTAAAAGTCATTCTTTAGAACATGGATTTTAAGTATAGAGGTTAAGAAAAAGAGACACTCAAGAAAAGATTAAGACATTCTGAACTGTGGGTATAAGCATCTCAAGGCTGGGAAGGGGAGCTACAGTTTATTAAAGGACATTTTTAACCTAGATTTTAAGTATGGGGTTAGGAAATAAAGGGGCATTCTGGGAAAGAATAAAACGTACTCAAGTATGGATGTGAGCTTATCAAGGAAGAGCGGCAATTATTAATAAGTACCCTAGCCCTAGCAATCGACATGTACACTGTTTTCTGTTTCTTTTTGTGGCTCTCATATCGAAAATGCTTCCTTAAAAATGCTCTTTCCTCTCTTTTTGATATGCAAGAGCATAGGATGGCTCTGAGCTGCCTTGGGTAAAAATCTTAAAATCATAATGTAAAGCCAGGGCCACTGGATGGCACATGGAATTAGTATATGTCCTTTTACCATAAAGAGTGTTTCTGGTGAGATTCCTAGAGGGCTATAGCTTGGGAAGTATAAAGGCATTAAGTAAATGTTAGTTGTGCGTTGTGCTAGAATTATTTATTCTCATCCAGTAAGAGATTTGATCTCATCAATCAGATTTGATAATGTGGTCAGGGGCTCCCTTTCTTCCTATAATTTCTCCCATTTTTCTGTTCTTCCTGATGTGTGTTGATGGGAGTTGGCCCCCCTATGCAAGTAACAAGACTCACAAAAATTTTTCCAGAACATCAGTATTGGGGAAAAACATTTTGTAATCACAATAAATTAAGACAAAATAAATCTATATTGAAATCCAATATGGACATAATAAAAATGGGACTAATATGCAGATTTAAAAGATGACATTTTCTCTTCTCATATCCTAACTCATTCTAAAGAACTGCCAAATTAGCTGTAGCCAAATAAGTATTAGTTCTCACAATCTGGATAAAAATTACTATGATGTTCAATCTTAGTTACCCTGTTGGATTACATCATTTAATTCAAGCAGTCTGTCTTAATTGAACCCTACCTCAAACTACTTAGAACATACAATCTTATAATTCCTTTCTACACCTACTCACAGAAGCCATACATGAGCACTTACAGTATATATTTCTTATCATTTCAATTAGTTCATCAGTCCAACTATGTTCAATCATTTTATTATATACATGCTTGTTTAGTTTTAACTGCTGAGTATTGACATATATACTACTTAAAACAATCTTGAACATCAACATATTTAAGAAACACTGCTATATGACATGTCCCATGGACATACCTATGACAAAGCCCATTATTTAAGAGAGAGTTTCCCCTTTCTATTGTGTCTGATTTTCTACATATAAAGAGTTTGTCTCATTATATATAACTTAGGCTTCTCTCCTTCTGTGCTATGTTTTAACATGAATATTCTTATGCACCATGACCTTGTATTCATCTGTTTTTCCCCTTATTTTGAAGCTCTACCTCCTTTATCTAATTTATTCATCTGAATGAATACATTGCTTTCTTTTTATACTGCTTCTGTCTGTCACCTTTTTCCTTAAATACAATGTCAATTGTGGCACTTTTATTTGGAAAAGTAAATTACTAACAATTTCACTTTACCCCTTGGCACCGATTTTAACACTGTTACTTGCTATTATTCCTTTTGTGTCTATGTGATCTGAGCTGTGTTCCATGAGGGCAGTAGAATGACTTTATGTGAATGGTATGACTAACATAACAATTTGAACCAAAGGAGCCCTTCAAATAGAGTAAGAAAATGTATATGAATCAGCAACCATGATGTAAACCATTCTTTGCATTATCCTGAATTAAGTTATTTCATTTCTCTGTACTTCATCTCTATATTATTATTATTATTATTATTATTATTATTATTATCATATTATCATTATTAGAAACAGGGTCTTATGTAGTCCAAACTGGGCTTAATTTTTATTTTTATTTATTTATTTATTTTATGTAATCCTTCTGCCTATTTCTCCAAAGTGCTAGGACAATATCTATGTACAACCATGCCCAGTTTGGGAGGTGATGGGGATTAAATCCTGAGCTTTGTGCATACTAAACAAGTATTCAACCCCAGCTCCCTCATCTATAAGCTGTAGTCATGATCAGTAAGTATCTTAGAATGCTGTGAACTATAAATTTACTACAAGTTAATTATCATGAATAATAATTGGACTATAATAAATATTCAGTGACAATATTATTGTCATTATCACCATCATCATCACCATCATTACCATCACCATCATCACCATTACCATCATCATTATCAGTGCTTCACATGTATGAAATCAAAACACAAAAATCCATTTATACACAAAATGTAGCTGTTGCTTCACAATATCAGTTTTTGATGTTTGACGTGTCAAGATTTGTTGCTCTTATGTATGTATCTGTTTTGCCTGGTGAAATGCCTTGAATTAATTGACAATTTAACTCAAGCCCACATGTCATTGAGGAGGTAGAATAAAGTATATATCTTCTGTAACCCTTGCTATGCAGGTTACAGACTGCATATGAAAGTGTGTGTGTATGATTGATCTAACAGCTCCAATATCCACGATGGCTACAATAGTATACAGTGATTTATAAATGTCTTAAAACATTGAGAATGTTCTCAATGATTTGTGAATAATATTATATAATGCAAAGCTGAGTGCCGCAGACCAACCTCAGTTGGCCCCCCCTCAATCCGCGGGAGAAATCAGGGTTCCAATTACAGGTAGGCAGGGAATTGGCAAGAAGGGTGATGTTTTAACCATAACTTTTAATTTTACCTAAAGTATCAGAATCCACAACTCAAAGTTTTCCTTATAACTGGGGCTGCATCCTATAACAAGGCCCACAGTTCCTGAACGGAGCTAAGAGGTTGCCCCTTATCTAGTTTTTTTGTCTTACCTGCTTCTTTAGTGAACAGAGTCCCATCTTTATGGGACTTTGATTTACATTCATTCCTCCAAGGTTCTCTTCACCACAGCATGGGCAGAGACCTGGAGGAAGGCCCTTCCTGTTTCCTCAGGGAGTTTTTCCAACTTTCCTCAGGTGTCCCGGTTTTCCACAACCGAAGCATGTAGCTTCATTCCCCTGAGAACGCTTTTCATTCCCACAGGTGTTCTTAAAATTGGTGCTGAGTTTCTGTCCCTTCATTGCTACAGTATAGGCCTTTTGTACTACAGCTGGTGAGATGGCTAAACATGCTTTAATGTCAGACTGCCCCATGGTAAAACTTACTTGTCCTCCTCAAACTGATGATTCTTTATCAGCCGGTCTGCAGCACCAAGACAATATCTTATCCTTGCCTGAGAAGTAAAGAAGAAAAAGAAAAAGAGATAAAAGTCCTACCTGTCCGGAGTCCATGTTCGGGCGCCATCCTGCCACGGACCGGCCTCAGTCAGCCCCCATCAATCTGTGGGAGAAATCAGGGTTCTAGTTACAGGTAGGCAGGGAGTCAGTGAGAAGGGGGACAAACAGACACGGACACAAGGAAGTGTGCTGTATCTGAATGTAATTTGTCTCAAAGTGAGCACCAGTAGTATAAGTGACTGTTTACAAAAAACAGAGGAATGCATACAAAAAGTTAACAGGAACCAACTGGGATAAAAATCAATTTTAACAACTGGGATCAAAAACAGCCCCACCTACGGTCAGCTTAATCTTAGAAGCCAGGGGCAAGGGCTTCATGCCCTTGCCATAATTCCAATTCTAGTCTATTGTATAGTCCACCTTCCCCCTAGGCCATTGTAAATTCCTGTGTATGGGTGTAACTCAGCTATCTATAGTTCTAAGCATTTACTCTAGTTCCTTCTTAGACCACAACCTTCCTTCTTCCTAGGTCATTGTAAATTCCTGGATATGGTAGTAACTTGGCTTCTCTTTTAAGTATTTGTAGAGAATCTCCATTTATCAGAAGAACTCACCAACTTTCTTCTAATATGCCATACCTGACTGTAATGAAGATTCTAAGTATACTTTGCTAAGCTTGCCCTGAGATTTCTAACTCTATGTAGTCCATAGTAATGCCTGATTTCTTTCACTATCTCTCTTACAATACTAGAGGCAATTCTGAATGTCACTGAATAGGCAACATTCCTACTGAATTCCAAGCCCAGGGTTGGCTCAAGGACTATCTAGGGCTTTGGTGAAGGCCAGGAAGCAAAGTTCAATTTTGCTTGGAGACTCCTATAATAAAACAATACTGAAAGAAAGAGACAGACCTATACTATGACTAACACAAGGACAAAATTGGAGGATAGGTGCTATGGGATGCCACGGTTTCAGGAGACGAAGTTTCCGTGAACTTTTTGCCTCAGGACTGTGTCCAGGTTTCTAGGCCTGTCACGTGAGTCACTACTGGAATGGATGTAGCAGCCGAGAAACCAGGCAAAGCTCAGAACACACTATGTGCCATCACAAAAGGGTTATATAGTTTCATAATATGTTTTCAAATTTTCAATTGTGAGTTTGATATTAATTTTTATACTTTCAATCAATGTTCACAGGTCCTTTTGTCTACACATATTATTTACCTTAAGACAGTGGTTCTTAACCTTTCTAATGTTGTGATTCTTTAATAGAGTTCTTCATGTTGTGGTGACCTCCAAGCATAAAATTATTTTGTTGCTACTTTGTAACTGTAATTTTGCTACTATTATGAGTTGTAATGTAAATATTTATATGTAGGATGTTGGATATGTGTTGTGCTGAATATTAAAAAAGAACCACCAAGTTCCCATACTCCATCCAGCTATTCTCTGCCCGCCTGTTCTCCAGTGGGACCTGAGCTCCCAATTTCCCTTCGCTGACACACCAGCCCTTTGCTATGACTATCTACCCATGGTCAGCTGCCACAATACCCAGCAACCCAATAGAAACAAAATTCTAGAAGCTTATAATTAGCAATTCAGATTTAGGCTGAGCAGTGGTGGCACACACTTTTAATCCCAGGACTTGGAGGCAGAGACAGGCAGATTTCTGAGTTCAAGGTCAGCCTAGTCTACAGAGTGAGTTCCAGGACAGGCAGGGCTATACAGAGAAGCCCTGTCTCAAAATAAAAAAAATGAAAACTTAAAAAAACAAACAAAACAAAACAAAAAAAGCAAAGAAAAAAACAAGTCAGATTTATGTATCAATAAATTTTCAGTTCACAAGATGCCAATACAATAATTTCAGAGCCAATTGATGATGATAGAAGCTGCGCACCTAAATCAGAAAGGTTATCCCAATTATTCTATCTCAATATAATATTCATAACTACATGTGGCTATTTAAAACTCCATGGGATCAGGATCCACTTCCTGTCCATCTGCCTCCATCTTGGCTTCTCCTTTCTCTCTTCCTCTCTGCCTCTCCATCTCTTAGCTCTGCCCCCCTTTTCCTGTCCAATCACAGGCATCCTGCTGCACTAATATTTACATTTCTTGGACAGGGAAAATCCTGCCATAGATATGTGACTTGCAAATGGATCATGACCCACAGGTTGAGAACTGCTGCCCTAAGACAATATTTTATTTCCTTTCAAAGGTTATGCGTGTTTCAATACACATGACTTCAAGTCATTTGGCTATGAAGAATTCATTGTTTTTTACAACACTGTGTGTGTGTGTGTGTGTGTGTGTGTGTGTGTGTGTGTGTGTGCACGCATGTGAGGGGACTTAGTGCAGATGCATGTGTGTGTGAGCACACATATGCATATGGACGTGCACACATTGAGGCAGATTTGTTTTATTCTGGGAAGCTGAGAGTTGTAAGCAACATGAAAGGATCTCATAGCAGGTAGAAGACGAATTCAGAAATGAACTTGTTGCTAATAATGTGTTTGCTTTAAGTGAAAGACCAACTGGTTGAAATGGAGATTCTTAGACATTATCTTCAGTTTGTAGCTTATTTCTCTCTTGTCCAAACTCAGCAGACAATCTTGAACCTCCTGGGGTCTTTTTCACCTCAGATGTGGAGTTGTGAAGCCACACTCTGTTTTTGAAAGATGACAAGGCCAGATCTTAGGCCCAGCACCACAGAGTCACTGAGGGTTGCAAAGCGGGACTTCTGTAAAGAAAAATGTAAAATATAAACTTTAGAATTGAGTTATATGACTTGTAAGTCCAGTCGTGTCTTTTGTCCACACAGGGTAGTGTTTATTAAACTTCACAGGGGCAGTACAGATGCTGGGTTCTCCACAAACTAACATCCTGATATAGGACAAATGAAGATGGTGCTTAGGACAGAAGCCAAGCCTTTACTGGTCACCCATTGCCACTCAGCTTCAATATGACCTCAAGGACCTGCATTTCCCATTTAAGTTTTCTCTCTCAAGCTTCTCTACATATTTATCCCTGGCAAAAGATAAGTGTTCACAAAGTAGGGAATTAAAATGGATGCACAGTCCACTTCATGAATGCAGTAATAGTGTCAATCTACCCTGAACCACCTAAATTTATTTGGTATTTGCAATGACCTGGCAGCATAGCAAATCAGAAAGTTGTGTTTTAACCCTTCTCAGACCAAATTCAGAGGACCTATGCTTAGCCTTTACGCTATGTTCTCCGCCTCTCAATGGATAAATTGAAATTCATGATATGATGTGTCATAATACATGTACAAGGTACAAGAACAAAACTATATGCATGTTGTCAGCTTAGAAAGACTTCAGGTCAATGAAGGAATGAGGAGGTCTAGTCTCCTCTCAAGGTCAGCAGTGTGTGATCACAGGGCCTCAAATTCTACACCAATACTGTCTGTCAAGAGAAGTGGATGAAAACAGCAGACTGGTGACCCCATGGGTGATGCATGCCCCTCAGCAAGTACAAGATTAAACCCTGATTCAGCATGCCTCTGAATGAACTGGTACAAAGAGGGTGAAACTAAAGAGCAGTGGGGTTCTTTCTACCTGCTAATATTTCCTCTGTAGCAAGCTGGGCACTTCAATTTATTTTAATACCATGCCTAGCTCTTTACTTCTTAAGGGACTCTGCGGAAATAAGTATCAGTACTTAGTTGTAAGAGCTACAGGCTATTCTAGAGGGACAATAGCTTTTGAAAGGGAAATACAATGAACTGGGAACTATAGAGTCTCTGTGGGAACACATACCCCAAAGTGGAAATGTTTACATGCTCTTTATCTCCAGTGTGCGTGATAATGCTTTGTGGGATGCATGGCTTCATGCTACTAGTGAGGTTTCCATCTGATTCTCTGCTCCCTTCAGCACCAGTTCTGGGAAGCAGCAATTCTCTCCATAATTGATTTCAGTTTTAATGACTGAGATGCATTGGTGAAACTACTTGCATTTCTTTTTCTGGAAAGCCTGATGTGAAATAAATTTATGCTAAATGGTCAGCACAAGAATATTCCACAGCACGATTGAGAAATGCAGGGAATTACTTCAATGAGTTGGCTAGTTTAGGAACAAAACGTAATGTAAGATAGCACTTCTTGGAAGAAACATTGAAATTAATAGAGCGGCCAGAAATGATAGGACACCTGCAGTCTCCACCCTTGAAAAGATAAGGCAAGAGGAATCTTGGTTCAAAAGCAACTTGGACTGCTCAGTGAGTTCAAGGCCAGCTCTGCTAGCCTATGTCTAAAATGAGCCTGTGTCTTAGGTAAAAACTGAGGAGATCTGTTGCCTAAATATTAACAAGTGGGTTAAATACAAATATTGGACTGATGTAAAGATGTAAACATTTAAAACATTTATTGTTATCACAAATGAGATTTACGTGTGTGTGTGTGTGTGTGTGTGTGTGTGTGTGTGTGTGTGTATGTGTGTGTGTTTGTGTGTGTGCTGCTTTGGTGCCTGGGGGTTAACCTCAGCCATTGTATACAGAAACATACCTGGAGTTTCATATAGCAGTTTCCCCTTCTAGAAAAATCAGTTTGGCTTAATTTTAGCAAAGACTAGCTAGCCAACCAAACAACAAACCAACTCACTAACTAACCAAAGGAAGGATGAACACTTGTGCTGACTCAGTAATGGTTTTGAAAATTCTAGAGTCAATGAGCCACCAACCCGTGAGCATACATAGTCTGGACTGAGGATCCCAGCACATATGTAGCAGATTCCCTCATCTCCTTGTGCCCTCTGTCTCTATGTGGGTTTCCCAACAACCAGAGTGGGAGCTCTCCCCTAAATCTACAGCCAGACTGTAGTATCCATTCTCTAACAGGGCTGCCATGTTTGACCTCAGTGGGAGGGGTGCGCCTAGCCCTGCAGAAACTTGGCGCACCAGTGTGGGGGAGGTCCCCACCCTCTCAGAGGAGAAGGGGAGGAGGAATAAAGGAAGGACTCTTTGAGAAGGAACAGGGAAGGGGCAGCAGTTGGACTGTAAATAAACAAACAAATACATACATACATACATACATACATAAGATGAGAAAAAAATTTAGTCAATACCTCTCATCTGTAAAATCAGATATCAATCTTGCCAAAGACAAAGTAATTTTGTTTTCAAGTTCTAAGTGATACAGGATAAAATGTCTGAGTGATAACATTTTACATTAGACATTTAACGGTCATTTAAATGCTGATAATGCAAGTACTTTACAGAACCTTTAGATATATGTTAGGTGTTTAATCTGACTCCTAATAATCTATCATTCTTAGAGTAATAGATTTATTATTTTTAACTATTTTTAGATTGAGGGTTTCACATCGTATACTCCAGTTTCCCTCATTTTCTTGTCCCTTCATGTCTGCACTTTGAACTTACAACCTCTCTCCCAAAATAAAAAAAAATATACAAACAAACAAAGCATATAAAACATTTTATCCCAGAAGCTGTAGTGTGTCACAAAGTGTCCCACAGTCCACACATCTTCACTTGCAGATGTTCATTGCAATGAGTCTTTGGTCTGGTTCATGGTCTCTGGCTTCTATGACACCATCAATATTGAATCCTCATCAGGACTACTCCTGGTTATACTAGAGTTGCCCTGTGTTATGGAGATCCTGCAGCTTTGGATTGGGCTGGACCGACCCTTTCACAAGTCCCAACCGTTGGCAGATGATACAGAGTTGGTGATGGGCCAACTCAGAGTCTTGGATCTGGGCTTGAGTGGTAGCTGAGCTGGTCAGCCCCCCACCAGCTCTCCCTTATCCACACTCCTAGGTAGAGCTCTCCAGTTCTGCTTTGGCCAGGCTACCCACTGCTGCCATCAGCAAGAGGCAAGGTCAGCTCTTCTGTTCTCATGCCCTCAAGGCTGGTTCAGCCACACCCATGCCTAGAGAGCCAGTTCCCCTGTGCTTCCAATCCAAGAACAAATGTCCCAGTCTCCCAAACCCAGTTCTCACACCCTCAGGGCTGGCTAATTTGTGCCCATACCACATGAGTCAGCTCTGCTGTACTCCCCAGAAGACAGTGTGTATGGCCTACTCTCCTGAGTGCTGCAGCAGGTCTGGTTTACTTGCTCTCATGACTCCAGGGCCAGCTTTCCAGACTGCCACAGGGAGAATGGCCAGGGGTGAGGTGAGTAGGTCATCATCCCCTGCACCCATGCCACTTCACAGAAGAACACAAAGAAGGCCAGCTTTCCCATGTTCTCCATGCATCTCAGGTCTGTGATTTAGTTTTTAGTATCTTGCAAGAAACCTATCTTTCTTAGAAATTGGAATCAGTTTGAGTTTCACATTTTCATTGAAAATTATCAATTAAGTGTCTCATTTCTTGGTATGTGTATAATTTGCTTCCAACATCTAGATTTAAAAAAAAAACTAACCTATCATACCTTTTTCTCTGAAGTTTCTGAATATTGCGGTTTAAAATGAAATCAAACTCAATATTTTCATTTTACTTCAAGTGAAATGAAAACAATTTTATTAATGCTCCTTATTCCTGTCCTAACACACAAAGACAGATTTTAATGCTGAATATTGTTTTCAAGTCTCTCAACAATGCACTTCAGTCTTTCTTTCCTTCTCCTCTTACCTTGCTTCATATTTTTCTCAGAATCAATTCCAGAATTGCTCGTTTATTGCACTTGAGTCTGACCACAATCTATTCTGCAAATTTTCAAGGAAAGGTGATTTATTTTACAGTTTGGCTTGTAGTTTCTCTAGAAGTAATATTTTCTTACAATGAATCTTTAAGTACTTTGATTGTTTATATTTATATTACTATAGAATTAGTATAGGACTTTCATGAATTTATTCTTTAACACTGTATTTAACAGTCTTGAAGAATAACAGGTAATTAGGAACATGTCCAATTTTATTGCAAGATGCTCCTTTATAAGTGTTTGCTCCTCAAGAAACAATATGCAATGTATTATGTGATGAGAATTGACATATTAGTAAACATAGAGTACAAACATTACTCTCTCTTCTTAACAAAGAAAGATTTCAGCAATGCAAAGATCTAATTCCAAATAACGACCTCAAAACTATAACACTGAAAGTAGAATATACAAGATAATATTTTGAATACCATATCTGAGCTTTTACTTTCAGGTTTTATAACTTAATAATCAATTATTTCACCAAGGCTTTGGTCATTCACATATTTAACTGTGGTATTCCAAAAATTAGATCACAGGAAAACAAGTTCTTAAAAAAAAAGTTTAGTAGCTCTTATCTGCAAAGCCATGTGCTATTCTTAATGTCTAGCTGTTGTATGTGAATTTGTGTACATTTATAACATGAGGCAAATAAACCCATTCTAGTCTTAGTAGATGTGGTGGTTTGTATATGTTCAGCCCAGGGAGTAGCACTATTAGAAGGTGTGGCACGGTGGGTGTGGGCTTTAAGACCTGCATCCTAGCTTCCTGGAAGCCAGTATTCTGCTAGCAGTCTTCAGGTGAAGATGTAGAACTCTCAGCTCCTCCTGCACCATGCCTGCCTGGATGTTGCCATGCTCCTGCCTTGATGATAATGAACTGAATCTCTGAACCCATAAGCCAGCCCCAATTTGATGTTGTCCTTATAAGAGTTGCCTTGGTCACAGTATCTGTTCACAGCAGTAAAACCCTAACTAGTACAGAAGATGAAGTTATAATGTTACGCAAGTAAGCATTCTGAACATCTCCAATAGCAACCAGCATCCTTTATCACAAAAATACTTTTCTTGTCCCATCAATGGCACTTTGCGTATAGTCTCTAATATATCTAATATATGCACAAATTTTATCTTTTATGTTCTCCACAAAAATTTCTTACAACATCCATGATAAATACCCTTATGCATTTCCACTAGCCTGTGAATTCACTGAGAATAAAATTCCTCATATAAACATGAGGAATAAAGTGTTGGGTATCTATTCAGTATTTAGATTATATCTGGAAATGCAGGATATTACTTGAGAATTCCAGAAGACCCAATAAAGCATTCTATACTATCTTTGATGAAATAAAGAAAATTGTGTATCTTCATAGTATGAAAGCCTTAAGCACTTAGAATCCATTTTATTTGACAGATATTGACTTCTAGAAGATATAAACCTGGTTTAGTATAGACATTGATTTTTGATTCATTTTTACAGATTTAAAATATTGAAGTATTATAGATTTTTCTATTTGCTACATTATAAAAATGACTGAAATGTATTATTTTTAAATGTACCAAATATACTCTTGTTAATTATTTCTACAGTATTAATTATCCTTGCCCATTTGCTTTTTAAAATTTAGACTTCCTTTGAAATTTATTGACCATATATTTATGGTCATTTATCCTATGTTGCATCATTTTCATTAGCTTGAAAACCAAGTATTTATTAGTTGAGGTCAAAGAATGCTCCCTTTACTTTCAGGACAATGCAATGCATTAATTGTATTAGTGGAGACATTAAAGGAACAGGAATTAAATATCAGAAGATGGAAAACAAACAACCAAGCAAATGGAAAATAAAACCAAAAGGCATAACTCTCTTTATATCAGACAAATCAAATTTCAAACTAAAACTAATTAGAAGATATTTAAAGAGACAGAACATATGAATAAAAGAAAAACTCAATCAAGAACCTACAGCAGTGCTGGTTGTTGAGAGCTGCTTTGGTCCACAGAGACTTTACCTGAAGTCCTGATGAACGGAGAAGAAACAGAGTTCCATCTCGAAACGGAAAAAACATGACTGGCAGAGCCAGTGATAGCCTGGAGCCAGGGCCTTGTGAGATTTCCTCTAAGGTTCTGATGTATATAAGAGAAAGAGAGAGCCTTCTAGAAAACCAGGCTGAACTTGACACAGCTGGTAATGGCCTGGCCCCAGAGCCTTAGGGGAGCTGTAGCTTCAGACCCTGAGAACTTAACTCTTCTTTTTATGCATCAAATATTACAAGTCTTTCTATTATACTTTCAATATTCCATAGTAGGGGCTTAAGCATTCTGGATTATTTGTGCTGGTTTAGTGGATTTCTACCTGGTATTAGGAGCAGGGAAGATTTCATCACTAAGAATTTTAGAATATTCTTACTTCCCAAGCTTTTCAGTAAAACATGAGACCCAGAGGTTAGGCTAATGAAAACAGGAGGGATTTTAGTTTACCAGGAAAATTTTTAAGCATGGTTTTAAGACATGCTAAATTATTTGAGCATATCACCTAAATGTGGTGCTAACCATAGACATGATTATTCTGAGCATGGTATTGAAACAAATTAAAGGATTTTTTTTCCTGAGTTTTCCTACAAAATCATTATGAAATTTTGGACGAAAACAAATTTATTATAGCAATCACTAAGGAAAAAATTGCTTTGATGTTGTAACAAATGTACGATCATTTTTGTCATTCTATACATTCATTCCATGTCTGCTTTTGAGGAAATAACATTACTTTATTTTTGCCCTTTGATATATGCATCCTGTTACCAAATAAGTACATCTGTTGGTTAGCACACTCTCTAGATTCCAGACTATCTTAACAAACTCGGGATGTTCTCATAGCCATGCTTTCAAATCAATGAAAGAGAAAAACACTTCCCACGCCTCCTCTGAAAGTTGTGAGGCTGTTGCAATTAGTTAAATTTTCTAGAGTTACATTTAACATCTCTAAAGGAATTTTAAAACATGATTTTTAAATGTCAAACATTTTATGAGCTTAACTTTATTAATATTTTAATTAGTAGAAAACATCTTCGGTATATGGACTTGTTGACAACCTATGAGGTTATCTACATTTAAGCAAGGCATATCTATTTTCTTACCCATTTCCTCTCATGTAAGTTTTTCGCCAGTGGAAAATAGTACTGACATTTTTCATAAGCAATGTCAAACTGCTTCTTGAAAGATAAATCATAAACTGGTTCAAGTACAAAGGAATTTAATGCAATAATATTGTTACATAAAAGTTGTTGAGGGGCCAGGCGTGGTGGCGCACGCCTTTAATCCCAGCACTCGGGAGGCAGAGGCAGGTGGATTTTTTAGTTCGAGGCCAGCCTGGTCTACAAAGTGAGTTCCAGGACAGCCAGGGCTATACAGAGAAACCCTGTCTC
>NC_034594.1:44775131-44784698 GCF_900095145.1 Mus pahari
AGGTAGAAGTGCTGGAAGTCTGTCCTGATTTGATCAAATTAGGAGCTCCAATTCAGCTTTCCCTGAACCAAAAAAAAAAAAAATTTCTGCACAAAAAACCAAAAAAAAAAAAAAAAAAAAAGTTGTTGAGGGTTCTAAGCTCATGACATTGTTGATGACTATTTTTCAAAATCTACTGCATTTAACAATTTAATAAAGCATTTAGTTTTATTATATCTTAAATCTGTTTTGTTCTTAATATAGATAGCTAAACTTACAATTGTATTTCATTAATTGTAGTGGAACACATTCAAATTATGACTTTAGAAATAAGCTTGTTTAGTGTGGTACCATAGCATTATTCTCTACTAAGTAAAAACTTTCCATTATTCATTTTTGTTAGCTTCATTCTGTTTGTTTTTGTTTTTGTTTTTTTTGGTAGTGAGAATTGAGCTCAATATTTTCTTTCCTTTTGGTGCTAACTAAAGATAACTTAAGGGATATCTGATATTCATTTAGATATGTAAGTATATATAAATATATATACCTATATGTACATATATATCCATATATATGTATATGTATATATGGATATATATGTACTTTTATTGTTTTACTGCTTTAAAACTTTTTCAATACAGGTCTCTCCAATTAGATTTTCGTTTTTAAACTTCTTTAAAAACTTATTCTTAAATATGGTTTTAATTTTTGAGATTATAATTACATCATTTCCTTTCCTTCTTACTTTCCTCTCTGCAAACCCTTCGATGTACTGCCATCCTGATCACTTTGAAAATCAAGGCCTCTTTCCTTCATTGTTTTACACACACACACACACACACACACACACACACACACACACACACACACACACACAAACACACTCAGCTTTGTTTGTGTAATGTTACTTGTATGTATGTTTTCAAGATAGCCAGTTGGTATGCTCATCTCTGGGAAAGACTATTTCTTCCTCTCTCAACATTCCTTAGTTGTGTATGATTGTTTTTAATTTTTATTTATTTTTTTATTTTTTGAAGATTCACTCTATATCAAGTTTATTGAGATCTAATAATTTGAACTTCCCTAATTTTTCACATTATTACCACTTGCAAAAACATTTGTTGTTGTAGACTCAGTATACACAATCACTGCAAACAATACATGACACATTTTCCAACATCTCAACATAAATTGGAAATCAGGAAAACAATTATATAGTATATTTCTAAGCCAATATCCAAAAAACCAAATTATACCAAGAGTATAGTCCTTTTGCCCAACCCAAGTTATCCTTTGTGCCAAAAAAATGGCTATCCAAAATTCATAGTACTAATTTTATTCACATTTTTCCAAATAACATATGCTATAGATCATAGACTGCACTGCATGGAGAATGATCAAAACATTCCTTCCATAAAAAGTAATTCTTTCAAGCAGTTGTTACTTCTTGAAAACTGTGTGTGCTACTTATAGGTAGTCTATAATAACCACTGTTTGCTAAATTTATGAAAAAAAAAAAGCATTCTGGAAGCTCCTTGCCTTCTGTGACCTAAGTCAGGCAGAGTATGTATGTTCCTTAGGTGTTATTTAAAGCTTACAGTGCAGAGAAATATGCCAGTCAAAGAAAATGTTAAATCTAAAACTTCCTGACATAAAATATTCAGGAAATCTCTCAGATTTCCAACCACCACCAATAACAAAGTTCCAGAAATTAACAATCATTGGTAACTAATATTTCTCAATATAATTGGACTCAATTAGGCAACAAAACCTAAATCCTATAATCTGTAGTCTTTAAAAGAATAGAGAAAGAAAAAAAAAATCAGGAAATTGGAACCAACTTCTAGAGCATAAACATTTTGAAAGAAATTAAAGATAAGAAAAATTTAATAAAATCCTAACAGACTTTAGGAAAAAATGATATTTTTATAAGAGTAGTCTTTACCCTTGAAGAAGAAATACCAAAGCCAGGGATAGTACAGACACTGGTAGCCAAACAAAGAAGCTTTGCTGAAAGAAAAACAAGCAACTTAGCTCAGCTGCGTTTTTTTCCCAGTCCTAGAATCCCAGCTACTCAGAACACTGAGGGAGGAGGAACACAAATTCGACAGAGAGAGAGAGAGAGAGAGAGAGAGAGAGAGAGAGAGAGAGAGAGAGAATTGTCTCAAACATGCAAAGCACAGAGAGGCTGTGGGTAGAGTGGTACAGCTGAGTGGTAGAGAGCCTATGTAGCATGTATGTGTCGTTGACTTTATTCCCAACACAAAAGGGGAGTGGAGATGGCGGGGCGGGAGGGAGGCAGAGGCAGAGATGGAGAAGAGTTTACCGTGAAAACCTGATTAGTGTGTTTATACATAAATCAGATGAAGCGTCAACAAAACACATTCTCCCCTAGACCAGTTGTCAGCAATTTTTCCTGAATGTTTCCATGGCTTAAAGAGAGAAACAGACTTTTATTGTTTAAAAGAAGGTTTGGTTCCTCTAATTGGAATATAGCGCTAGTCTATTTTGCTCATACATCACTTTTATTAGATTAAATTCATCAGTACTCCCTGAAAATCCCAATTCTCTTTAGTACAATGACCATTTGATATACTTAATCTGATCATTTCCCAAGACCATGGTAGCCACCTGTAATTCCAGTTCGAGAGGAGCTGATGCCTTTTGTTTTCTGAGGCTTCCTGCATACACAGTGTGCACGGAGGCATATGCGCATACACAAATAAAAATGAACGAATGAGTCCTTTTGAAAAATTTCAAATAGAAATGGATAGTTGAATATTTGTCACTTGGTGAATAGAAACAACTTTTGATGAGGAAATAGATTTCATCCTATTGTAAAGCTTATTGCTTTCTGCATATACTTTATTGGTTGATTTGAGGTTAAATATCAGAAGCTTCCTCATGGGGTGAGGGGATGTGAGCCTTAGTCTGATGGTGAAAGTTTAAAGCCAGAGTAGGCCAAAGGTGAGCACAGTTACAAATGACCTTATTTTTGCTGCAAGCTTGGGTTTTCCCATTCCTTGCTCCACGATGACTTTTGTGGAAAAGTCGGTGTAATGTTTCTGCACTTTGATTCAGGTGGGAGTTAAAAATAAATTATTATATTTTTTTTGGTAGATTTGGCAACAGTATTTAACCAAAGCAAATCAAATTGCTTAGCAATTTTTTTAGGCAAAAAATTGACATTTTGCAGCCTGAAACATGTAATGAAGGCTTACCAGCACTGCTAGACTTGAAAGTAAACAGAATATTCAATGTAGGTACTATATGTAAATAAAATGAAACATTCCTTTATAGGAGTTTGAGTTTTACATGTTTGAAAACTAGCATATGAAGAAGGCTGAATCCTTTAATGCTGTTTTTTTAAATGAAATCACTGTTTCTATAGCTCAGAGAAAGATTCATTACCAACTAAGTATATAAAATATAAAATGTCAGATAACAAAGGTTCATAAATGGAGTGATTTTTTCCCTGTAAGCCCATGTTTCTTTTTCATATGTGACAGTGATGATCCATTTATCATGCATGTCAACACTGGAAGAATACAGACCTTCTTTGCAGTCACATGATAATTGAATGATCCTTCAATGATTGTGATAAAAAAAAAACCAGCAACCATTCAGTGAAGTTATGATTATTAAAACAGTTTATACCGATCACTTCTGCAAAAGGAGGCATTTAATGAACCTATCCTAGATTGGCGTCTTTAGAATAATGATACTTTGAGGTATTTTGTTTAAACAACTAACTTGGAGAGATATTTTCTATATGTGGTTTCGTTTTTGTTAGTTTTGAGATTTGTTTCAAATAAAAAAAAACAAAAAACAAAACAAAAACAAAAACAAACAAACAAAAAAAAAGCTAAACCAAAACCATTCCCATGCTGAGTTACACCTTGGGAGAATTGTTGATTACCAGCATACTGAGACTTCTGTCCTTACCATACCACTGAAATTGATCTCAGCAACTCTTTGGTGACATCTTTGTTAACAGTCTCCTTTTTAGGTTTCTTTCCCAGCATCTTTTACATTATCCTCCTCTTTAAAATACTGGTACACATCAGCTCTGTAATACCAGCATTTTTCTGCCTCACTGGCCACACTGTGTAAGAACACCCTGCCTCTCAAACAGCAATGACTCACAATCATTTGTACCTCCTCAAAACCACAGAACTAATGTCTTACTGGACATCTCTTTCTGGGTACTTCATAAACTGAGGACATAAAATTACTCTATGTATGTGTTGGGCATGGAAAGGAAATCTTAGAAAGATATTTCCTATCTAATGTTTCTCTTCCAACAAGAAGTCACATATCTATTGTAATTGACTACCCTGCTTTCTGCACAGGAGTATTTTTGTTAAAGCATTCACATACAGTTTCTTTTTGAGAAAATGGTCTATAATTTAATAAATATGCTACTATTTCTATGCATTAAGTATCGGTGAAGTTGTGATCTCATACTAATAGGTTTAAAGCTATGGTCCTTTTATTTGGAATAATTTGTTTAAAATTACTGTTATTACTAAATTGTTTGGAAAATTTTACCAAAAATCTTCTAAGCATTAAATTTCATCTGTGGAAAGATTTTTGTATTATATTTTGATTGCTAAATAGGAACATATTTTCTATTTCTTTTTCTTTACTTATTTGGCTTTTATCATTTGCACTTTGAATAATCTTTAGATCTTCAAAAGTATGTTGCTCCGAAGGAGAATGATTAGTGAATATAAATGAAATTCTTGTGTTATTTTCAAGTTGTGATGAATTTAGTGGTTTTACAAATGTTTTACAGAGGGTACATTTTTTTTTTTTACTAAGGGGTAAGAGAGGAAATATAAATAAATCAATTTCTTCTGGTTCTTTTTATATTTTACTTTTACAACTTGGCATTTGTTTTTAAATTTAGTATATGTGTGTGTGCAAATATGTAGTTATTCATGTATGCATGTATGCATGTAGGTATGTATGCATTATGCATGTATTTACCAAGGTTCCCATGTGAGTGTCAGAGTACATGTGGGAGTCAGGTACTTAAGTCCTAGGGATCAATCAAGATCCTCATGCTTAGTAACAAACACCTTTACTTGGTGAGCTAATTTACAGACATTACTTTTTTAAAAATATAAACCTTAAAACTATTAACATTTTAGTTAGTATAAAAGACATTTTGATTAAAATAGTAGCTACATAAAAAAATCCATTACAGCAACCGGGAGTTTCTGATACTGTGTGTGTAAATTTGATGCTTTTTGTGTAATCCATCCAAGCCAGGTGACCAATTGATGGTCTAAATAAAATAAAATAACAACTAAATAAAATACAACCAAGTGTTGATTTCTTGAAATCGCCTATATTCTTACATCTCAGAAAAAGCACCATCTCAATCAAAAGGACACAAGCCTAAAAAAAAAAAAATCACAAAATATATAAACTTAGCTATTAAGCATCTGAAACTATAAAAATCAAGATAGATTTTGTACTGAGTATTGTATTTTCTTTTTATTTCAGTTACTCTGGCTTAATGATGGTGCTTTTAAAGGAAAAACTACTGTTCTGAATTGAATTTCTCACAAAAATGCAGAAACTGTAAAATGCATCTATGGAAAAAAATGTATTGATTTGCTCATAGGCTAAGGCCATCAGAAGAGCTATTTTCAACTCTGTAGAAGATTGAGCAACAAATGTTTCTGAGTTCATCCGCTCATCAGCAGCCTTTGGTCCCTGCAGGAAAACGAGTGAGTCACCATGGCAAAAACACATCTGTGAAAAGACTGATGGCCAAATAAGAGATAGAGGGACGCTAAGGATACCCTGTAGTCATGTAATGGTGTGTTCTGGGATGCCTTCCCATTGTTGAAATGTACATCAGGGAAAGGAAGTGGAAGAGTTCTGTACATTCAGATTCCTTGGTTCCCAACAGTAGAGACTGCTCTTTCAACACTGACTGCAGAATCTGAGTGTGTAAATTAAAAGGGTCTTTGGGTCCTTTCTTAGTCTCCTAATATCCTCCTTGGGCCATCAAGTTTCACAAGCAGCAGAAATACTCTTTAAGCCAACTTTTGCAGAAGAGAAAGTAGTGACTTATGGAGATACATTCTGAATAATAATGGAAATTTAAAGAAGAAAAATAAGATCTGAGAACCCCTGAAAATAAGGTAAAGTCACAATGTTTATCTGTTCTCAGAATCTCCTGTTTCAGTGATTCATGCTTAGCACTCTCTAATTAGCAAATCTAATGAGGGAGATCACCATTTTCTTCGTTAGTATAATGTATTACAACCTAAAGGTATGATATGTATACAACAAATGTGCAGCACCGAATTCAGACCTATGTCCTCCCAAAGTCAACCAGTGAATGAGTTATTTTCTTGGGTAAAAATTATCAATACTTTTAATTCTTTTGTTTAGAAAATTGCTTCATTCCTCGGTCTTTTTGGTTAACCATGAAACATTTCTGTGGTCTTCTATAGTCTTCATGAAGACTGAAAAAAAAAAAGTTTTTTTGTTTTCTTCCAGACAAACAGTCCAGGTTAAAGGGATGTCTGGGTAGTGTGTTAGTAAGAAAATATGAATAAAGGTTGTGCTAGAGATAGAATTAGAACAGCATCTTTCTTTTCTTCTCCCATGATGCTGTTCTGTACGCAGAAACTCCTTAGGGTACCACTAATCACAATTTTGAGAACCAATTTAATTTCTAATTTGTGTTTGGACTCTTTTCCTTTCTTTTAAATACTTATTCCAAAATTCCAGGTAGATTAAATGCTTCATACTAAGTTCAGGTTGTATGAAATATGCTGGGCAGCTGCTTAGGGGATATATTTTGCACTTGCTTCACTCACCCTGAGCCTGTTGGCATCCACCCACAAGACAAAAGGTCAGAAAACAGCAGCATCCTTGTAATTTTACTGTATTAGTATTTCCTGTTTTAGTTACTGCCACTGACTTATTGACATCTAAGTTGTTTCTAAATTAAAAAAACACAAAGTAAACCCTGTTGCCATTTCCTTTTTCTGATTCATACAGCTAATAAATTGCTCTTGGGTATTACAAGCTTTGAGGCAGAAGGAACATAGCAACTCTGACTTATAAGAAAAGTCAAACAAACATGTTAACCTTTTAAAAATTCATGTAACTAAGAGCGAGCTATCTTAACCTGGGAAGAAGATTGATGTTATACTCAAAATTATTTCTGAAATTTATATTTGTATCTGAATCAAAGGAATATTGTAAGAAACCATAAGACACGAGTATCTGATGTATCAATGGTTCTGTCCCTGATCTACAAATAATATGTGAGGCATGAGTGCTCTTTATGAGAGTAGAACCAGTCTCATTATGTGGAAAATATAGCATTTACACACAGAAACACTGGTATATGTGTTTACTTCTCTAATCTTAAAGCACTATTGTACTTTGCTTTGGAGGGGTTGTATGCATAAGTGCTGTGGGTAAGTTTTGGATACCTACCCAGCCTCAATACCTCAATACTTTATCATCCTGTATTCTAGTATACTGATAGTACCCTATGGGATATCTGAATGCCTCTAATGCTTAAACAGTGGAGAGTTTTGATACGGCCTATGCAAAAAGTTTCATCTGCTGAGCATGCAGATACTACTGAGTACTTCTACAGAAAAGCCTAAACATCAAAGCGTCCAGAAGTCACTCATATCAGCTTCTAACATCTGTATTAGAGAAAGAAAAGCTAGTCAGACACAGGAGGGGGAACCTTGAGGCAGTTGGAGATTAGGAATTTTAAATCTGAATTCACCATCATAGTAAAATATTCCTATATATGTTAGGTTGATAAAAATGGTAATAACCACCGACTTAAGTTTTCTACTTATATAACTTTGATTTTTTTTCAGTACTACTTTACGTATAATCGAAGAACAACTGATAAAAATTACTTTTGTCAGACAGGATATGTACTTTAGGAAATTTTCGTTGTTATGATAAGTTAGTTGGACATTTTTACTTAACATGAACACATCTGCTAAGCATGAAGATACTGCTGAATAATTCTCCAGAGAAGCCTAACATCAGAGAGTCTTCAGAAACCACTCATATCGGGAGGTGGGGGTGCGGGGGGGGGCATTCTCAGTGTAAGGCTGATGTCTCCCATGGTCCAATAAGTAAAGTGAATATCATTGGTCCACACTTAACACTCAAAGCTAAAAGTGCAAATCAATGGCTGTTTCAAACATATCACAGGAACAAACAAACATACTATATAGGCTTAAATCAGTCAAAGAGATGAAGTAAATGAGACAAGATTATGAGCAGCAGGAACTGTGGAGAGAGACACAAACTATTAAGCAGATTTAATAGTACCATCTCATGTCAGGAAGTGTTGCTTCCATCCCCATGTATGAAAAAAGGCAATCTCATGGTTGACAAATTACTTAGAGTCATGGCTAAATATGTAATCCCATGTGATCCAGTTCCTAAAGGTATGCTAGTAACTGAGCCTCAATCATAAAGTTTACCCTGAGGAATAGGAGAAGAATGAGTAGCCTAATATTGGGCATTTGTCTTTTTACTGATGTAAATATTCCCATAGGGCTTTCTCCAAGGTGTCCATCCATTTTCATTGAATGCAGTACTACATACAGGGCAGCTTCTACGTGGCAGACATGACAAGGACAATTAGAGTAGTGTATCTATTCAGAACATTAAGAGGATGAAGCTATTTTTAACTGGCATATTAAAATGAAGACAAATTACAATTTACTGAGATTTTGGTGAGGGATTATTATTATAAATAAATTATTATAAATATAAATTATTATAATTAAATATTAAGTATGAATTTTGATGTGAGAGTCTCCAGAACAGCTGAAGAAGTGTGACACAGAGTTCTGACTATACCAAACAGCCATATAATGTGAATGGGTCACACCATGAGTTTCTGCACCATATTGCCAGGAGAAATGCAAGTCTGGAACAGAGTACCATGACTACTTAATGTTTGTCTCCTTTGCTATAAACACTGAAATTAAAGGGTGAATCATGACTGTCTAATAAATTCTAGTTCTATTCATTTGGATCCATCTGGCTTCTGAACACCAACATACTTATTATTGGCTTAATTGTCACCATATTGAGGACTAGATAATATAAAAAACAATTTAATTAGTGAAGTTTTATGATTAGATGCTAATTGCTGCTTTAATGAAAATAATTCAAGAGTAAGGTATTATAACATCTTTTGAATTATGTATACAATGGACTAATATTTAACAGTTTTAAAAGTTGTAACCTGTATATTTCCAGGTTTATTAATAAGTAATATTTTTTAAGTATCCACTTAGGCATAGCATGAAGTAAAAGTATTGAATAGATGCTGTGGTTTAAAAATAATATCTTTTAATCTCCCTGAGGTTCATATGCTAGAAACTTTGTCTTCAGGGTCCTCTAACAAAGAAAACTCAAATAAGGCGTGTTCACTATTGAGTTCTTTTTTTGTTGTTTTGTTTTGTTTTTGTTTTGTTTTTTCTTTTTCATTATTATTTTCTTTATTTACATTTCAAATGCTATCCCGAAAGTTTCCCATACCCCTCCCCCCACCTCTGTTCCCCT
>NC_034594.1:44784829-44790839 GCF_900095145.1 Mus pahari
GGGGTCATCCAAGAAATATAAGAATGCAATAAATTTCATATATATGCAAATATGCTTGCCTAGAGATTAAAAAAATGAAATTCTATTTTTTTTTTCCTATTTCAATGAGTCTTTGTAATATTGAACACAACTCTGAGGATTAACTGTAATAGATTCTGGGAGAAGTGACACTTGAGGGGCAAGTTTTCCAGTGCTTTTTAACCTAGGCTTCTTATAGTCTGCTCAAAATATAGGAATTCTTTTCCAAGAAACATGTTTTTGTTTTTTAAAATTTGTTTCTGTCACTTACTATTTGGAGTCTTTGTTCTCTTAATTCCATGCATGTATTTATGGTTAGAATCTTGACTTTACATTGCAAATTAATGGTAAGGTAGAGAACAATTGAGGTCACCTTTATGTTGACAACTGGCCTCTACACAGATCTGGAGATCAACACCAAGTGTCTTCCTCAATTATCTCTACCTTAGTTCTGAAGCTTGGTATACCGATTCATTTTTATGGTCAACTTACACAAACTAGAATCACTTGGGAAGAAAGAATCTAAGCTGAGGAATTGCCTCCATCAGACTGGCCTGTGGGCATGTCTGTGGAGTATTTTCTTGTTTGTTTATTGATGTAGGTGGACCCAGCTCACTGTGGGCTGTACATCCCTAAAGAAGTTGGTCTGGGTTGTATAAATAACAAAGCTAGCTGAGAATGAGTTGCTGAGGGAGACAGAGCAAGACAGTAGGCAGCATTCCTACATGGTTTCTGACTCAAACTCCTGCCTTCATTTCCCTCAATGACAGACTACAAGCTGTAAATGGAAACAAACCCTTTCTTTCCTAAATTATTTTTTTTTCTATGGTGTTTGTCACATTAACAGAAAACAAACTAAAATACAAGTTGGTCCTTATTGACCTGGAGCTCACTGACTATGCTAGATTGGTTGATCGGTGATCCTAAAACATTTCCTGTCTGTGGCTCTAAAATGTTGGGATTATAGGTTGATCCTTTTGTGCATAGGTTTTCAAGTGGATTCTGTGGATGAAGAACAGATCCTCAATCTTATGTGGTAAGCACTTATTGATGGAGACATCTCCTCAGGCTCCTTAGCCTGACAGTCTCTTCCTTTTGGTTGGGCTGTTAAATCTGTGCATATTTGAAGGTATTAGTGATACAGTTTGATTTGTGTATGTTTTCTAGCTTTCTATTCTCCATGTCTCATAAATCATAAATTCTCTCTCTCTCTGTGTGTGTGTGTGTGTGTGTGTGTGCGTGCGTGTGTGTGTGTGTGTGTGTGTGTGTGTGTGTAGTAATTTTTCTCAATAGAACATTTTTTAGTGTGGTTCCTTTGTGATTGTAGCTTTTGAGTTATTACTATTTTTTAATTCATTATTTATCATTATTTAATTGACTTAAAGATTTTCATGTACATTTAGATAGGATACTTCTGTATTTATCTATTTCAGAGCTATTTAAACTTCCTAAACATGAAGATTATTATTTTCAGAGATCCATAATCTGCTGACTGAGATAGCTGGGACCTATGTCATGAATTCAGATGATTGACAAACATGATTTTAGTATGTCTCATCCCCCTTTCTCTCTGTGTTTCTATTTTTTTGCTCTCTTTCTTCATCTTCATATGCCAAGAATATATGTGTGCAGGAATAAATACATACAGGTGGATGTGTGCATCCTTAATGATGTTTCATATCAACTTACATGTTTATTTACTCCTCCTTATTCTACATTCTTTCTACATTTTGCTTATTTAATTTTTGTTAATCATCTGTCTTCAGGCTTCGTTATTCTTTTTATCAAGTCAAATTGATTATTGTTCCCCTCTTATGGAAATTTTATTTTTATTTTCACATTTGACACTAAAGTCTTCATTTGATTTTTTTGTGTGTATAATTATTTTTGAAAACTAATTTCTGTCACTGTATTGGTATTCTGTATTAGATAATCATTAACATCATATCTTCTTTCATCCTTTTTCCAAAATATTCCTGTACTTCTTGAAATAAACAGAGAAGTGAGAGTAGGAATAATTGGGCCTCTGCATTATGTTTTTTCAAATGCTTCTCTTATTCTTTCTGAATATACTTTGTATAAAAAATTTCTTGGATTTTATCATACAGAATGGGGCACATCTTACTAGAAATGAGTTTTTTTTTTTTATAATAGATGGAATGTGTAAAAGATTTCATGTTTTGACTCATTTTGTTTACACTTCACTATTAGACTCTACAGTAGGGTGAAATTAAATACCCCATGACAATATCATATACCCTGGTTACTTATAACTATGGTTGTATTTACTCCTTTTCTTTTGTTTTCTATTTGAAAAGTAAGGGCTGATGATTCAAAACCCAGTAGAAGTATCCAAGAATGGTGAATCATTTCTCAGAAGCTGCAAGATGTGGCATTTAATACAGAGAACATGTTTAACCCATGGTGTCTCTTAATTGTAAATGTTAAAATATTCTTCTCTATCAAAGATATTTGACATCATTATGATAGGGAGGGATATTGAAATTCACAGCAGTATTCACATATGATTAGTGCCTTTCATTTCTTTTTAAAATGTCAAATACTATTTGCTGAATGTATACATAAAACAAAAACTGTACCTATAAATAAAGTGCCAACTACCACCAACTGATATTTTGAAAAAGTTATTTTACTCAGGTTCAGCGTGTCCATCTTCTCACACACAATACTTCTTTATAGAAAAACAAATTAAACATTTCCTCTACATTTTTTGTTCAGGTTTAAAGTGTATAGTCAGTATCTATAGTCATTTTACTGCACAAGTCACACTAGATCTGCTGATTCTATCTAATTGAAACTCCCCCTTCTCTCTACTTTCCAATCTTTGATAATCACAGTCTAAATTCATCTGAGCTTCTTTATATTTCACATACGATTCTATTTATCTTCCTGTACCTGGCCCCTTTTAGTGAACAAAATGATCTCATACTCTATGTATAAGTTATTGTGGATAATAGGATTTCGGTTTTTAATGATAGAATATTACCCCATTGTAAATGTGTATTTCATATTTTTATTTTTCACTTATCAGTAATGACTAGTTCTTTCTGTTTCTTGGATATCATGAATAATGTTTCAGTAAACAAGGGAATACAGATACCTTGTCTAAATACTGAGTGGTCCTTCGAATGTATAACCGTGTGGTGGTTTTAATGGGAATAGCTCCCATAGGCTCATGTGTTTGAGTATAATCAGGTACTGGAAGGTGTGACCTTGTTAGAGTACCTGTGGCCTTGTTGGAAGAAGTATGTCACTGTATGTCAGCAAGCTTTGACCTTAAAAGGCCCCAAACCAGGTCAACTGGCTTTCTTCCTGCTGTCTTTGGATTCAGATATAGAACTCTTGGCTCTTCCAACACCATGTCTGCCTGCATGCTACAATGCTCCCTGCCATGATAACAGTGAACTAAATCTCTGAAACTGTAAGCCAACCTTGATTAAATGCTTTCTTTATAAAAATTGCTGTGGTCATGGTGTATATTCACAGCAGTAGAATGTTGGCTAAGACAAGCCAGGAACAGAATTATTAGATATGAAGGTGTTTTTTTAATGTTTAAGAAATTCCCATAATGCCTGATACAATTTGTAGTTTTAATGTCTCCTAAAGTCTTATATATTGAAGGTTAAATATCCAGTCTATAGCTTTATCATGAGATTTTCTTTGAAAAAGGAAGCTTAGTGAATAAATTTATGTAATAGGATTATAAGTCATGCACTTCAAGCATATGTAGGACACGGAAGTCTTTCTTTTTATTAGATTATTTTCTTTATTTACACTTCAAATGTTATCCCCTTTCCTTGTTTCCCCTCTGAAGACCCCCTATCCCATCCCCTTCTCCCTGTTCACCAACCCACCCATGCCCACTTCCCTGTACTGGCATTCTCCTACACTGGGGCATTGAGCCTTCACAGGACCAATGGCCTCTCCTCCCATTGGTGTCCAACAAAAACATCCTCTGCTACATATGCAGCAGGAGCCATGGCTCCCTCCATGTATAATCTTTAGATTCTTGTTTAGTCCCTGGGAGCGCTGGGGGTGATGGTTGGTTCATATTGTTGTTCTTCCTATTGGGATGCAAGCTCTTTCAGCTCCTTCAGTCCTTTCTATAGCTCTTCCATTGGGGACCTTCTGCTCAGTTCAATGGTTGGCTGACAGCATCTACCTCTGTTTCTGTCAGGTACTGGCCAAGCCCCTCGGGAGACATCTATATCAGGTTCCTGTCAGCTAGCACTTGTTGGCATCCACAATAGTGTGTGGGTTTGGTGGCTGTATATAGGACGGATCCCCAGATAGGGCAACCTCTGGATGGCCTTTCTTTCAGTCTCTGCTACACACTTTGCTCTGCATCTCCTCCCATGGGTATTTTGTTCCCCCTTCAAAGAAGGCTTGAAACATCCATACTTGTTGATCTTCATTTGGTCTGTGAATTGTATCTTGGGTATTCCAAGGTTCTGGGCTAATATCCACTTATCAGTGAGTGCATACCGTGTGTTTTCTTTTGGAACTGGGCTACCTCATTGAGGATGATATTTTCTAGTTCCATCCATTTGACTAAGAATTTCATGAATTCATTGCTTTTAATAGCTGAGCAGTACTCCATTGTGTAAATGTACCACATTTTCTGTATCCAGTCCTCTGTTGAAGGACATCTGGGTTCTCTCCTGCTCCTGGCTGTTATAAATAAGGCTGCTATGAACATAGTGAAGCATGTGTCCTTATTACATGTTGGAGCATCTTCTGATTATATACCCAGGAGTGATATAGCTGGGTCCTCAAGTACTATGTCCAATTTCCTGAGGAACCAGCAGACTGATTTCAAGAGTGGTTGTGCCAGCTTGCAATCCCATCATCAATGGAGGAGTGTTCCCATTTCTCCACATCCTTGCCAGCATCTGCTATCACCTGAGTTTTTGATCTTAGCCATTTTCTGACTGGTGTGAGATGTAATCTCAGTGTTGTTTTGATTTGCATTTCCCTGATGGCTAAGGATGTTGAACATTTCTTCAGGTGCTTCTCAGCCATTCAGTATTCCTCAGTTGGGAATTCCTTATTTAGCTCTGCACCCCATTTTTAATAGGGTTATTTGTTTCTCTGGAGTCTAACTTCTTGAGTTCTTTGTACATATTGGATATTAGCCCTCTATCAGATGTAGTATTGGTAAAGATTTTTTTCCCAATCTGTTGGTGGCTATTTTGTCCTGTTGACAGTGTCTTTTGCCTTACAGAAGCTTTGCAATTTTATTAGCTCCCATTTGCCTACTGTTGATCTTAGAGCATAAGCCATTGGTATTCTTATCAGGAAAATTTCCCCTGTGCCCATGTGTTCGAGACTCTTCCCTACTTTCTCTTCTATTAGTTTTAGTGTATCTAGTTTATGTGAAGGTCCTTGATTCACTTGGGCTTGAGCTTTGTACAAGGAGATAAGAATGGATTGATCTGCATTCTTCTACATGGTGACCACCAGTTAAACCAGCACCGTTTGTTAAAAATGCTGACTTTTTTCCANTGGATGGTTTTAGCTCCTTTGTCAAAGATCAAGTGACCATATATGTGTGAGTTTATTTCTGTGTCTTTATTAATTTTCCATTGATCTTCCTGCCTGTCTCTGTACTAATGCCATTCAATTTTTATCATGATTGCTCTGTAATACTGCTTGAGGTCAAGAATGGTGATTCCCCAGAAGTTCTTTTATTGTTGAGAATAGTTTTTGCTCTCCTGGGTTATTTGTTACTCCAAATGAATTTACAAATTTTTCTTTCTAACTCTATGAAGAATTGAGTTGTAATTTTTAAGGGGATTTTATTGAATCTATAGATTGCTTTCAACAAGATGGCCATTTTTACTTTATTAATCCTGCCAATCCATGAGCATGGAGATTGTAGTGGCTATTCCTGGTTGTCAACTTGACTATATTTGAAATGAACTACAATCCAGAATTGGAAGGCTCACCAGTGAACCTAATCTGGAGACTG
>NC_034594.1:44791382-44801016 GCF_900095145.1 Mus pahari
AAAAAAAAAAAAAAATGCATGCATATTTTCCATTGTTCAACCTCAAATTCAACTAATACTAGTGCATATTTGATTCTGCCGTTTAATAAGCTTCAGAGCACATTCTGAATCAGGTACAGTTAATTATTATATGTGATACTATTACTGAGAATATATGGAAGCAAACCTTTCTGACCTAAAACCTTATCCCTCATTAAAACATATGTGAGACAGAAAAATAGAAACTAGTGGCTAGATCTAGTTTGATTTAACTTATTTTCTAGTTGCAATTATATACCTCTGTGACTTTGTACTAATTTCTAGTTCATTGTTTCTATGTTAAAATACATTGTTGACTATGCAGCATTTGACTTTATTGCTCCTGGGCAAAGTTACTGTTTTAAATATTTTTGTGGTAATATATGATCAAGGATTTATTAAATTATAGTATATTCTGGAGGTATAAGAACCCTGGACAACTTTGTTGTTGTTGTTTCCTATAGTAGGAGTAGGAGTTGTATAGTAGTATGAAAATCTTAACAGTGGCTATGCCACTGCAAAAAATGTCACCTTGTACCTAAGCAGCTATTATCAGGCCTCTTGAGCTCTTCCTTACAGCATGCCTGGATATTGGTGGATCAGATCTCACACAGATCTTATGAAAATAATCACTACTACTGTCAGTTCTAGAGTCCAGTAGTCATACCATGTCTGGAAGTCAGCTTTCTACACCATTCCCTCACTTTCTCCTGCTCTTATAATCTCTCTTTTACTCCTTCCATGATGCTTGCTGAACCTTGGCTCTAGCTATCCAGTGGCTTTGGAGGTCTACCTGAAAGGGAGGCTGAAAAGGAAAAGGGACAGGGTGTGAGAGAAGGATGAAGCCAAGACAAAATTTCTGATCAAGGCTCAAAGTTTAACATTCAGCACTGTATTTATATAGGGAGAGCACACAGACCTCATGCTTTGTTTCAGCTGGATTATGTTGCAAGGCAAGCTCATCAGGCAGACTACTCATGTGAGGATGTCAGGTGCTGCAAGGCAGAAGCCCCCACCTGAGTTGTTAAGGTCCAACTGTGACAAACGCTTAAGTATCTATTTAGCCTGCTCAAGGCTGAGGGAAGGGCACACTTGGCAGGTGGTGACATAGTCCAAATTATGCATAAGCATTCATCTGTCATTTCTCATCACTGCAATGATGAGTCTCTGCAGTTACTGCTTTTTACCAGTAAAAGCATCATCTCTGACCAAAGTTGACAGCATCAGTAATCTATGGACACAACAATAGAACAATAGATATTTTGAAGGTAATTTGAGGTGCTCAACATTACCATTTAGCAAAACAATAGCAAGTAGCATCCTGACTTGAGTCAATGACCTTCCCATCTATGGGTTTCTGTTCAGGCTTATTGTACCCAACCTGAGTTCATTCCTGTATGATGAGTCTCAAATCCAATAAGAAAACAGTTGCTTTCCCCTGTAACAGTGTAACAGTGTACCAGTGTACTTCGGAACACAGCTTGTTTGGTTGGTTAGAAGTTTTGCATAACCAATATAGAGAAAGATTTCAACCCAGGTCAGTTTGATTTTTCTACATCCTGTGACTGTAGCATGTAATGTCTTTAGCAATAGTGTTTTGTTCGTTTGTTTATCACTGGTGATCAACCAACAATAGTGAAGGATTTGTATGTATTAGTACACTAGAGGGTGAAAGCCATTGCATATTTGACGACTCTTATTTTCATTAATCTCCAAGTATGTCTCCTACATTGGTTTTCATTCTTCCAGTAGGACATAGGCTCTGAAGAACAGATACACACTTTATCATGTAACAGATACTCAGTCAAGTGGCTAGTAGACAGCTGGTGTCAGAAGAAATCCTCATCTTTAGTCATTGAGATGATATTGAAATTTGTATAGCTCTTGATTTGTTTTCTTGTTTCGTTTTTTGTTTGTTTTTTACTAAGAGCAATTTGGTAAGTTAATAACAGAAAGTTTGTTCTAGAAACGCAGAAGTTACAACTTTTGTAGATGTCCATCAAGGTTTTATGGCCATCTGTGTGATGTCCATAGTATCTGTGTGATCTATTCTGAATCAACTGCCATTTGATGATGCTCTTAGATCCTGTGTCTAAGCACACGTTTCTTGCTATTCACTTGCTCGCAGAAAATATTCTTTCTGTCTTTAAAAACTAAAGCAATGGGTAGACTGTGGTTTGTGAATTTGAAAAATTATAATCCAATTTAAGTCATGTTTCTTAAAATGCTATCAAAACATCTTTGTTAATCTTTTAAGTTAAAATAGTACTATGAATACAATTTGAACTTGAAATTCCCATACAGATCTTTCACTTGTTCAGTTAGAATCACATCAAGATACTTTATATAGTTTGTGACTATTGTGAAGGGTGCTCTTTCCCTAATTTCTTTCTCAGCTTGTTTATCCTTTTAGTATAGGAATTGTAATGATTTGTTTGAATTTTGTATCCGACCACTTTGCTGAAGTGGTTTATCAGCTGTAGGAGTTCCCTGATGGAGTTTTTGGGGTCACTTAAATATACTACCATATCATCTACAAGTAGTGATAGTTTGACTTCTTCCTTTCCAATTTTATCCCTTTGACCTTCTTTTGTTGTCCAATTGCTCTAGCTAGAACATCAAATACTATATTGAATAGATAGGGAGAGAGAGAGGGCAGCCTTATCTAGTCCCTGATTTTAGTGGGATTGTTTTAAGTTTCTCTCCATTTAGTTTGATGTTGACTACTGGTTTACTGTATATTGCTTTTACTATGTTTAGGTATGGGCCTTTAATTCCTGACCTTTCCAAGACTTTAAACATGAAGGGATTTTGTCAAATTCTTTTTCAGCATCTAAGGAAATGATTCTTCTTCATGTGTTTTTGGAGCTCTGTCTAAAAACTGTTTCTCTACTTCAGTGTCTTGGGAAAATTCCTGTATGTTTTAATCTCCTAGTCTTTTTGTTTTGAAACTTTCAAAATACTAAGAGGTTGCCTAAAATTCTTTTAAAATAATCACTATATCTGGACCACACAGGTGTTGTTTTTTGTTTGTTTGCTTGCTTGCTTGTTTTTTTGTTTCTTTGCCATAATAGCTGGTCTTACCTTACAACTTGTAGAAACAGACTAGAATTGCAAATAACTTATTTTGATATCACTAAAAATGTCATGCTTTTCAAAACCAAGCAGTAAATTCCCTATCAGCTTAAATATACTGGTTATTCAAGATACTCAGTTTTTCAATTAGGTGTAGGGTTAAACATTCATAGAATTCTGCTCCTGTTATGTTAGAGCATTTGTACCACAAATAATCAGATGTTTCTTCTCACAACTTCTCTAGCAGTTTGATGAGGTGAAGGTGGAGGTCATTCATACCACAAATAATCAGGCATTCCTTTTTCCTTGATTAGGTAGACTTGTTTGTGTAATTTAGTCATATTTTTAACAATATTGTTTTCTTAATTTTTAATACTTCCAACACTCTAGTGAGAAAAAATAACCCTGTCTCAAGTAAAGTTTTTAAAAATTACTGACAATCTAGTTATATGAGATTGAAATTCAATGGATAGTTAAAAAAAACTTTTAAAGTGTCTGTTGCCACCTTCACACCATGATGTACATTTACCACTGGAGTAGAGGCCATAATAAAGCTTTCAAAATGATTCAGAAACATCACCAAGTAGAGTTTTACAGGCAAACTTTCATGGCTAACTCTTTTCTGTGATTGTTGCCTATAGAGCACCCTTGTGTATGTGATTTTAAAGTGAGCTTATTTCCCCCTTTTCCCATCACAACCAACTAAGTCCCACTTTACAGAATCAAGGCATGTTTTATGCTTTTCTTGTGGACTTACTTGTCTATATACTTTTAAAATTTCATCATGATAGTGTTTTGTGAATTATACATCATAGCATAATTCCTTTGTTAAAAGTAAGTAATTTTGGTCATTGTCACCATTTCTCAGTTTTTTGGTAAGCAGCAAAATGGTATAGATATACGCTGCTCTCAGCCCACACCAAAGAAGCTTCAGTTTTTCCCAACAGATAGGGGCTATTATGAAGAAGTACAAATGGTCAAATTGAAGAGAATAAGTAATACAGGTCAAATTGAAGAGAATAAGTAACACAGAATAAGTAACACCTAGCAACAAATGGGATATCAGAGCTCAATCTTTTTACCTGAGGTTCAGGGAACATCATGAGAAAGGGTACAGAAAGATTGATAGTGCCAGAGAATCCAGACACTGTAGCCAGATCAGTCTCTTCTGTGAATAGTGGTGCTCATGATCTCTCCAATTCAATGGCTGCCTGCCAAGACCTGTGGAGGTACAAAGACAGAAAGGTGAAAGTCCACAAGGTCCCATGTGTGTAGTTAAAGAGCTACAGACAATTTGGATGCTGAGGAAGGGAGAATCAGTTTTCTTGAACAACAAGCTCCCGAATAGGTTGTCCAAATTTGTGTGGTTAGCTTACACATGGATAACACTAATTGGACTCTGTATAGTGTGTGTGTGTGTGTGTGTGTGTGTGTGTGTGTGTGTGTGTAAAGTGATATTATATGTATTAGATGAAGAGGATATACATTTTGGAGGATGGTGTGTGTGGAAGGACTTGAGAATAGTTTGAATGGGGAGAGGGAGTTGTGATAGTCATATAAATATGGTGTGCTTAGGCATGAAATTCTCAACATAAAAAATCAAAATTACTGAAATGATGTCCTACTATGACACAGGGGCACGTGTTCCACTATGTTCATAGTGGCCTTATTTGTGAGAACCAGAAGCTGAAAACAACCCAGATGTCACACAACAGAAGAACGGATACATAAAATGTGGTTCATTTACATAATGGAATATTACTCAGCTATTAAGAACAAGTTTGGGGCTGTGAAAGACAGCCTATTTTGGTTGAATGAGGCTTGCTCTGGCAACCCAATAGAAAACTCTACAAGGGACAGAAAAGTGAGCCACGTTCCCAGAGACAGGTGCCTGATACCATAGAACCCCCAATTCCATAATTCAGTGACTATAAGTCACACAGACAATGTCCCAAGCTTCCTCCCTACATTTACCTGGCAACAGCAAGGTAGCCCAGCCCACTATAAAAGGGGTTGCTTGGCCCCTCCTCTCTCTCTTTAAGCTCTCACCTTTCTTACTCTCATATCTAGCCCTCCTTCTCTCTCTCACTTACCTATTCTCTCCATATGGCCATGACCAGCCTCTCTTCCTCTTTCTACCTCCTCTCTTTCTCTCTGCCTTTTTACAATAAAGCTCCAAAACCATAGACTGTCTCTGCTCATCAAGGCCAACTGTACTTGAATGATGGGATAGGCTTTCCCATAAAGAGCCGAGTCTAACCTCCCACTGGAAGGCCTTTGTGCATTCCAGCCACTGCCTGGACCAAGAACTCTTGACTATGTAGGAACCACCCAGCAACCCCTCTCTCCCTGTCCTCTCCTCCCTTCATCCCTGGGGCTAACTGAGCTGCCCCTGAGACTCCCATTTTATTCTCCGCTCTTCCAAGGTATCCAGCTGCTTCTAGGGTGCCCAAGACTAAGAACCCGTTATCTGGCCTCCATAAGGCCCAGAGACCTAGGACTGCCCCTTGTCCACCCCCCTGCCCCCCTGCAGGCTGTGTCCAAAACTTCCTACAGCCAGACACCCACCTGTCCAGAACACTGGAACTTTGGTGGGACGTGGGTTTTCTCCCACTTACTTTATTCCCCATGACACTGCCCCACAAACGAGGACATCCTGAGTTTTGCAGGCAAATGGATAGAATGGGGCTGCAACCCTGTAGGTGCAACAACAATATGAACTAACCAGTACCCCACTGAGCTCGTGTCTCTAGCTGCATATGTAGCAGAAGATGGCCTAATCAGCCATCATTGGGAAGAGAGGCTCCTTGGTCTTGTAAACTCTATATGACCCAGCACAGGGGAAGGCCAGGGCCAAGTAGTGGGAGTGGGTGGGTAGGGAAGCAGGGGCGGGGGTGGGGTATAGGGAACTTTCGGGATAGCATTTGAAATGTAAATAAAGAAAATAATAATAAATAAATTTTTTTAAAAAAGAAAGAAAATATCATCCCGAATGAGGAAACTCAGATTCAAAAGGACATGCATGGTATGTACTCACTAATAAGTAGATATTAGTCAAAAACAAACAAACAAACGAACAAAAACTACAGAATACTCAAGATACAGTCCGCAGAACTCAAAAAGGTCAACAAGCTGAATTGCCAAGTAAGGGTTCCTCGGTCCCACTTGGCAGGGATGGAAATGGAGAGAGAAGAAAGCAATCACAAGAGGGGAGAGAAGGAGGGACCTGGGAGGGAACGTGGATGGGAGTGGTAATGAGGGGTCCAAGGGAATCTGATCTGGTATTGTGTGAGGGAAAAGGACTGAGGGCCAGCAGAAAGAATGGAAACAGGCAACCTCAGGAAATAGGAGGTTTGGGGCAACCCTACAGAATGCTTCAGAGACCTGGGAGGTAAGAGACTCTCAAGAATCAAAGGGAGGGACCTTAGATGAGGTACCTAATAGTAGGGAGAGGGAACTTTAGAGCCCACCTCCAGCAGGAAGACAGGGCATCTAGTGAGTGATGGGGTTCCCATCCTACAGTCACATCTCTGACCCATAATTGTTCCTGTCTCAAAGAATCACAGGGATGGAAAGGAGAGGAGCCTGAGGAAAAGAAGGACCAGCAACAGACTCAAAGTGAGATCCAGCTCAAGGGGAGCGCCCAAGGTCTGACACTATTACTGAGGCTATGGAATGCTCAAAAAAAGGGACCTATCATGACTGCACTCTGAAAGACCCAACAAGCAACTGAAAGAATCAGATGCAAATATTTGCACCCAACCAATGGACAGAAGCAGCTGACATATGTTGTTTAATTAGGGAAGGTGGAAAGAAACTGAGGAGAAGCAGTCCTATAGGAGGACCAGCAGTCTCACTTAATCTAGACCCCTGAGATCTCTCAAACATTGAACCACCAGACAGACAGCATGCACCACTTGATATGAGGCCTCAAACACACATACAATAAGAGGGCTTCCGGGTCTGTGTTCATTCAGAGATGATGTGCCTAACCCTCAAGAGACTGGAGGCCCCAGGGAGTTTAGAGGTCAGATGAGGTTGGGGTGGGGGCAACCTTGTGGAGACAGCAGGGTGGGAGCAGGGGTGGGATATGGATCAGTCAGGAGGGGGAGTTGATGGAGAGGGTGAGGAATGGAATATGGAGGTTAAAAAAATAAAAAATAAATAAATAATATTAAAGTAAAAAAATCAAAACTCAGTAGAATATATATGAGACAAAAAAGTTTAGACTAGGTTCTGTGTAATCTTCCTGTCTAATCCTATTAAACTGTAAGGTGGGTTAGGCCATTCCTTATTTTCTTTTCTTATTCATTATATTCTTATAAGGCACATATAAGCCAGTCATATTCATATAAAGCAAAGGGAGTTCAGAGATAACAGCCAAAGGGGTTGCTTCCTTGTGAGACAATTCTGGTAACATAACAAAAGCTATTTATTTTCTCAGTTCAAACTAAGTACCCAAAGAGTTATGCAATTATGAAATCATGAGTTTTCCTAGTTATTTTTAGTTGTGACATAATATTGGGTATAATACCTTGGTCAAATGAAAGCAATTGTCTCTTCCTTACACATGCACACACACACACACACACACACACACACACACACACACACACACACACATTTTACTTATGCTTATGTTGATGAATACATATTCTGGGTTCACTCAGTGCATGCTATGATTTCAAGCAATAGAGCCAACTATTGACCTTACGTAAACAGATAAATATGATTTTCAGTCTATATTTGATGGTGTAGTTGTGCACAGGTGCAGTGTAGTAGAACAGACATCTTTAGAGGATCTGGTTAGTTAATAGAAACCACCATCGCAAAACCTGCAACACAAATATTTTCCCAAGGTAGGTAACAGAAATATAGGACAATGATCTACAATTTCATCGAATTACAACTCATTTAAAACACAAATCTGTGCAACTCTTGCATATATATAATATTTGGGAAATATTTTAAAGAAACAACTTTTTGAAAACAAAATATACTAAATATTGCCTATTTCCTCTTTTCGATAATAATACTAGAAGTTATGTGTGGCGCTAAATGACTTTCATATCAGAGTTGAGGCAGATGGTTTTCTCTGGTAGGCTTCTCTCTGATAGCATGTCTTTGGCTCACAGTTTTTGGAGGACAAACATTTTATCAAGATGGGTCCCTGGTTATGTTTATGTGCAAGGATTCTTAGATATGTAAGATATGCACTGGTTACTTATACATAAACCAGAATATTTTATTACAGCTAAGGGTCTCTTCAGATACATTTTTTTCAAAGGGGAGCTATAAATACTTACATCTGCATACAATGACTGAGAGTAAATGCTGTGTTTTTTTCATCAGTGTGCTTTCTATAATGTCTGCCATGAGGAAACTCCTCATAGTTGACAAATAAGTGGACATGTGAGTCATCCACATAGTGGAAGACATTCCAATGAGATTGTGGATGTTGCCATGGAAATTCTAACAGCATATTTCAAGTATTAGAAGGTAATTATTCTTAATTTAAAAGCTGGTAATAATATAGCAATGTCTTAGCTAATGCATATTTCCAGAAACGAAGTAACATCTTGTGCTTAATTGGAAAGGCCTAAAAAATTAGAGTAAAACCAGAAAGTCTAAAAATTTATAACAGTATAATTATATTTGTTTTTTATTAGTAAGAGACTTCCCTTAAGTGAAACATTTGATGTCTCCAGAATACAGAAGACCAAAGCATGATAAATCAGTGCAAGCGCTTTTTCTCTTTTTTGTTTTTATTTCCAAAAGGTAAACTTCTTGCTTTAGGAAATGAAGAATTCCTTTGTCCTTGGAGGGCATTGCTTATTTCTCTTGTTTGCTAGAAAGTTGCTATTCACTGAAAGCTGTGCAGGGAGCATACATTAACAAATTCATGATCTTTGACCACAAATTCATGATCTTTGACCACTTAAAAAATTAAACTTTACCAAAATAATAAAAATTTTTAATTTCCCCAAGTCACCCATGTTTATATAAAGTTAATACTCTGTGAGATGTCTTAGTAATGTGATTAAGTATTTATACCATCTTATCTACCATGTGAAATTTTTCTAAGCAAAGTCATGAATCTAACACATCCACTGAAGGCATTTATCAAATCAAAAAACTCTTCAACAAAATCAGTCTTGTAATTTAAGTGTGAATTTTCATAATGAGTTTTTATTTCCCTCCTTTAAGTCAAAATAGTTGCAGAATACCAGCAGACAAGTGTGTGATACTGCTGTAGGATGTTCTGGTTTTGCCATTGCTACTGTGACAACTGTTAGCAACTTATGTCTTTCTAGAATTCCCAACAATCCTCAGGAGGGTTAAGCAGTTATTGTAAAAACTCCCATAGAAACCTTGTGAAGGATTCTTCCAACCATATTCATGTAGAACTTAGGGATTGAAGTCAATCCTGTTCATTTGTAAGAAGACAGGGAAGAAAGAAAGAAAGAAAGAAAGAAAGAAAGAAAGAAAGAAAGAAAGAAAGAAAGAAAGAAAGAAAGAAAGGAGGGAGGGAGGGAGGGAG
>NC_034594.1:44801027-44805080 GCF_900095145.1 Mus pahari
GAAAGAAAGAAAGAAAGAAAGAAAGAAAGAAAGGAGGGAGGGAGGGAGGGAGGGAGAAAGAAAGAAAGAAAGAAAGAAAGAAAGAAAGAAAGAAAGAAAGAAAGAAAGAAAGAAAGAAAGAAAAGAGAAGGAGACAGCAGGCTCTACTAGTTCATTAAACAGCAATGTACTACAAGAGTTCCAGTAGACGATGGACTTTGTCCATCCCTGCCTACCCATGTGGCTAAGTGAAGATTTGTGCATGTCTAGTTCCGAACCTTCCCAGATAAAATTTTAAGAGAAAGAGAAAGAACATAAAGTTAGATGGATAGGGAGCATTATGGATGGCTTAGATACATCATGTTGGCACTGGAAATCTAACCTTGGTCACTTGAAAAGCACCAAGTGCTCCTAAATGCTAACCTATCTTTCCAGTCCCAATGAATCTCTTTTAATAGATTATCTCATATAAATAATCTTTAATATTTCTCACTTTTTAAATTTATTTTAAAATATATAAACATATCAAAAATTGCATTATACCTTATAAGTTTACACACTTGTTGGCAATTAATAACATTTAGAAAATTTCAACTCTTTTGTTTTGGCCCCTTTAGTAAGAAAATGCAAATTCCAGATGTCCCTCAACCAAAGAATGGATACACAAAATGTGGTTCATTTACACAATGGAATACTATTCAACTATCAAAAATGAGTATATCATGAGTTTTGTAGGCAAATGGATGGACCTAGTAAATATCATCCTGAGTGAGGTAAGTCAGATCTAAAAGGGCATACATGGTATGTACTCACTGATTAGTGGATAATAGCCAAAAAGTACAGAATACCTAGAATACAATCCAGAGAACCTAAGAAATGTAACAAACAGAAAGGTCAAGTGAGGGTGCTTCAATCCCATGTAGAAGGAGGAAGAAAATCATCATGGAAGGCAGAGGAAGGGAGGGACCTGGCAGGGACAGGAGGGAAGGGAGCAGGATCAGGTATGGAGAAGGCAGGAGAGAAGCCCAGAAGGCCAGGAGAATGAATGGAAACAGGTAGCCCTGACAGGGAAGGAGTTGGGAGTACACCCTAGAAAGTACCAGAAACCTAGGAGGTGACAGACTCTCAGGACTTAATGGGAGTGACTTAGCCAAAATGCCCAACAATGGGTAGAGGGAACTCAAAGTGTCCACCTTCAGTACATAGACAGAGCCTCAAGTGGAGAGATGGGGTTACTAACTCACAGTTAAAATGACTGATCTAGAATTGTTCCTGTGTAAAAGACCTACAGGGACAAAAATGGAGAAAAGACTGAAGGGAAGGTGGTCCAATGACCTGCCCAACTTGAGATCCATCACATGAGAGGGCACCAAGGCCTGACAATATTACTGATGCTATAATGTGCTTACAGACAGGAGCCTGGCATTGCCATTCTTTTAGAGTTCCTACCAGCAGATGTCTGAGACAAAAGAAGATACTCACACCCAACCATTGAACTGAATTTGGGTATCCATGTGGTTGGATTAGGGGAAGGATTGAAGAAGTTGAAGGGGAGATCTGTTGTGGATAGCCCTGGGGCTAATTATATTTGATGTTAATTCTGTTCTCCTGTGAGTGGTTGTGAACAAGGAATGAGTCAGCACTCAGGTGATTTCCTGTAAACCTGCTTCCCACCTTAATTTGTAAAATAAAGGAGAGCTGATGATTGAGCAGATAAAAGGGAAGGTGAAGCAGAAGGTAGGGGAGAGAAAGAGAAAATGGAAGAGGGAGAGGACACAGAGGAGGAGGAGGAGGAAGAAGAAAAGCTGAGCAGAAGCACATGGTCCAGAGAAACCGCAAGTTCTAAGGGGTCTCAGAGATGTGGAAGATGGTAGTGTAACGGTAGATCTGCCCAATCTAGGCGCACAACATGTAATCATATTAACTGTGTTGTGTTTTCATTGTCAGGGCGTATTTGGGAGGAGATTTACCGCAACAGAGAGCAACCACATAAGAAGGCCAACAGCCTCAACTTATCCTGACCTAGGGAGTTCCCAGAGACTAAGCCCACCAACCAGGAGCATACAAGGGCCAGTCCAAGGCTCCTGGCACAAATATAGCAGAGGACTGCCTGGTCAGGCCTTAGTGGGAGATGATGCACTTAATCCTTGAGAAACTTGAGGCCTCATGAAAGGGGGAGGTCTGACATGATTCTAAAACATTGGGTTCATGTGAGGTAATGATAATAATAATAATATTAATAAATAATTATAAAAATGTGTTTTAGAGCCAGCACCAGTTAATCTCCTAGTAGTAAGAGAAATGATTTTTTTCTTTTATATGAAGAGACTTGACCAAAGGGAATTCTGAGTCTGAAGTGTTTAGCCAAGGTTGATTGCCTGCTCAGGTTGACAAATTCTACATGTCATTTTTAAAAAAGCTGAGGTGTTTGTACAAAATGTCCAGCCAATTTCCCCCTCCCAAATGTCACTTACTTCACACACACAAAAGCATTGCATACCTCATTGTGAAATTTAGTAAGTCATCCATGAAGACTTAGAGCTATCTGAAGTGTTTTTCTAAGCAGCTTCCAAACTCATAATGTCTAAATAAAAATTATCAGAACCTATTACACCACTCATGGAGACATTTATAGTTAAGAATAATACATTGGAGTTATCCCTATGCGTCATACATAGAATAAACAGACTTATACATATTCATTCCCTAGACACCAAATTCCATTATTGGAAATATTACAATGGGATCATGAAGATTTTTCAACATATGTTGGAAACTCATAGCATATAACCTAGTGTAATCATCAAACTTGTGCTTTACAAAGTTCTTCTAGTAGCATATTGTATATTTTATAACAGAGAAATATAACCTTCTAAGTTTCCTACTATATTATCAATGTTGTTCAGTTTCTTAGAATTAAAAGTTTAAAAGTTCAGCGTATTAACCAAAGAAACTGCTATTGAATGTTAGATGTGATTTTTTAAGATGCTTCATAAGGGAAAATTTAAATGTATTTCTTTCCTGATTTCCATATAGAAGGAGTTAACTGTAAAGATTACTGTTGATCTTAGATATTTTCTTTTCATATGTAGGAAGTGCTCAGTAATTAGAACTAGAGTACCAATTAATTATCTCAGCAAAAGTGCTTCTGTGTAGAAGTATAGGCTTTATAAGTAGTAAAAAAAAAAAAAAAATCACTCAAACAAGAAAGATACATCACTGTTAGTATTAACAGGGTGTGGTAGTTCCAGTATGCTGGGCTCCTGATAAACCAAGGCTAGTGGGAAGATTTATAATCAATGCCTGCTGTTGATCATAGCACACAGAATGAGGGAAAAAGTGATTTTCTTTCACAAGTTAACAAAATGCAGAGTGATGTCATGAAGTTCTGTATGTAATCAAGCTGAAGACTGCACAATAGCTTTTCCACAGAATGTCAACAAGCCAACCTCCAATGATTGAACCAGATGTCCAGCACAGACCTGATTTGAGGCCAATGGGTCTTAAGTCTTATTCATTCCTTTGGATCATTGAATTATAACTGGAACTCAGAAAAATGATGACTCAGAGACTGCTGCTGCTGCTGCTGTGGCTCCTGCTAATGGTGATGGTGATTGATGATGATGATGATGATGGTGATTGATGATGATGATGATGATGATGATGACGACGATGATGATACTGAGAAGTCTCAAAATCAACATTTCTCTCACCTTTCTTTGTTTTCCTTACTCTCAATACAAGGAAAGGATTATTTTATATCATCTCATATCATCTGTCCAGATTAATTCAAAATAGGAATACAATTGGCTTCAGCTTTTGTGGTAGAGTTTTACTGGTGTGTTAAAAATCAACCAATACAGGGGAGCAATTTATTTTAGTTCATACTTTCAGAAGTTCAGTCTGTGATTGGTTGGTTCCGTTGCTTTTGGACCTGTCATAAGGTAGAACATCACAGCAGAAGGACTATATGGCAGAGAAGGGTGGTTATGAAGGAAAAGAGGAGAAAGGCTCAGATTGCCATTATCCTTTTTTTTTTTTTTTTTTTTTTTTGGGTTTTTCGAGACAGGGTTT
>NC_034594.1:44805155-44808509 GCF_900095145.1 Mus pahari
CGAGTGCTGGGATTAAAGGCCTGCGCCACCAGGCCCGGTGCCATTATCCTTGTTACAGCATGCTTCTATGAATCCATTTTTCTTTCAGTATGACTGCTCCACTTCTTGAAGATTGCATCACCTTCCAAATGTGCCACCAGCTGTGTCTATACTAGCCCTTGAATACACAAACCTTTGAGGGGACAACAATATCCAAATGATAGCATTCTTCTTACTGGAATGCCATTAACCAGAGAAAATTGTCAACAGAATGGTAAGAAACACTGAAATATGTTAATACACCTGGACAGAATTTTTGCCACACATCAGCCTCAATTTCTGTCCCACAGATAATTATTTCCACCCATTGCTTGTTCTCTGGATCCACTGGATATTGTTCCACTCTGAGCCTATTACTATCCCTTAAAAAGCACTTAATAACCTTCTAAGATATATTTGTTTTCTGTTGTTAATAGAAAAAAAGGTATACAAGTTTCTTAATCCTGTTGAGATAGAAATTATCCTATGTGATTCTCTGTCTGCATCCAAGAAACTTGGTGTCTTTTCTCTGTTTAACTGTTTGTTAGTTTTCCATCACCATGACAAAATACTGGACATAATTAACTTAAAAGCATGGAAGGTCTTTTTGGCCTATTTCAATTTCATGGTCAGTTATCCCATTGCTTTTCAATCTGTGGTAGGGTAGTTGATCATGGGGAAACATGAGCACATGAAGTAGTAGAAGTCTGATCAGTTTATGGTAGCCAGAAACAAGATTAAAAAAAAACCCTGTAGGGGGTCAATGAACTCATAGCTCTTGTATGAGCTAATACCGTTTCACTGGCTTCCTTTCTCAGAGGCTGCATCAACTTTCAGAATCACCCAAATGAGTATGAGGCGTGTAACATATAGGAATTTAGGGAAAAGTGCTAATCAAAACAATAGCAATATATTTCTTGTTAATTTGTTTCTGTGAATCTTCCCTGATGTGTCTGTGTGTGTGTGTGTGTGTGTGTGTATGTGATCCCATTTCTCTTACAATGTATGAAACAGTATATTAAATGTAAATTGCAATTACTAACAAAACCTCATAAAACAACATTTTTCATGAGTATAAATACACCCATGAAATATACATATATGAGCATAAAAATGTAAGTCTTCAAAGAGTAATCAGGTTAATTTAAAATATATTTAACAAATGCTCTATCACCAAAACAGAAGATCTAATGTTTTCTATTGAAATCTAAATCAAATTGCATGTAAGTAGGGCCTTTCAGAAGTAATTGCTGTATAGAAATTAGTAGCTACTATTACCTTAAAGAAATGGCATATACATGTATATCTTATTATAAAGCCAAGGAATAAGGAAATAAGCATAAAATGAGATTATAAGGAAAGCAGATAGAGGTCAAAACTTTGATAAAATCGACACAATGGTCTGTACTTTGGAATCATAGGTAGATTTTGATGTTTGGAAATATCCTGGTTGGGAGTATGTGGTTAAAATGTGCCTGGGGTGCCTTCAAGCATGGATTTTTCTCTGCAATCTGAGTGGATACTCCAATGTTGGCTAAAAATTGTGTAAGCTACTCTTGTTGTGAAAATTTATGGCTAAGTTGTTAGGGCTTATACAGGACTGAAGAGTTATGCTGGCCAGAAGTGCTGTCCACATTCAGCATATTCAGGGTTTTATATCGCTATGACTAGAATTAGAAAAGCATGCTTAACCAACCAAAGAGCAAGCATGGGCTGGACCTCGGACTCCCATACAGGTAGCAGATTTGCCAATTGATATTCATGCCAGTTCTTCAACAACTAGAGCAGGGGCTGTCCCTGACTCTGTTGGCTGCCTGTGGATCCCACTCCTCTAACTAAGCTGCCTTGTCTGGCCTCAGTGGGAGAGGATATACCTAGTCCTGCAGTGACTTAATGTGTGAGGGAGGAGTGGTACTCAGGAGAGAGGCTCCCCCTTCTTAGAGGAAAGAGGGATGGGGGATAAGGAAGGAGGGGCGAGGTACTGAACTGGGAGGAGAAGAGGGGCTGTGATCAGGATGTTAAGTGATAAATTAATGAAAAAGGAAGGAAGGAAGGGAAAGGGAAATGGAAAGGGGAGGGGAGAGGAGGGGAGGGGAGGGGAAGGAAGGGATAGTTTAATATACGGAAAGCCATCAATGTAATCCACTATATAAACAAACTCAAAGACAAAAACCACATAATCATCTCGTTAGATGCCGAGAAAGCATTTGACAAAATCCAACACCCATTCATGATAAAAGTTTTGGTCAAGGCCCATACCTAAACATAATAAAAGCAATCGACAGAAAACCAGTAGCCAACATCAAAGTAAATGGAGAGAAGCTGGAAGCAATCCCACTAAAATCAAGGACTACACAAGGCTGCTCACTCTCTCCCTACCTATTGAATATAGTACTTGAAGTCCTAGCCAGAGCAATTCGACAACACAAAGAGGTCAAGGGGAATCCAAATTGGAAAGGAAGAAGTCAAAATATCACTATTTGCAGATGATATATGATAGTATACATAAGTGACCCTAAAAATTCTACCAGAGAACTCCTAAACCTGATAAACAGCTTAAGTGCAGTATCTGGATATAAAGTTAACTCAAACAAACCAGTGGCCTTTCTCTACAAAAAGGAGAAAAAGGATGAGAAAGAAATTAGGGAAACAACACCCTTCACAATAGTCACAAATAATATAAAAATACCTTGGTGTGACTTTAACTAAGGAAGTGAAAGATCTGTATGATAAGAACTTCAAGTCTCTGAAGAAAGAAATCAAAGAAGATCTCAGAAGATGGAAAGATCTCCCATGCTCATGGACTGGCAGGATCAACATGGTGAAAATGGCTATCTTGCTGAAAGCAATCTACAGATTCAATGCAATCCCTATCAAAATTGCAACTCAATTCTTCAATGAATTAGGAAGGGCAAATTGCAAATTCATCTGGAATAACAAAAACACCTAGGATAGCAAAAACTCTTCTCAATGATAAAAGAATCTCTGGGGGAATCACCATGCCTGACCTAAAACTGTACTACAGAGCAATGGTGATAAAAACTGCATGGTACTGGTATAGCAACAGACAGGTAGACCAGTGGAATAGAATTGAAGACCCAGAAATGAACCCAAAAACCTATGGTCACTTGATCTTTGACAAGAGAGCTAAAACCACACAGTGGAAAAAAGACAGCATTTTCAACAAATGGTGCTGGCACAACTGGCAGTTATCATGTAGAAGAATGCGAATTGATTCATTCTTATCTCCTNGTACTAAGGTCAAGTCTAAGTGGATCAAGGAACTCCACATAAAACTAGAGACACTGAAACTTATAGAGGAGAAAGTGGGGAAAA
>NC_034594.1:44809539-44819269 GCF_900095145.1 Mus pahari
TAGGAGGAACAACAATATGAACTAACCAGTACCCCCAGAGCTTGTGTCTCTAGCTGCATATGTAGCAGAAGATGGCCTAGTCAGCCATCATTAGGAAGAGAGACCCCTTTGTCTTGAAAACTTTATAAGCACCAGTATAGGGGAACACCAGGGCCAAGAAGTCGAATGAGTGGTTGGGGAGCATGGGGGGGGAGGGTATAGGGGACTTTGGGGATAGCATTTGAAATGTAAATAAAGTAAATACCTAATAAAAAATAGAAAAACAAAAAAGAAGTTGCCTGCAGTCCCTCCGTGTGGTGTGCCCCCTTTCAGTCTCATCAGGAAGTGCCTCCCCACAGCCTCCACTTCCATCATCTCCATTTCTGATGTACATGCCTCTGTGTCAGGTTGGTTAAATTACACTTACTTACATAACCTAGAACACCCTTCCCATCTCAAGGTCTGCAATAAAATCAAATCTATAATCCCTCCTTTATTAAGTTCCAACACTTACATATTCTAAGGATTGGGATATGAATGGTGTGTGTATTAGTCTGTGCATCCTTTCTCCTAAATATGAGTTCATTTCCATTCCAATGACTTTGTTGAAGAAACTGAATATTTTCCCTTTAGTAGTTTCCATAGTGTGGGCTTTGGATTTTGTTGTTTGTTTTTGTTTTGTTTTGGTGTGTGTGTGTGTGTGTGTGTGTGTGTGTGTGTGTGTGTATTTGGTTTACCATAGTCTTTTCTGCTATTAATGTATTTATATCGAGCTCCACTCTTCAATATACAAGCCACTAGAATATGTGCCTTTTATAGTTAAACACAAAAGAGTAAATCATAATTAAAAATGCATGGTTCACTAAGACTAGAGAGATGCTTCAGTAGTTGAGAACACTTGTTGCTCTTGCAAGACATGAATTTGGTTCTCAGCACCAAGAAGGTGACTCAAAACCATGTTACTCCAGTTCCAAGGGATCCAGTGTACTCTTGTGACCTCCAATGATATGAGGCTCACACATACTACATATGAATATATGCAGGTGAAACAATCATATATATAAATTAAATAAATAAATCTAAGAAATTTCCTTGTTCCTAGGCATCTACTACTTTACAAGTGAGAATAGTGCATGTGGCCAGAGTTGCTGATTTGAATATCATAGAGATATAGCATGTGCATTATCACAGAATGTTCTAGTGAACAATGATCAATGTAGAGGTTTGCCTAATTCCAGTGTTATTCTTTGCATTACTATTTTGTAGGCAGTGTTGTATACTTCCACCAAGTATTTCACATCCAACACAGCTATCTTTTTAAGTGCTATGATTGACATTGTGTTGGATGGTATAAGCTTGGCCAATCTATGATGAATTTCTTTGTCATTTTTTTCTTAGTGATCAATGAGCCTAGATCTGTTTCTTTTGTCCCTGTAAGGTGACATATCCGAATTATATCCATTGTTTCCCATACATAGTTAAAAATAAAAGCTTGTACCAACTTTCCCTGAGCACTGTGTGCGCAGGAAAAGCAAGGTGAATGCCTGTGCTCATTTCTGCCTATCCTATTTTTCAAGTAACGAGTCTACTCTTCAGCTGTTTAAAGGTGACAATGAATATTTGATTCAACTCTTTGTGGTTTGTGAGCTTTAAGCACATGTGGTATGTTTCCTCTATAGAATTACTGACTTCTCTATTTCCAATTAGCTCTTTTTCAGAGCATTTTGGGTATCTTCCAGAGCAGCCTTAGTTTTGAGAATCAAGCCATTTCTGATATAACCATAAATTTCTGGCCCAGATATACTGGAATCACCTATCCTAACAAGTTGTCTTGTTTCTGTATTCAAATTTGTTTAAAGAATTCAGTAGACAATACTATTTCCAGCTTTACTAGTATTAAAAGAGAAAAATTACATTCAGGTTAAATTAGGAATAAAGTTGAATTCTCTTTATATAATGAGTCTCTATTTGAGATTTTATTTTTTTTATTTGAGACTTTATTGAAACACAAAAATAAAATGAACCAACAAACAAAAAGCCCAACTATGCCTTCTTTAACCATCTATTAATACATAAGTCCCTTAATTCAGCCAGTGGTAATATTTTTTAATTCTATTTAAAGTTAATTTGCCCTAATTCATTCTATCCACTTTTTCTAGAATTCTCTGCCCTCCTGGATAATTACTTTAGTAAAAGCTGAAGGAAACATTGTTTGCTGAAAGTGGCTTTTCTATATTAGTGGAGAAGCAGAACTGTGTAGTTACTTAATAATTGGAACTAATTGAACTAAAATGCTTAATTTTTCACATGAGGTACAAAAGAACAGCACAACAGAGTTGAATAAGGAGAGCAATTGAAAGTATCACACATGGCACACCAACACACCGTTGCTATGGAAACATGACAGTGTTGGTCACCCATGGAGCAATGTGAGACATTTCATCTGAATTGCTCTTTAATTTTAATACAAACAAATAAAAGCAGTCTTCCTTCTTCATTTTCTATTATCCATCATGGGCACAATAAATAAATTAATTTAAGAAAATGCTGCCTGTGTGACTTTACTAGGGTGATCACTATACAGATTGATGATTGCTAATAAATCACTTGTTCAGAGTCCTGGGTTATCTGTCTCTGCTTTGCCTTTTACAGCTTAGTTGCTCTCAGTTCTCTGGACCGTCCTGTCATGCCCTGTACATCCTTCTAGCTCACGTACTATTGCACCCTGTGAGAATTATCCTTCAGCTACCTGGTTCTTGTGGACAGTTAGAAAGACAGTGCCATCCAAACCCTAGCCAAACTGTGCTGCTCATTCAACTATTGAAAGCAAATGAAGTCAAGAGTAATTTCAACACAATGGAAGCTCTCCCCTTTAGCACATTTGGCAATGATGTTTATACAACTTTTGAATTTCATGATACAAATTGAAATGCCCAATTCAAGTTTAAAAACATTTTTTCCATGCATCTTATATACCCCAGAACTAATGACAGCAGAGTACCTTAGTGACAAAACCTAAGAGACTCACAAGGGGTCTGTTTAAGGTTATGTAATCTTAGAGGAAGAAGTAGCTCAACTAGCCTGTGTACAAGTTTACTAAGTTTACTAACTAACTTACTAACTAACTAAGTTATTTACTAACTTAGCTCAAAAAAATTGTGACTAGTGGTGGTTAGAACATTGTTCTTGTTCCTGCTGGTGACCAGCCCTAGCAGAGTTCTGGAACCTGAGGACAAAGATGTGACATCAAGGAAAGTGAGACACTGATCATCTGTTGATGGCCTTAGAAATGACAGCCATCTTTATTTTTTCCAATCATAAGCCGGCTCACCTGAGCAGTGACATCATTAGTTATTTTTATTTAAAGAATTCAGCGCATCATTATTATAAAAGTCCCAGAGGCAGGTGGATTTCTGAGTTCAAGGCCAGCCTGGTCTACAGAGTGAATTCCAGGACAGCTGGGGCTACATAGAGAAACCCTGTCTCGAAAAACAGACAAGCAAACAAACAAACAATAAATAAAAGTCCCATCGTTGTAAAAGCCCCAATAGTTTCCCTTCCTCCTTTTCTCCTCTTACTGAATCAGTCACCCTCAACCATATTTTACACTACAAAGCACAATTTCAGTAAGCCAAAATTAATGTTTACCCAGGCATGTGAGCACATACCCAGCTGGCAGCAAATGCTATTACACAATTATACGAGGTAAGAGACAAATGAACCATTTGTGGATATAAGCCCAGTCACCAAATAACACCCCTCTGTCATAGTACTTTTAGAAATTGTAGACAGAGACATGTTCATTGTACCAAGCAACCTTTCCTGGTATGCACCTATTAATTTCTGATACCATATTTCTTAAGAACCATTTTTAAAGTCTCTACTGATCAGGCAAAGATTTTTCCACTTTTTAAGTCTCTGTAGATTAGACAGAGCTTTCTCTGAACAGTTGTGCCAGCAGTGCCCGATGCTCTCCACAACTGCCACAGACTTGCTTACTTAGTATGACTGTCGCTGACCCAAATATGTGTCCCCAAATACCCAGGATTAATGGTCATGTCTGGAGGACTGATATAGGCAGAGAGAAGAGGGGAGGGATTTACTCCACAAAAGAGTATCTAGAAAAACATAGAATCTTCCACAGGGCTTCCAGTCTGTTGATCCCGGCTTTGTCTGTGACCAACAATGTGAAATTAAATATTGCTGTGAGTATAAACAGCGAACTGAAAGCAAGGAGCGCTTGTAGCACATATGATCTAGGTAATAAGGCATAGAGGGCTACCAGATTCACCACAGGTCTTTGCAAAGTGGCACGGGGTCGCCATGGGCCTTGTCACAGTAGAATTCCATCAGGGAAGCACTTATACTGTTCCTTGCAGATGCTGCTTCCTGGCCACCTCCAGCTATGGTTTTCAGTTGAGAACAGTCTTTGGTGGTACACTTGTCATTGGGATGTGAAGCATAGCTCTGAACCTCTCTGTCCTTATTTTCCCATTATTATACTAGTATTATTTAGTAACTATGTAGTGCTGTTTATCACAGTCACTGTTGAATAGCAGCAGATGACTTATTTTCTTTAAAAAAAAAAATGTGAGTGCTCTTTTGTCCCTACTTCATGAGCGCAGCTATTTCCATGATCAGGCGTCTGATTGTCTCTGTGGGCTGCAGCAGTAAAGGCCGGCTTTAAACCACACAGCTCTTGGATCATGATCAGACTCTGAGCTTCAGCCTTCATAGATGAGGAATGTGTATGAGAAGGGGAGGAAGAGATGTTTTATGATGTCACTTTATTCTTTACTTTCTCTTAGTGAAAGGCTTGAGGAATATACTTGAATATGTACATTGGAAAAGTACAATTTTCCTATTATTACTCTTCTTTTTCCAAATCTGCTATCTGTAAGTAATTAAAATAAAGATAATGAGTTAGTGGTCATTTTTTTTTGAGATATAAGTTAAAATAATGAGTTACTAATAGCAGTTTTTTTCCTAATATATTCTTTGGTAAAGTTGTTCAGAAACTATAATGTAAGAAATGTTGATTCTACTATAATAATTTGGGCTTGCAGTGTTCAATGTAAACATACTACAGCTCCAGTATTTTGTTTTGTTTGACGGACAGCCTTAAACAGCATGTAACCAAGGGTAGACTTGAACCACTGATCTTCCTGCCTTCGTGTCCCAAGTGGCTTTGATTACAATTATGCATCACTGCAAGTGGCTCAAATTTACTTACTTGCCTTAATCCACTGAAAAGGCTACAACAAAACACCACAAATTAAACACCACAGCTTAGGGACTTATAAACAGCAGAAATGTATGGTTCACACTTTAGAGGCTGGAAGTTCAAGACAAATGCTGGAGAATGGGTCTTGGTGGGTTCTTATTTCCTGGTTTATGCACAATGATTCCTATCCTTGTCCTCACTTGATAGAAGAGATGAGCAAACCCTTTAGATTTACTTTAGAAGGCTCTACTTTCATGACATAATCAAGTCTCCCAATGTTTCCCCCACCCAAGTTGGAGGTAAGATTGCAATATATGAATTTTGGGTGGACACAAATATTGAATCCAGAGTACTACCTCCTCCCCCTCCCTCAAACTACAAAGTATGTACTCAAAGAACTTTAATAAAAAAAAAAACCTTTCACATCCATAGAGAATGGGAAGGTGGAAAAATCAAAGTATACAGGACTAAAAACCCTTCTTTGTTTAATTTAAATCAAGTTAGCAGGGATAGACTTTTCAAAAGGAAGCTGGGTGGTGGTGGTACCTCTCATCCCAACACTTGGGGGAGAGGGCAGAGGCAGATGGACCTCTGAGTTCGAGGACAGCCTAGTCTGTATTATATAAAGTGAGTCCCAAGATAGCCAGAGTTACACAGAGAAACCCTGTCTTGAAAAAAAATCAAAGAATGCTGAGATACAGGTCCTCTCAAGACTAACAAGGAGACAATCAAACCACAGCAAGTTTTCAAGGACTTCGGAATTCAAGTTTTCATAAGAAAAATATTTGATTGGTATAAGAGGAGGCAGGCCTTGTTGAAATTCGTGGGTGAATATTTCAAAAACTTAGCCATACACATTGGTAAGTAGGTCTCATGCAAGGTTCATGAAACTTGGGGGACTGAAGAATAAAAGGACATAAGACAGGTGATGAAAATAGGTCTCCATTCACTCCTCACATGACTATGAACATCATCCAAACATACTGTATCACTGGGAGAGTTTACAATACCATAGATGTGCTCAAGTTGATCCAGGTACCTCTTTGGACTCCTGGCCTTGAATTAAAACCTTGACCATTTGCTGCAGAAGTCCCCAAGAGTCTAGACAAGACAATATTTGGCTGACAGGAAAATCACCACAGTGTTGCCCTTAGCTGGGAGCAAACACATGCAGTTTTGAGGCAGAAAATGAAAAAGGCTATTATTGATTTACACATTTGTTTTGTTAGATACTTCTTTACTTTTTTAGTGGTATTTTCTTTGTTGTGAATTCTGACTTAGCATGTTCATTTAGGAAAAATGTCAAACTCTTTAAAAACTAAAACATATAGAGAATACAGCTAAATGTTTGAGGATGTACGTAAGCTAGTTCCATGTTCATAGGATGCTGACCGCTGAGTTTTCTAAGAGTCATGAGGTAATCTTAAAAACAAGTGACTGTCTTCATTTGGGTAATGCTGGGACTTTCACTGTCCTGATCACCAGCCAGGAACAGCCATGTCAAAAATTTTAATGTAGGATGTATCAATCTAAATGATACCACAATTTGTTTTGAAAGTAAAATAGCTATAGTTGGTTTTTGTTGGTGGTGATGGGTTTTTATTTGTTTGTTTGTGTATATATATATATATATATATATATATATATATATATATATATNATATATGAGACAGGGTTTCTCTGTGTAGCCCTGGCTGTCCTGGAACTCACACTGTAGACCAGGCTGGCCTCGAACTCAGAAATCCACCTGCCTCTATCTCCCAAGTGCTGGGATTAAAGGTGTGCACCACCACTGCCTGGCAGGTTAAAATATTTTTACAGTGATATGTAACTCAGATACGTTTTTGGTTAAATTTTCAGAAAATGGATGGTGTTTTGTATCATAATGCTTTATCTGTTTTTGTTTTTGTTTTGTTGTTTTTTTTCTTTTCTTAAAGGTTTTTTGCTTGTATATTGAAGTTGGCAGTTTTGTAATTTTTTATGTGCTATCTGTATGTGTGAATTGTGAATGTGTGTGATGTGTATGTCTGAGTCTATATGTTTAATATGTGTTGTTTATGTTTTTGAGAGGCTCTTTTATTTCTGTTTTGTCCAATTCTGATTTGGTTTATTTTATTATTACTTTTAGATGCTTGTTTGTTTTCTAGTAAAAGAGTGGATTTGGATTTACATGGGTGGAAAGATGGCGAGGATTGGGCTGGAGAGATAGCTCAGAGGTTAGGAGCACTGATGGCTCTTCCAGAGGTCCTGACTTCAATTCCCAATAACTACATGGTGGCTCATGACCATCTGCAATGGGATCTGATGCCCTCTTCCGGTGTGTCAGAAGACAGGTACAGTGCACTCAGATACGTATAATAAATCAATAAATCTTTAAAAAAAAAAAAGAAAGGTAGAGAGGATCTGGGAGGAGGGGGGAGGAGAAACCATATATATATATATATATATATATATATATAAACTTTTAAAAATAAAAATTAATAAACTGGCTTCCTATGCTTAGATTAGTTATTCATTTTACCCGTATGATAATTTTATATGATTTTATCCATTATAAACTGTTAAATTCATATTGGATATGATTATTATCTATATGAAATTTAAAAATTCAAAAAGCTTTTAGTTGATGGAATCTGGACATTTTTTCCCCTTGTAATGGATTCTAAACCCAAGTTTTTATAATGCTAGCTGACTGCCCTACCACTGGGCTACAGCTACCAGCCAAGCCTGATTTTATACCCGAAACTCTGGTCAAAAATGGTGTATTCAATGGTAGTTTATGTTAGCTCAAATTAAGCTGATACAAATGATGACAAAACTGCTCATGAGAATGTCTTTCAGTTTTCTGGTTTGAATAAGCACCAAAACAAACAAATAACTGCAGCTACAAAATGTTCTGATCAATTTTAAGATGTAATAATAATGATAATAGAAAGATTTCTTTACTTTTCAAATGGTGTGTGTGTGTGTGTGTGTGTGTGTGTGTGTGTGTGCTTTAGAACTATCTGGAAAAAAAATGTAAGTATCTCTGTATAGATACCTAGAGAAATGACTCATGGCTACTGAGCTTCTACCTACCCGTGTCCTGCAAGAGGTGGTTGTAGAGAAAGAAGGGAAATGAGAAATGGCAATTAAATGGCAAGGAGTCTATTGGACAGACCTTAAACCTAATCTGAACCTTTGCCTCAACTTTCTTTTCCAGCCTACAGATAACTCATTACAGAAGAGTTGCTGTCTCTGCTGGGAGGAAAGAGGCATCTCAGGCTTTTGCAAATAACAGACGTGATTGCACCTCACTTTCAGTAACTCAGGAAAAAAAAAAAACCTTTAGATTTTGCTTTGTTCACTCAAAAAGATTTTATCACTTCACATTGCGAAACCTTTTTCTTGTTTTTGTTGATGACTATAGTACACTTAAGACATAAAACAACAGGACTAAATTCATTCCAGGGACTACTGTGAGTTTTCTACTTCACTCCAAGGAAAAGTCAAGTGAATTGATTCTTAACAGAGAAATAACTCTCATATTTCCTCCAACAGACTTACACTCTGGTTACCAAAAAGATCACAAATGATTGGAAGTAAAAATATCACAAGAAAGGAAACACTGAAGGCTAAAAGGATGTCAGCCCTTTCAAGTACACAGTATACTCAGAACACTTTTGGTACAGTGAGCCTGACTCTAAGACTTTCAGTTTCTAATACAATAAGGAACGTAGTTGAGAACTGTAATATTTTCGTTTACTAACTATACAAATGCCTATCTTTAGAGATGAATTTTTCTCTTAGAATAAAATCTTCACGAAGCCGGGCAGTGGTGGCACAAGCCTTTAATCCCAGCACGCAGGAGGCAGAGGCAGGCGGATTTCTGAGTTCAAGGCCAGCCTTGTCTACAAAATGAGTTTCAGGACAGCCATACAGAGAAACCCTATCTTGAAAACAAAACAAAACAAAACAAAACAAAACAAAACAAAACTTCACAAAAAACTACCTCTAGGCGTGGTTGTGAAAGCGAATGGGTACTTTGAATTGCCAGAGGACAAGCAAGAGATTGTAAGAGCAAGAGATGGCCTCTTTGCTCAGAAAATGAAACTATGCACAAAAGTCAAACTTGATGGAATGCAGAGAAGTAGTTTGACCGCAGGCTTTAACAGTCTCCTGTGATAGCGATGTGAAGTGCTGGGACCCTTCCCATGGGACCATGTGAGAAAGTTAACTTACAAAGGGCAAGTTTCAGACCCTGCCTTGATCTCTCCTTGCTTCCTAGCTAACATGAGGTAAACAGACCTCCTGCACTAAATACTCCCACCATTGTGTACCATGGGCTCAAAGCAATGGGGGTGCTCATGCACTAAAGTACTCATGCAATGTGTATTGAAGTGCTAATGTAATGGAGTACTCATGTACTGAAGCCACAAGTCAAAACAAACCTTTTTGTTTATTAACTTCATTTTCACAGGGGTTTTGTTATAGTAATTCAAATCTGATTAACATATTTCTGCTCTTTTATTTTTTTATTTTTTTTTT